>NC_091830.1:81513666-81825809 GCF_038994185.2 Dermacentor albipictus | reverse complement strand
CGAAGCGAGATCCCTGTCCCCACACTCTTACACTAACGAGCCCTGCTTTTTTTTTCTCTTATGTAAAACAAAACTTTACCACTGCTGTCACGCTGAGAGTTAATGCCGCTTCGATCATTCGGATGCCATACGCAATTGATATCTCCCATTACCACAATGCACCGATGACGTTCCATGAGACTAGACACAGTATCAAACAAAACAATTCGTGCATAGACATTGACTATTCGCCATGGCACACCCTGCAACACAGTATCGCAACATATATATCGACCTTCAGTGTCGACATGGTAACTAAATGCTGAACAAAGTAGGCTTTCTTTCAGAAAAAATAAACAGCCCACGCATAAACCAAGAGCATGTGAAACGCGGATATTATACTCAGACAGAAAAAGCCGTAAAGCCCTTTCTGTCTCGTCATCACTCCGGATCTTTGTCTCCTGCACGGCGACGAAGTCTAGGAGCCTCCTTGACAAAAGCCGGTGAAGCTGCGCCTGTTTCTGCTAAGACCGAAGCCTTCGTAAGTTCAAAGTTGTGAAGAGAAGTTGCTGGGACACGGCCATGGTGACTACCCACTATTTCGACTTAATTATCTATGTTGTCGGTCCTAGAGGGCAACAGTCAGGCTCCCTCCGAAACTCCACCAGGCCTCCAGGATCTTGATCGTCGGCACTTTCCTGAGTGGTTCGATGTTTTGCGGTGGCGTGCTTTTCTTGTGGTACTGATGTACTCGCTTTCCCTGCTTGATTCCGATCTGTTTGTCGCACGGCGCTTCAGAATTGACGTGTTCGCGCTACCTCGTCTGTCCTCTGCTAGCATAGCGCACGGGTATAGATGCTTGGATGTAGCAGATGAGTCATCAGCGGCGGCTTCATTCGCGGACTGGGCAGCAACTGGCATGCGTGGTAACGGGGGCTTCTTCGCTTTGTTGCTTGGATTGATGAGCCGAGATGCGCTTTCACTCAGCCCCATCAACTGTCGCCTCCCTAGAAGAGCAAATGTGTTGTTACCATCGACAAGTACATCGTGAAGTGCTGGAACACCGATTTTGCTTTACGATATTCACACTAAATAAGAAATTCAGAAATAGACAACGGTGACCAGGGACACTATTATGTTTGTTACTGCTTATATCTGCAGTTGTCTCCCGCTTTTTACACTTGTGAGTGTGCATATAATTCGTATGCTCAGTGCAAAATATCTACGTAAACATTCGTGGATGAGTGTTCATTTAGACAGCATACCGGTTTCTCACGGCAGCGCTGTGCCAGAATACTGACGCCCGAGTGAGACAGCTTTACACGCAGCTTTGTGGAACATGCCATAACTTCATTTTTCGCTTCGCAAAAGCTTATGCAATATTTCTGGGTAAGTAACAAATGTGTCAGCTTAACGGCACTTGTAAGTCTACATGCCTTTGCTTTTTTTCGCGGAGTAAGACACACGAAAAATTTGCTTCTTCGTATTTGTCACTTGGGGCTAAAAACTAAGAATATCTTACTGTAACCAGTCGCGCAACTGTCCATCCTTTCGAAGAAAGCTATAAGCGTGGTTTGTTCGCTTCCACATTGCTTGTAATAATTATTTGCATGTGCCACTTTATCCTTGATCTGAAGTGCTGGCCTAGGCCAGTGACGAAGCCTCACGTGCTCCACTTTGTCATTATCACGTCGTCCGTCCTTTGTAATCGAAAATAAGACTATCAACAGCGCTGCCCTATGGGTTGGGCACTAACAGGCATTTCAATTTTATTTCAGGCATTCAACATGAGCAAGATATTCTGGTTATATGGCTTCAACTTTAACAGCAGTCATAGCGTAACAAGAAGGTGTATTTTCTTGAAAGTATCTGAGCTCAATAAGGAGACAATGAATTACTCGAGCAACTTCATAAAGGACAACAAAACGTAAGCGCAATAATAATTCAAATGCCCATCAATTGTGCATGCTTCCGGAATACATGACGTTTTTCTTACTCCCATGTGCAAACTCATTTCTGTAATGAATTAACAATGATGAGCCTTTCGAAACGCCATATGGTTGGACTGCTCTAAATATCGTAGATAGGTGCATTCTAGATAAAGAGACATTTGTCCCATGTGAATACTTTGTTAATGCCTTTGACGCTGCTTTTGAAAAACGTACCTTGTCATCGTACTAGGGGTTTCGACTGGCTATGGAAGCCCAAAGTCATTTTCTTTTCATAAAGTAAATGTAGCATTAGTGATTCCCTTATTATAAAGGCAAAATGTGAACAGTTAAAACAGTACCTTACAGCGCACAAGACACGTCAAGCCGAGTCTTCGAGCGTTCTGCATGCAACCTATATTTCTGGAACTATATGTCATAAAATAAAAGGTGGTTTTACTTGACTTCAGTTTTCAGTCAGTTTAGAATTCATCAAATGTAAATTCAGGGCTGATTAAGCAGTATATTCGAGACAAATGCGTTAGCGTTATAGCGCACATCTTTGGGGTCCCGATCCGTTACCAATACCGCGATCACCACACTGCAAACTGCAAAAGCACTTGCCACACGTCTTTCCTCTTCAAGGAGCGAATTGCAACTGACGGCAGCGCGACGCAGACAACCGTAATTTGCACATTATATAAATATATATATATATATATATATATATATATATATATATATATATATATATATATATATAGAGAGAGAGAGAGAGAGAGAGAGAAGAAAGGAAACCGAGACCGAGGGCCCTATATTTACTAGACACATAATAGGCCGACAAAAAACACCAAGGACACTAAAAGAGGAAACATGTTCTTATTATATAAAATACAACAATGGCATATATATATATATATATATATATATATATATATATATAATGAAGAAGAAGAGTACGACGTACGTTCAGTAAGCACAGTATATTTGACTGATGTTTCGGCTGGCGGACCAGCCTTTCTCATTACAATATGACATTCTCAATATGGGCATCACCATTTTGCAGCTACTTTTGCCGGCCTTTGCACCCATGTACCTATCTACTTCACACACTTCGGACCTTATAATCACGTGTACTGGGGTGCTATGCAGGATGCGCCGAGTTTCTCGTTCACCCGAGTTTTGCCCGAGTTTGCTCGACGGCAGTCAGTGAACGGAGATAGCGCGGAACGGGCCGAAGGAGCAGGCAAAAAAATATGTAGACAAAAAGTCGCGTATGACAACATGAGCGCACCCTGCGCGGCACGCTGCTTCGACGTTTCAAGCGCAGAAGGCTGCACAACGAAACGCGCCAGCGCCGCGTATTGTTATCAACGGATTATCGCGACTTAGCGATACCGTGACTGCCCCGCTGTCTGTCAGCACACTTGCCGTGAGCCGTTTGCCACGCCTTTCCCGGGCGCGTCAAGGGCGTGCCTCATCTTTCGGGAGCTATCTATCTATCCTCCATCGAATGCGAACGGGGTACATGCGGCGCATTCTTGCACCTACACTTTCACTCAAACGAATACGTTAAAATACGACAAATAAAATAACGCACATTTTTGTTTCTTTAGGTATCTGTTTTTCGTTTTCAATGCTAGAAATTTGTGATGACAAACGGAGATCGAGCAAATTATTAAATTTTGCACTTCTTGCCGTGAGTGGCGACAGGGAGGCGAAAGCTTAGAAGCGGTACATTGAAGCGGGTCGCACGCACGAGGGCATTCATACGGTGATAAGTCGCCTAGGGGCGCTGCAGTGCTATTCTCAACAAAGTCGGTCATGATCCATGGAGGGTCATGGCCACTCTTTCTCTATTAGGGGAATAGAAACGCAGCGCCGCGGTACGGCTGTTCATCGCAGGCGCTTCACTAAGTTATTAAGGCCCCCGCTTTACCAACTAAAAACGACACAACAGCTGTCGCTGTAAAATGGCGGTATGTTATTTTAGAGTGCGTGGTGACGCAGTTCAGTGAAAATGTACCAGTTTATCGTTGTGCGCGAAGCCTCTGCGATACATTGCGAAACGTGCGTGCTTCCCCAGCGACAGAATTCATCGCTTGTCATCGCTTGCCCAGTGAAGGCGCCTCTGAGCGCATGTACGCAGTATATGAGTGTTGTGCAGTCGAAGGTGCTTCCGGATTATCTCTGCTGGAGCCAGCAGCGATCGCAGATGGATATCGTAACGACACCGCAGCACTCGCATTTTGGCAGGTGAGGGCTCTTGTGTGCAGTTATGAAATCAGATTTCGAACGGAGAGAGGTGTTGGAACTGTTGAGTGCGCAGTGCTTGTGATGAAGAAATGTCATTGCACTGGGCCTAGAAGAGCGAGCGATTCTCGGACGCTGATCGTGTTTACGACGTTATGGCTCCGTTTCATCACCGATGACAGAGCAGCCATCTGAAACGACTGCTGCAATAAGCACTCCTCAGCATCGTCGTCCCCCTCGACGCCTCGACGCCTTGCAAGCACCTACAGTGACGTGCCGATAATTATTTACTCTGCGCTACGCGCCGCAATGCAGGCAATGAAACCGTGTTGTGCGGCCATCTCAGCCCGAGAAGATGTATGGCAGCGACAGTCAACGCTTTGTTTTCGATAGTGGTGCTCAGTACATCACCGATGACAGTGCGTTGTGCGTGTTTTATGTCGGCGGTCAAGATTGTTGATGCCTCTCAGCTCGACACCGCGTCGCTGTTGCCGGAAGATAAGTTGGGCGTGGCCCAACTGTAGTGGGTGCGCGCGCAATAGTTACATGCCTCGCGCGGGGCGTGACCTCTGGTTTTGATTGACAGAAGAACTCGTGCTAAACTCGTACATCGCGAAACCCCCTCCGAGTTCAACTCGGGAACATGGCGGCGGCAGCAGCAGCCTGTTTCATTGCATCCAGCGGCAGCAAGCGTCAGTATGACCGTTCGGACCCGTTCACCTGCATGACCGACGGGGAGTTTCAGCGTCATTTTCGCCTGTCGAAGACATCAGTGTGCTGGCTGTGTGACGAGCTAGGCGAAGACTCTCGTCTGCGGAGACAGCGTGGCGGGCTTCATTCGCTCACTGTCGTAGAGCAAGTCATCTGTGCCCTCCGTTTCTACGGGACTAGGAGTTTTCAGGGAAGCGTCGGCGCCGAGCGTTACATCGGACGCCATCAAACTACTGTTAGCCACTGTGTCAGAGATGTGTCTGACGCGCTTATCGATGCGGCAGTGCGTAAGCGGTGGCTAGCTTTCCAGAATACTGCGGCGGAGCGGGCATATATAAAAGAATGCTTCCCACTTCGTGGGAACATTACGAACGTAGTCGGGTGTGTCGACGGAACGTACGTAGGAATTAAGGTGCCTTCAATGTCAGCGTTACTGTGATTAACAGACTTTTTCGCTGGTTGATCACTTTTTGTCGATTGTTCTACTTATCTGTCAGGGTGCCTTCCAAATGGCTCACTTTCTTGGGAAAGGGGTTAAGTATAAATAGATAAATGGATATCACTAATTGTGTGAAGTAACCTATGAATCCTCATCTCATAAACAACTTGGGGTTCTTCATTGGTGAAGTTACTAAGTATGCACAATGCTGAATTTTGGTGATGCGTGATCTATCGGCCGCACTATGAAACAGCGAGGCATTGCACAATTTGTTGCAGCACGAGATGTGGATATTGCGCCAAGCCGGTTGTGCCTATGCATTTGTGGCGAAATGAAAATGCATTGAGAATCTTAGTGTGTTGGCTTGCATGAAGAAAATACTTCAGATTGTTTGCTCTGTTCACTGTCGATGCATGTGCCAGAGGTTCAGTGCATCTTCTTATTTTTTTGGGGGGGGGCGTTATTCTGGATGGATAAATTGTATATTTTCGTCTCAGAATGGGGCTCTAATTCTTAAGCATTAGAACAATGCACATCCGATACTCTGCAGAACTCTCTGTACGTGAAGATGTCGTGAACCACCAAGGCATTATTACATATCGGGAGAAATGTGGTGCAGATGCCAATGAAAAGTGGGTCTTTAACCTGCCATGATAAAAATAAAACTTGCAGAGCAAATAGACCCTTTGTACAGCTTTAGAGCAACGATTACACAAAACATTATATGCCCAAACGACTAAACACTTGCCGCATTGCCAAAGTAGGCTGAGCGACATGCAGCATATATTGGCATTGAACATGTCTCGTAACTGTTATTTTTATTGTAAGCCCTCGCTGTCACACCTTTCCCTCCAGCACTCCCTTTACTGAAACGTGGCACTGTCTTTCCATTGGTGTCATGATGATAATGGTAACGGCAGCAGCAAGGCTGGTTAATGCTTGCCTCTTTGATTCCTGTGAGTTTAGTGGTAAAGAATATGGCACGCTCATACATACAGCTGTGCTGCAAAATTTAACATTTGTGATTTTTCGGAGAACTAATTTGTGTTGGGAAATTTCAAAGATGTGCACCATTGTGGCCTAATAACTAGGGCATTGGTGAGGTTGAAGACGGTGTATTGGTATAGAAGCTTGAAGTTTAATTGCACAACAATTCGACGGGACACAAAGAGAAATACACACAGCAGAATGCTTTGCTGTGTGTGTTACACTTCTTTGTGTGCCGTTGAATTGTTGTGCGATCCAACTTAAAATAGAGCATTGGGCTTCTTTGGTGCAGGACTGAGGAAGTGTGAGCTATTCGACAACATGCGAGTGCCTTGCCACACACTTATGGAAGTCGGAAGGTTTGCAAACAAAGCTTTGCTTTCAAATCCACCTGCTCATGTAATACAAGCGCTGCTTGAAAGAACCATCACACAAAAATAATGGTGAAATCAATGGCCTGTGAAAAGTGTAATTTGTATATAGACACTGTTGACATAATAGGTGCCATACCGGTGCCATAACAGGTGCCATACCGGCCTCAAAATTGTACTGGACAGAGCAGTTTGTTTCCTGTGTGAAGCTCGACCTCCCATTACATGCTGTGCAAATAACCAAGCTCAGTTTGTTTTGACGTGCTACACAACATTCAGTGTAATCTGTTTTTGATTCTAAAGAAGTGCCAAACACCACCTCTTTTTCAAGGACGTCATGGGAATATTTGGCGAGACCTTTTTCAGCCCCTCATAATGGAAGTGTGGTCAGCCAGCTTTGCTTGGATGCCTTTATAGATTTCTGCTCCTGATCATTGTGTGCTATCAAATTGCAGAAGTCTATGCAACTGGTGCAAGGCATTACGTGTTTCTATAGTCGGATACAACTTTAGGAGGCTGCGGAATCTGCACTTTAAGGCAGGTGAACACAAGCCTGCACCAATGGGCACGCACTCGAGACTGATATCGTGCCGCCAGACAGACTAATATTGCTCGTTGGAGAGGGACTATTTCTTTAGACGTGTAGGCAATCGGCTGCTGCGCTTTGGTCATCTGGGTGGGGCCTCTCCTGTCTTCTGAAGTTTTATCCGACTGTAAAGGATGCTGCTTTTCATACAACACAAAAGGACAAAGTGTACAGTTCTTTGGCCTATGAAATGGATACATCAGAAGTGTGCTATGCAAGGGCTTAAGATGTGTGAAATATGGTACATGCATTTATAAGACAATGTTAAAGAATATGTGGTATCGAACATGCATGTAATGGCACATTTGAATCGGGGAGTGTTGCAGTCATATGCACAGTCTATAGGTGATAGCATTATTAAGCTCCTGCTGTTTCCTATCTTCATTGTGGATTACACACACCGTTCATCTTGTGGCTAATGAACACGCACTGTATTCTTGCACATAGAAAGAACAAACAGCATGATGACGTGTATGCTGCATTATTGTATTTTTTATTTACATGGTCCAAAAGTGTCACAGGTTGTCTTACGTTTTTGCCTATTTTGAAGGGACACAAAGTGCATGTTATAAGTCTCGTAATATGCACAGCACAGTGTTTACTGCAATAATATTATTCATGTTCTTGAATAATAAACAAAATATTAAACTGAAAGCTCCTTTATAAGGTGCCTTCTGTGGGCTCGACAGGAAGCAGTGAGGGCACCGATACTACTGTTGCGGAGCAGCCCTCTGGACCTTTGCCACACTCTCAAGAGCACGTGCCTGGCGCTCGCCTACTGCCACCAGGCGGTTGAGTGGCTCCAGCAGCAGAATGTTTTGCTGCAAAAAAGTGTATTGGAATGAATCAGCCACGTACAAACCATTATTTACAAAGAAAAATGCTCGTTGCACTATTAGTACTAAGTGCCCTTAAATGTGGAAGCCTCTAGTGTAGTATGCTTAGTAAAACAATGCGTTGGGACAACATTGCTTTATTTTTCAAAACTGGGGTTTTCTTTTTTCAGAGCCAATTGTCATGTTGATTAGTGTGCCAGAAGCTGAGGTGGCCCTGCACCTTCACGAGTCTCTACTGTCAGCACCACAAACCTATTTTTGTTCGCCGCAAAACAAATGCCTCACCCTACAATCCCGTCTTATACGAGCTGATTGCATCCTATGCCTACAAACATCATATTCTTGTCCCATTACGCAATTTTCTACCATCCTTGGCTGTAGTTCTCTCTCCTTGACATTCATTCTGTAATGCTTATGTAATCACCTGATATGAATTGGCAACAAGTGATCGAATACGTGCATGGCCTGCGTGCCGATTCCTTTCTTTTTTAATCTCAACTAGCATATCAGTTGCCGCGGTTTACTACGCCGCTGTCTTCCTGCCTTAATGCTATCTGCAACAATTTTTGTTACTTCACTTTCTACACAGTCCTTGACATCTCAAGTTTCTTTGTTAACCTCCAGGTTTATGTCCCATATTGCATAACCGGTGGAATGCAATGATTCTAGACTTTTTTCAAGGATATCGGTAACGTGGCGATCACGATTCGGTAATGCCTTCCATGTGCTGTTCAACCCATGAAATTTTTGCATGTTTCCTGCTTTATATCAGTACTTGCTATTGATATTTCACTTGGATAAAGATACTCTTCCATAAATTTTCTAGCTTAATGTCACTCATGAATTTCTGTTGCCTCACCAAGTTAGTGAAGGTTACCTTCATCTATTGCACATTTTCGCGGGCCCACTTGCACGTAAAAGCACGAACACTCATTGGTTCTCACTGCCTTCTTTAAACTGCTGGACATTCAGTTCGTTACTACGAAAGTGACTTAATCCGTGCACTCTTATTATGCTAAATATGAAACAGTAGAAATATACTTATCTGCAGTTTGTCGAAGTCTCCTTCACTGTGTTGGTAGCGAGATCCATCGTCGGTACCACCTCGTCGCATCGTAGCTATATAGGATGTCTACCTTTTGCCCACACTATGTAATGTTCGTGACGCTCGCAGTCACGCAGAGTGGAGGAACTCAGCGCACTCGCAGAAGCAGCACCGGACAAGTTGTTTCTTCAGCACTTCGCCGTGAACAGTAGGTGCGCGTTGCGATCTGTAAAATCGCCGAAGCTATTGGCAGTCTTACCGGGTGCACGGGAAGATTGCCCACGGAGGAACAGAACTATCCAAGAAATAGTGGCCTTCGTCGAGCCTGATCACTACGTCGCGCACTGCAAGCTCGTTGTACGGGTTTGTTTACACTGGGCCTCTCTGATGCTTAGCCGCCATGCTTGCCCGGTGAATGGATGTGATGACGCCACTACAGCGCTCCCTCGTGGTATAATGCGAGCGTACTAAATTACAAATTAGTCTAAGACGCATTCAGTGCACATCTCGTAAGCTTCAAAAGGCTTCTAAACCACGTTAAAGTAACTAATAATATTGTTGCGGGAAGAAAGCAGGCCCACGAGTGTAAAATAACTTATATTTACAAATGATGGATATGGCGTTCAGGCAACCGCCAGACTTCGTCTTTCTCTCGTCCAATTCAACGTCTTCCTTCACTTCACCGTAACATCACCCTCCCGGTGGGGGAGCTCCGTCCCGGTGCAAGTTAAACAGCCTCACTTATTGGGGGGACATAGGGCTTGAGCCTGGTGACGTGAACAACATCACTGGTTAAGTTGGGAGGCACGGAAGGCTGACCGAGTGGGGCGATCTCGTAGGTCACGTCGGACAGTTGGCGTAAGATCTGGTACGGACCAGAAAAACGGGACAGTAATTGTTCCGACAAGCCGACACGACGTGAAGGCGTCCAGAGAAGGACAAGGGAACCAGGTGAAAAATGGTGGTCTCGGTGCCGAAGGTCGTAGCGTCGCTTTTGAGAAGCTTGCGAGACTGTGAGGCGATGACGGGCGACATCTCGGGCCTGGGCGGCTAAGTCAATAGCATCGCGAGCGTAAGCAGTGCTGGGTGACTGTACTGCGGAAGGTAGCAACGTGTCAAAAGGCAAGGTGGGGTCGCGGCCGTACAAAAGGAAAAATGGTGAAAATCCGGCCGTGTCGTGACGGGACGAGTTGTATGCGAAAGTGACGTATGGTAAAGCGACGTCCCAGTCGCGGTGATCGTTGGAAACGTACATGGCGAGCATTTCAGTGAGTGTGCGGTTGAGTCGCTCGGTGAGGCCGTTCGTTTGAGGGTGGTACGCGGTAGCAATCCGATGTTCTGTAGAACAGGAGCGGAGCAGATCATCAACGACCTTCGATAGAAAGTAGCGGCCGCGATCCGTCAGCAACTGGCGAGGGGCGCCGTGGTGCAGGATGACGTCTTTTAGTAAGAAGTCGGCGACATCTGTAGCGCAGCTGGTTGGCAGGGCTCGTGCGATGGCATATCTAGTGGCATAATCGGTTGCTACAGCAATCCATTTGTTTCCTTTGATGGAAATTGGAAACGGACCAAGGAGGTCGAGGCCCACACGGAAGAAGGGCTCTGTAGGTATATCAATGGGTTGAAGCAAACCAGCGGGAGGCATAGCAGGCGTCTTCCGGCGCTGACACGGGTCGCAAGAAGCGACATAACGGCGCACAGAGCGATAAATGCCAGGCCAGAAGAAGCGGCGCCGCAGGTGGTCGTAAGTACGAGTGACGCCCAGATGTCCAGCAGTAGGAGCGTCATGAAGTTGCTGGAGCACGGTGAGTCGAAGGTGCTTGGGGACGACTAGGAGGAGCTCCGGGCCGTCAGGACGAACGCTACGACGGTATAAAGTTCCATCGCGCAAGGTGAACATCCGAAGGGACGGGTCATTGGGCGAGGAGCTTAGGCGTTCCATAAGTGTTCGAAGAACAGGATCCTTGCGCTGCTCGTCGCCAATGTGGAGGAAGCCGGAGAGGGACAGAATACTGATGTCCGAGTCTGCATCGGTATCGTCCGGTTGATCCACGGGATTGCGGGACAGGCAGTCAGCGTCTTTATGCAGGCGTCCTGACTTATATATAATAGAAAATGTATATTCTTGTAGGCGCAATGCCCAACGTGCAAGTCGTCCAGTTGGGTCCTTCAAAGAGGAGAGCCAGCAGAGGGCGTGATGGTCGGTGACAACGCAGAAGCTCCGACCGAAAAGGTACGGGCGAAATTTCGCGACCGCCCATACGAGCGCGAGACATTCTCTCTCAGTAATGGAGTAATTTCGCTCGGGCGTGGAAAGGCGGCGGCTAGCGTAAGCGATGACACGGTCTTGGCCCTGTTGACGCTGAGCGAGGACAGCGCCGATGCCATGACCACTCGCGTCAGTTCGTACTTCAGTGGGCGCAGAAGGGTCAAAGTGGGAGAGAATCGGGGAAGTGGTAAGCCGCTCAATCAGGGTAGAGAAGGCTTTCTCCTGTAGCGGTCCCCAAGAGAAAGAGGCGTCTTTCTTAAGAAGGTCAGTGAGAGGGTGAGCGATGTGCGCAAAATTTTTCACAAATCGCCGAAAATAAGAGCATAAGCCCAGAAAACTACGGACATCGTTCGTTGAACAAGGTACAGGAAAATTTCGCACGGCGTGAACTTTCTGTGGATCAGGTTGGATTCCGGCGGCGTTGACGAGATGACCAAGCATGTTAATTTCACGGCGACCGAAATGGCACTTGGAGGAGTTTAGCTGAAGGCCAGCCCTGCGAAACACGGAGAGTATGGTTGTGAGGCGCCGCAGGTGGCTCTCAAAGTTCGGCGAAAACACAATCACATCGTCGAGGTAACACAGGCATGTAGACCACTTCAAGCCGCGCAAGAGAGAGTCCATCATGCGCTCGAATGTAGCTGGCGCATTGCATAATCCAAAGGGCATGACTTTAAATTGGTACAGACCGTCCGGTGTGACAAAGGCGGTTTTCTCGCGGTCCATCTCATCGACGCTAATCTGCCAATAGCCGGAGCGGAGGTCAATTGATGAAAAGTATTGGGATCCGTGAAGGCAGTCAAGAGCGTCATCAATGCGAGGCAAGGGATAAACATCCTTCTTTGTTATCCGGTTGAGGTGACGGTAGTCAACGCAGAAGCGCCACGAGTTATCTTTTTTCTTTACTAAGACAACCGGTGATGCCCACGGGCTACTGGAGGGTTCAATGATGTCCTTGTCCATCATCCTGTCTACTTCTTTCTGTATGATGGCCCTTTCTGTTGCCGAGACACGATATGGCCGCCTATGAATGGGGCTGGCGTCACCGGTGTTGATGCGATGCGTGACAACAGATGTCTGGCCAAGTGGACGGTCGTCCAAATCAAAGATGTCCCGATAAGATGACAGGAGATGACGAAGAGCTGTTGTTTGCTCGGAAGGAAGGTCGGGGGCGATCATCTTAGAAACATCGTCCGCAGGCGTCGAGTACGAAGGAGTGGATGACAAAGGTCCGTTCGTACTGAGGAAGGATTCAGAGGTCAAAAAAGAAATCTGAAATTCTTCCAAAGGAGTGATATGCGCTATGGCGATACCGTGTGGCAAAACATGTGACGAGAACCCAAAGTTGAGGATGGGCACGCGAGCGCAGTTTTCGCGGATCCGAATTAAGGTGCTCGGTAGGGCAATATTACGCGACAAAACCACGTCAGTAAGCGGCGACAGGACGTACTCGCCATCAGGTACGGGAGGACAGGGCGTCAGCAGGACATTTGTAGCAGCCTGTGGAGACAGCCTTGCAAATTCAGCAGCACATAAGCGGTGTGGAGCACAAGTGGTTGCGTCGGCAGGAAGCGGCAGGTCCAACTGTACAACACCTGCGGAGCAGTCAATTTGGGCAGAGTGTTTCGAAAGGAAGTCGAGGCCGAGAATTAGGTCGTGTGGGCAGTGTTCAAGGACGATAAATAGAACAACGGTATAATGGCTCCCAATGGTCACACGTGCTGTGCACATTCCAAGGACAGGTGACGTACTCCCATCGGCGACTCGCACGGTGCACGGTACGGCGGGGGTCAGAACCTTTTTGAGCCGGCGGCGGAGAGCAGCGCTCATAACTGAAAGCTGCGCTCCTGTATCAACGAGAGATCTAACAGGAACGCCATCGACTTCAATGTCCAGCAGGTTTCCACATGTAGGCAGGGTCAATAGAGGATTTGTGGGCCGGGTCGGAGTTGCAGCTTCACCTCCGGGAGCTGCACCGCCTAGTTTCCCGAAGCGAAGCGACCGGTTGCAGAAGGGGACGAAGAGCGGTGAACGAGAGGCGAACGGGACCTACGACCTTGCGGAGACGGGGATCGGCTGGATCTTGGTGGAGCACTGTCGGCGTTGATGTTCCTAGTCGGCGTATAGGGCGAGAAAGTGCGATTGTCGGGTACTTGGCTGTAGTGACTCGGAGACGACCACCGAGGAGGCGACGACCAGTGGTTGCGGCAATGACGGGCGATGTGTCCAATACCGGAACAATTAAAACAGATGGGTTTATCATCCGCTGTGCGCCATTCAGCTGGGTTGCGACGGAGTGGTGGAAAGCTTTGCGTCCGGGAGCGAGCGGTCGGAGAAATTTGGTAGGTGTTGGTATGGCGGACTGAGCAGAGAGATGGAATGCCCAAACTTGCTATTTCCTCCCGAACGACCGCTTGTATAAGGGAGATAGCGGGTACGCTTTCCCGACAGTCTGAACGAACCGGAGCCGGGGCCATGGCCTCAAGCTCACGGCGAACGATGCGCGTTATTTCTTCCGGTCCTGCGGGCTGAACGAACCGCGGCGGGTCTTCGCAAGAAGATGTCGCGGCGGTATTGGGCAACCGGTCGAAAGTTTGAGTGACGCGGCGGCCCTTCGCTTGTTCGAAGCGCCGGCACTCCTTAATAATTGCATCCACAGTGGCACAATCCTTACACATCAAGAGATTGAAGGCATCGTCTGCAATACCTTTCAATATATGGCCAATCTTGTCTGCCTCGGTCATGTTGTCATCAGCCTTGCGACAGAGGGCCAGCACATCCTGTATGTACACGACATAGGATTCTGTGGACGTCTGAGCGCGGCACGCAAGTTCTTTTTTAGCTGCCAGCTGACGACCGACAGGTCTGCCGAACAGGTCTCGCATTTTTTCTTTGCAAACATCCCAGCTCGTTAGGTCAGCTTCATGTGTGTCATACCATTGCTTCGCAGTTCCCTTCAGATAAAATATTACGTTTGCAAGCATCATTGTAGGATCCCACCTGTTGTTGTCGCACACTCGCTCGTACATCGTAAGCCAGTCCTCGACGTCGACGTTGTCCGTGCCACAAAATGTTCCCGGGTCCCGTGGGTGAGTGAGGATGACCGTGGGCACGGGCTGCCGAGGCGTTGTCGCTTGTGTCGGTTGATTTGCCATTGTGGCAGCAGGTAGATGACGTCCGCTGCGAAGTTCCGTGGTGGTACCCCGCACCTTCCACCAAAATGTTGCGGGAAGAAAGCAGGCCCACGAGTGTAAAATAACTTATATTTACAAATGATGGATATGGCGTTCAGGCAACCGCCAGACTTCGTCTTTCTCTCGTCCAATTCAACGTCTTCCTTCACTTCACCGTAACAATATTGTACTAAATGCATTTGTTTTACAACTTGCTTCTGCATGTAATGCACTCGGCGGAACGACAAACAAGTGAAAGAAGGCACGACCATGCACCGACGGTATGATCACGTGAGCCCCAGTTTGTCGACCGCCCAGAAGGCAACGCCCAAGGAATGATAGCCAGCCAGAGTGAATCTAGATAAACCAATGAAACTGGAGGCTTGTCGAAAGATAAACTGTGTCTCGGTACCATTCGTGCTTTCATCTTGGGGTGTCGCCAGAGCTCGTGAAGATCCCGAGTTTCGCCAAACTCGACGCATCCTGCATAGCACCCCTGGTCTCCATTCACGCTGCATCACGGCCGATCAAGGCCCACACGCATAATTTGCCCGCGGCTGCAGCAGGAAAGTTCGAACGGAGGGAGCACCAATTACGGAGCACGTAAATTGGGAGTCTTTGTCGCTGTATGGACTGCCGGAGCAGATGGTTACCTCGAGAAACTGGTGCCCACGCAGCTAACCAAGTCGCCACATCCAAGAAACATAACACGGCAACCATTATGAAATGAGACTTGGCATTCAATAACCGCATAAAGTTCAGACAATACACTGTACGTTGACTAAGATCCACATGACAGTACATGTAAACAGGCAGTCTGTGTCACTGTGCAGACTGGAGGAGCAGGTGCTTACCCCGAGAGTCCGTTGCCCAATGCAACTGAGGAGGTCCCCTCATCCGAGAAATGCAACAAGGCAACCGTGACCAAGTGGGACAGCATTGAAACAAGACTCTGCAATCCAATCACTTTGGCATACTCTAACATAACGCTCAATCTGTACATTGGCCCTATACACTGTACATTGGCCCTATACACTGTACATTGGCTACGATCCACATGACAACAGTGAGCATACTCGCACACGTGTCGCTTGCGGCTCACTGAACCGTCCGACTATAGGCATAGTGCTTGCCTTCATCGCACATGGTAGTCTGGTAACAAGCAACAACCAGCAGCACAAGCAGATTGGACAGTGTATCCCATGTGTTTACACCGATAGTCTCCGTTGAAGAAGCGCAACTTGCATAGCGAAGCAATCGGGTGACGCAAGCATCTGCTGTCGCCGCCAACACAGTGACATGGAGTTCCCAGCATTTTAACGTTACCTCCCTTCCAGCCTACACATTTCTTTTTGTTCTTTCTCATGCCACTAATGTGTAACTCAAACTTGGTGCTCCCACATTCTCTAAATATGGACATGGTCGGCTTCGGGGGCATCACCATTTTGCAGTCATTTTTGCAGGCCTTTCCACACATGTGGATATCAACTTCATAGACCAAGAACCATGTAATCATGTATGAGAGCCTCCGCTGACGCCAAGTCATGGCCGAAGAAGGCCACAAGCAAAATTTCCACACTGCAGCTGCAGCAAAGGACGTAACGGGGAGCACCAAGCACGGTGCGTGTAAATTCGCTGTCTGTGTCACTGTGCGGACTGTAGGAGCAGGTGCTTGCCTGGAGAGACCGTTTCCCAATGCAACTGACAAGGCTCCTACATACGAGAAACGTAGCACGGTGACAAGTACCAAGTCAGACAGCAGCGAAACCAGATTCTGCAATCAATTACTTTAATGTAGTTTGCGCAAGAACACAGGCTGTTGAGCAAGGTTAGCAATCCTGAATGAGACTAGGAATTAAATATGTGAATGAGAAAGCTTGTATCAAAGAAAGAAGCCACTCTACCTTGCAAGCGCTGAAAACCAGAACCATTGAGAAAAGTTACATGCTACATAGCACACAGTGTAAAGGTTAATGCAATACACACACCAATGCAGCATCAGCTATTTCAGGAGAGGAATTACACATAGCAACGTACGCAAAAAATATACTGCTACAGATATGCTATGTATGAGGAAATAATCGCTTGACCTTTAATGTTTGAATGAGGAAGAGGAATTATCTCTAACAAGAATGTGAAAAAAAAAGCTTGCATTCATTGAAAAAAATTGTACTTGGCATAAATGCAATTCGCAAGGCCAAGAAGCTCATAAAGGAAGGGCAAGCTGACGGAACTCTTTTGGCCTTATGCTGTTAAGAACAGCCCAGCTGAGCTGCAAGTGTTGCTAGCCAGTTGCGACGACGGCGGCGTCAACTTTCAAGGAACGCCACCGTTACGCTCTAGCCTCGTCGCCGTTGTGACTGAATGAGCTCGACGAAGCATGCTTTGTGCCGCAACACGACACCGCCAACCGGGTCGGCCGCGAGCGGGGCCGTTGCCGCGGGAATGTCGTCGTGGACCCCTTCCCACGCGCCGATCACGACTCAGGACAATGGCTAACTGGGCGGGCTGCGAAGGTCAGCTCCGAGTTCTACGAAGTCCACGTGATGTCGGTTCCGGTCCGGACCGTGAACCTGTGTGTGTGTGTGCGTGTGTGTGTGTGCGCGCGCGCACGTGTGTGTGTGTAAGCCGTCCCGGAGAGAGGCGGTGTGTTGATAATGACTGGGCGAACGTTTCCATCCCCTTGGGATCGAGGGGGGGACCGAGTGTTTATAAACCGCTGGTTTGCGGATGCTAGACGCACTTTCTTAAGCAGTCATGTTAGACTGAGACACCTCTCTCAAACGTTCATGTTGGACTGATGTACCTTCATACTAGACTGATGTAGATACTGTAAATAAACCCACATTTCTCGTCCTCGATGAGAAGCCGCCCTTGCCGTCATCAAAATCATCAGCGTGGATAAGTCGGACGACGGCATGGGCCAGCTACCTTCTAATTCACGCCCGACTTCAATCTTGACAGCGGATCACGAGCGATAGGATTGAGCCCCCGATCCTGACAATGCTTGTTCAAAACATTTCAGGTATATCTGACGACAGAATTTTCGTTGTTGAGGTACCTGTATGACTCGACCAATATCCGTGCTGGTGGAATGACGGCGGAGGCTCTTTTCACTCTTGACACAGTCGTCCGTAGACTTGATTTCTCATCCAAATATTTATGGAATGGCTTTTGTTTGTTCGTGGTGTAAAGCCTTGCGAATTGGGCTCCAGCCCCTTTCTGTTGGTGTAGATGGGGGCTCCCGGGTTGACCACGTGTACTTGTCACAGACTCTGTTGGGGCAGAACAGTGACACATGAGATACAGCAGATATTACCCAAACTCCTGTAGTGTTTTCTTTTATGTTCGAACCAATTATGCTGAACTATAAACCTGAACAAACGTATATATCATCTGCTACAAACAAATGACGTGTATCTCAAGACTAGCAAGCCAATACAGAATATATAGAAATAAATATTTCTGAACAAGGTGTTGTTTACCTTGTAGCAGCCGCCAAAGTCCACACAATGACCTTGTTGAACCAGGCAGCAGCTTCTGTTTAGTGCATGGAGTGTATTGCTTTATACTAATGCCGTCCTTATTACTGTATGTCTGGAATAGAAATTTTGACTGCATCAGAAATTGAATAAGCACAATTGCGCAGTATAAAATGCGAAAAGGTGTGACGTATACATTGTAATAGTTTGTGACTACAGAACACATGCAAATATAGACTGTTTATCCTAGGGTTCTCAAGCATCGTGGTAAATAAATATTGTTACTCTCCGTAAAATTGACGTCTGCCTAACTACAATGCATATCAACACCTTAAGTATTATTAAGATCACAAATGAGAACATTTGTGCGCTTGTTTATGCACTAGAAGAGATCACACTGCTGGTTTCACAAGCAAATAGATGAAAGACATTAAGCTATCAGAAATGATGCATCCTTTTTCTGCATGAACATGATGCCCCGAATCACTACTGCAAAAATAAATGTCATGAGGTAAACCAAGCTGAACAGCAAGAACACTTCGAAGCAACAGGCACCGAATTTCGGTGAATTATCATGCGTGGAACGCTTTAATAAGTTAAGCTCAGTAATTTAGCTTCAGTTTATCAAATGGTTATTCGGTTCTGTGGACGAAACAAGTTGCCGGCGGACTCCAGAAATATATATATATTGATAAGCCTACTCAGTCACCCATGACTACGGCTACAACGAGATGAAAACTGTGACGCGCGTTCCGACATCGCTTTCTCTTTGGTTAATGTGTGTATAATGATGGCCTCGCTACTGAAAGTTCATTTCGGAAACAGGAACGGAGGGTCCTGACTGGCCCTATTTAATGCAGCATCTAGCTAGTCAACTTGCCTCCGCCGGTAACTTATAGAGACCAATATATTGCATAGAGATTTAAGCGGCGATGTCAAACGACTCACCGGTCTTGCCGTCCCCAGCCCCAGCAGGATCCGGCTCCCATTACGATGCAGACACGTTCCAAATGGCTCACGACTGAAACCTAAGTTTCGGGCTTAGTCCACAAGTTAAATAACGCGAGATATGAAAGCGCAATAAACTTGTTTTAGCACAAAATAACAAACCTACCCTACGAATCCCTACTGCCGTGCATGCGAATATACCAGTAAAAAGTTTAAATCGAGGCCACAGATCACGTGGGAAGCCAATGATGCCGAGCGCTATTTTCTGCTTAAAATGGCAAAAAACAACAAAGTTGGTAATAATGAGTACAATACAAAATTAGGTATGATAATTTTTGCTCTTTGTTATGTAATAAAAACGCTTCGTTTATTGTTGAAGAAAGGTTGCAGGTTTAAATTGCGCTTACTATGGCGCCTCTAGCCGGACATAATGGGCTCACGGGGTAACCTTTTTAACTGGTGTACTATGCCAGTTTTTTAAGCAGTGCCACGCGGTCGACTTTTCCGCTTTCTGTGGCGACTTGTTGAACTTGAGAGTGTTTGGGGCCTGGTCAAGCGGACCGTCGCGCTCGCCTAGTCAGTGCGAGCTTGGCGATGTATGAGAGCAAAGCAGAGTCGTCTTCGCTGAGCGGTGCGCCGGAGCGGGAGGCTTTGAGCGGTCGTCACCAAGTAGCGTCTGACCATCCCGCTTATACCACCCGGTGAGTTTCTTCACCAGAGAGGGTCCGGAATGCAGCAGGCGTCGCACCACCGAGATCAATGTAGCGACCGCGATCGCTCCCGGTCCATTCGTGTTTCGACGCTGCGCATGTTCACGGCGTCTTTTTGCATGTCTAGTACTTGCGCTTTCCCTGTTGCAAAACAGGTGTCTCACCAGCGAGCGATGCGTGTCGACCCAAGCCTAATTGCAGTCACGTCTAGCGACCGACCTAGGCATAGCCGTCATACTGCGTTTAACGGTGATTGTACTCCTAAGTATAATAATTATTTTGGACTGTGTTTGAACGTTGTTTCTTCGTTTTCCTTTTTTTTTACTTTTGTTAAATAGGTGTCCTTTTGGTTTTCGCTGTCCTGTTCAAAGCATCGCGACGATGCTTTTTGAAGGAGGGGCGTTGACCCGTGTACTTGTTTATCTTTTTCCGGTGACCGCTTTTGAGCGTCTAACAAATGTGATCACTCAGCACGGGATGCGCCCACATGTATCGGAAGTTTCTCGAATGTTATCGATGGTTCTATCTGCTGCCTGTTGCCACATCAGATTGTGTAATCTGTGACGCGAATTGTGTAAAACTTTCTAGAAGACACGTGGGCACCAGTGATAATTCTAGAACCTTCGATAACTCATGCATGAAACCCGACGTGCATGATCGGCAGATCAGATTCTCGACGATCGCTGACTGTGTTCGCTGCCTACGTTGTGCTTTAAGTGTAGCCTGTTATTGTGGGCACAGGTTCGCCCAATAAAAGTTAGTTTCGTCATTCACTGTAGTGCGCCTGTGTTCTGTACGGCCACTACTACGTGACAATATATATATATATATATATATATATATATATATATATATATATATATATATATATATATATATATATATATATATATATAATGAGAAGCCAACAAACACTGACACCAAGTACAACATAGGGGAAATTGCATGTGCTTAATAAATGAAATAAAGTAATGATAAATTAATGGAAATTAAAGTGGATGAAAAAACAACTTGCCGCAGGTGGGAACCGAACCCACAACCTTCGCATGGCGCGTGCGATGCTCTACCAATTGAGCTACCGCGGCGGCGTTTCCCCATGCACTTTCTTGGGTATTTATGTGTACTAGTAGAACCCTGGAATGTTGAACCCTGGGAATATATATATATATATATATATATATATATATATATATATATATATATATACATATATATATATATATATATATATATATATATATATATATATATATATATATATATATATATATATATATACTGTGCGCAACGGACGGTGGCCTACTCGCGACCACCATTCATTGCAGTTCGCTCCTTAAAGAGACGGGACGTGTGTCGAGCGAGCTCCTCAACAACAGTTTGCAGTGTTGTAAACGCGGTATATATCATGGCTCCGGGACTTCGAAGCGGTGCAACGTAACAGGAACACATTTTTTTCGCATTTACCGCTAAATCTCGTCTGTTTATTTATTTAGACCAACTCCGGGTGTCTCCGGAGACCCCTAAGCCTCTGGGCGCGTGCCGCGCAAGCGCCGTCTATGTGGAGCCCCATGAAGATACCTTCACGCCAACGGCGGCTGTTACAACACACTTCGAGACTGTTTCGTCAGTTGTTAGGTCGCCTTTATTTAGAACTTTTGTTGGCCAATTTGTTAGTATTGCTCACCCCAGTTTTAAACGAATAATATGAGGCGCTAATGTGAGAAGCGAGGTATGCCTGAGAAGTTGAGGTTTTCATATCATACAGGAATAAAAAATGATGAAAATGATGATGAAATCCAAGAGAGAACCGAACCATCTGAGCGCACATAATAACGCACAATGAATCTATTCTCACAACACAAGGCAGCGGCGAGTTTAGGAGTGATAGTTGTTTCATACAGAGTATTATTTTTTGTGCGTTAAAACGACGACATTTACAGGCACGGTGCGCGATGCCTTCACAGTACCGTAAGGTGTCACGTCATAATTACGTAAAGGTACCTTGAAACCAATGCTCTCCCAAGCCATATGTGATTGCAAAAGCTATATTTATGAAATATGATGTCACATTCAGCAGTCTAATCAGAAAATGGCAGCGTATTTTGAAGAAAAAGGACTTGAAAAAAAGAAATATATATGGAAATGTAAGTTTAACAAACTTTTATCTACTGTTACCAAATTCCGGATGTCGGCATTCTTAATGACACGTCACCCCTAAAATAACTGCTTTATCTTCTCCAGTGCCCTGTTTTTAAATCTTACAAATATTTGGATGACCCACTCTTCCGTCCACTATTCACAATTGCTTACTTGATATGTTATATTCACTCTCCCTTCATTCCAGTGGTTCCTTCCAATACCACGGATATTTCTATAAGGCCCTGTATAGAGACGACAATGGAGGCGAGCAACCATTGGTCCAACCAAACAGCATTGCAGTCCACACAAACCAATGTATGTTTCTTGTTTCTATTTCTAGATCAGTACTGCTCGTCACAGCTCTCTAAAAGGAATTGGTAGTGCTCAGGGTGTTTCCGAGACTGAACGGGATTGTTTTCGGCTAGCTAACTCTGCCGCATGAGTTGGGTCAATCTATAGGCTCAAAACAATTATTTTGCAGGAAATAATACCTATGGTCCTCTTGCACGCGAGGCGGACGCTCTACCTATACGCCACCGCTGCACCCCTTCGCACCGGATCGCGACACCGGGTTGGAATAGAAGCATGTACAGTGCTAAAAAGCGGGTACGTCCTCTACTACCGGAGCTTAACGGAGAGACGAGAACTAGGAGTCGGATTACTGATTAATAAGAATGTAGCTGGTAACATACAAGAATTATACAGCATTAACGAGAGGGTGGCAGGCCTTGTTGTGAAACTTAATAAAGGTACAAAATGAAGTTCGTACAGGTCTACGCACCTACATCCAGTCATGATAACCAGGAAGTCGAAAGCTTCTATGAAGACGCGGAATCGGCGATGGGTAGAGTGAAAACAAAATACACTATACTGATGGGCGACTTCAATGCCAACGTAGGCAAGAAGCAGACTGGAGACAAGTCAGTGGGGGAATATGGCATAGGCACTAGGAATAGCAGGGGAGAGCTATTAGTAGACTTTGCGGAACAGAAGATTATGCGGATAATGAATACCTTCTTCCGCAAGCGGGATAGCCGCAAGTGCACGTCGAGGAGCCCGAACGGCAAGACTAGAAATGAAATAGATTTCATACTCTGCGTTAACCCTCGCATCATAAAAGATGTCGACGTGCTCGGCAAGGTGCGCTGCAGTGACCATAGGACGGTAAGAACTCGAATTAGCCTAGACCTGAGGTGGGAACCGAAGAAACTGGTACATAAGAAGCCGATCAATGAATTAGCGGTAAGAGGGAAACAGAGCAATTCCAGATCAAGCTACAAAACAGATATTCGGCATTAACTCTGGAAGAGGAACTTAGTGTTGAAGCAATGAGCGTCAATGCTGTGGGCATCATTAAGGACTGTGCAATAGAATTCGGTGGGAACTCCGTTAGACAGGATACCAGTAAGCTATGCACGACACGAAGGATCTGATAAAGAAACGCCAATGCATAAAAGCCTCTAATCCTACAGCTAGAATAGAACTGGCAGAGCTTTCGAAATTAATCGACAAGCGTAAGACAGCTGACATAAGGAAGTATAATATGGATAAAATTGAACATGTGCTCAGGAACGGAGGAAGCCTAAACACAGTGAAGAAGAAACTAGGAATTGGCAAGAAGCAGATGTATTCGTTAAGAGACAAATCCGGCAATATCATTACTAATATGGATGAGACAGTTCAAGTGGCTGAGGACTTCTATAGAGATTTATACAGTATCAGTGGCACCCATGACTATAATGGAAGAGAGGATAGTCTAGAGGAATTCGAAATCCCAGAGGTAATGCCGGAAGAAGTAAAGAAAGCCTTGGGAGCTATGCAAAGAGGGAAGGCAGCTGGGTAGCATCAGGTAACAGCAGATTTGCTGAAGGGTGGTGGGCAGATTGTTCTAGAGAAACTGGTCACCTTGTATACGCAACGCCTCATGACCTCGGGCGTACCGGAATCTAGGAAGAACGCTAACATAATCCATAAGAAAGGGGACGCCAAAGACTTCACAAATCATAGACGGATCAGCTTACTGTCCGTTGCCTACAAAGTATCTACTAAGGTAATCGCAAATAGAGTAAGGAACACCTTAGACATCTCCCAAGCAAAGGACCAGGCAGAATTCCGTGAAGGCTACTCAACAATAGACCATATTCACACTATCAATCAGGTGATAGAAAAATGTGCAGAATAGAACCAACCCTTATATAAAGCTTTCATTGATTACGAGAAAGCGTTTGATTCTGCCGAAACGTCAGCAGTCATGGAGGTATTACGGCATCAGGGTGTAGACGAGCCGTATGTAAAAAATACTGAAAGATATCTATAGGGGCTCCACAACCACCGTAGTCCTCCATCAAGAAAGCAACAAAATCCCGATAAAGAAAGGCGTTAGGCAGGGAGATACGATCTCTCCCATGCTATTCACAGCGGGCTGACAGGAGGTATTCAGACACCTGGATTGGGAAGAATTGGGGATAAGAGTTAATGGAGAACGCCTTAGCAACTTACGATTCGCTGATCATATTGCCTTGCTGAGTAACTCAGGGGACCAATTGCAAAGCATGCTCACTGACCTGGAGAAGCAGAGCAGAAGGGTTGGTCTAAAAATTATTCTGCAAAAAACTCAAGTGATGTTTACCGCTCTCAGAAGAGAACATCAGTTTACGATAGGTATCGAGGCACTAGAAGTGGCAGGGAATACATCTACTTAGGGCAGGTAGTGACCGCGGACCAAGATCATGAGACGGAAATGATCAGAAGAATGAGAATGGGCTGGGGTGCGTTCGGCAGTCATTCTGAGATCATGAACAGCAGGTTGCCATTATCCCTCAAGGGAAAAGTGTTTAATCACTGTGTCTTACCAGTACTCACCTACGGGACAAAAACCTGGAGGCTTACGAAAAGGGTTCTACTTAAATTGAGGACGACGCAACGAGCTATGGAAGGAAGAATGATGGGTGTAACGTTGAGGGATAAGAAAAGAGGAGATTGGGTGAGGGAAGAAACGCGAGTTAATGAAATCGTAGTTGAAATCAAGAAAAAGAAATGGGCATGGGCAGAACATGTAATGAGGAGGGAAGGTAACCGATGGTCATTAAGGGTTACGGAATGGATTCCAATGGAAGGGAAGCGTAGCAGGGGGCGGCAGAAATTACGTGAGCGGATCAGATTAAGGAGAAGATTAAGAAGATTAAGAGTGCTTAACGTCTGCTTCATATCCGCCACTGCTAGACCCGGCATTGCACTAACTTCGTGATCTGGCCGAATATGAGTAGAGCTTAACGCTTGCTTCTCCTCCTCCGGGAACGCCAAGTGGCCGCCGGAACAAGTGGACGCACCTCACCTCGGCTCCGTGATTTTCGGCCTCTGAATGCAGAAGTTTGACGCGGGATGACCTGATCCCACTCAAAAACGGTCATTGAAGGTGCTCGACATCTGTTTTCACCACTTTTCGGCAATTTTCTCCTGTTTTTTAGGCCCTCGGAGCGACTTTTCTTCCCTAACGGAGCGCTGCGCCGCTAGGCTTAAAGTAGACCTAGCGTTTTCGTGCAACGCCGAGGCGGCCGCCGATTGGGCCTTAGATTACCGGCATTTCCGAGACCTCTCCCGCATTCATGAAGCCGTCTGGCAAGATGGTATACTTTTTCAAAGGCGAAGATATCTCACCGGAAAAGTTCTAAAACAATCCCCGGTAGAATAGGCCCATTATTGCTCGGAAAATGGCCTACCCAACTCTCCACGCCGCGCTGTCGGCGACCACCTCCGACGCGCCCACTCAACAACCAGCCGACGTTGCCACGTAGGCTCAGCCCAGACAAGACAATCCATCTTCTCCGAAGCTTCGATAGCCTACTCCACTATCTAAACTGTCCACCATGGACCTGAAGATTATTGCCCGTCCGGGTGATAGCCTCGATCACCGATAGCGCAATGGCGGAATCGCTCTCTTCAACATGGTACATGTCGGCTAGAACGAGATGCGACTGCACGATCGCCTCAGGAACGGTTCATTCACAATAAGCATGCCAGTGGAGGATCGGGCACAACTTTATGTGCAAACGCAAGTGCTGAAAATCACCAACGAGCAGTTCCCGATCCATGCTTACATCGCGCGCCGCACGACGCCATCCGAGGTGTCCTCTACAATGTGATATACGATCAGTCGCAAGAAATCATCTAAGAACTCTCGGCTCTGAAGCAAAGCAAGTCGTTCACCATTGTTCAAACGAACCAAGTCTATCCTAGTTACCTTTCTTTCTTTATTTATTATTTATTTACTTCAACCTACTGTCAACACCATGGGTGTTATTACAGGGGTGGGGGAACAAACTTGACACATATATGTAGATTTGCAATCCTGGCTTTCTTCTTGCTTGGGCCAGAAAAAATATACAGAGTAGTTGGGAACAAATACACAGACGCTTAAAATATCAATAAGTAGAAGAGAGGACTGCCTTCTCAGCAAGCTCAATAAGTTTGGGAAACGTCTGCTCTGTGACACACGGGCTCAGTCCATTCCATTCTCGTACAACTTGAGGAAAGTAGAACAAGAACGCGTTAATATTGCTGGAAAACCTTTGTAGTCTATTTGGGTACATCTGTCGAGTCTGGCGAGTGGTTTTAAAGTTTACAAAGTCTCAGTAGTTTAGCCTAAATGCTATATATATAAGTGCTATATATATAATACGCAAGTTCAAGTGACTGCTTTAGGCCCTTTTACAGCCATGTTACATACACATTCGCCGTTCATTTCTGCATTGCATAAACGGCTCATTCAAAACTCACCACTACGTGCACGGCGGTTTTTGGCGATATCTCGGCCTTCCGAAAAAAAAAAACGCCATACATCATCAACCATATTTTAGCCTGATGTATTCCCGAGATTTTGGCCCTTCAGATTTACGCACAGTTTTTCTAAAGAATCAGTTTGTAGGGTAAAACACTGTGACAAAAAAAACAAATGATAAAAAGCTACAGATGAACTTCGAGATTATATTTTTGCTGTTGTGTAATAGGTGTGATAAGCTAACTGCTCTAACTATGCGTATGAAACGATAAAGAAAATACGTTGTCGCATTCGTAACGGCAGATCTAAAATTACACAGCTGGAAAAAAAGTGCCAGTTCTATCTGGAACATCAAGCAACCATAGCTAAATTAAATTACTACATAGCTAAGGACAGTGAAAGCTAAAGTAAGCTAAGGACACAGCTAAAGTAAGGACAGTAGTTTTATCGGTCTTATAAATATGTAGATGTTCACTTAATTGTACGTGGACGTTGTGAAGAAGTTACAGGCTGTCTTAACGAAGACGACGAAAGGACGAGGGTGGAGAATAAAGAAGACGGCTGACACCATAGCCTAGGCCTACGGTGTATTATTACAAATTGGTGCAGCCGCATTTTTTTCTGTGTGGACATTCAAGTCGAGATGTGGGTGGAGTTCATCATTGAAGGAAACCAACGCGGTGGCATCCGAATCTTGGCTGCAATGCCTCAAGATGAAGAGCAACAAGCGCTTACGAAAGCAGTGAGCAATGACGCATTTGTCTCGTATATAAGCACAAGAACGAAGCTCACTTACGACGATTTAGTTGCGAAAGAAAGAGTGAAGCTGCATATGAAACTTCAAGATTATGAGAAGTTTGTGCTGACTCCTATTCGAAACTGCGCGAAGCCGGCTACCGTTGCTTCATCTGACAGTGGCGTCAGACGTTGAAGCAATTGACGAAGTTGCTTGAAGTGCAACAGGAGCAGAAAAGACAGCAAAATGAATAATGCGTTTGCTTGTAAACGTGAAAACGTGTAAACTTGAAAACGAGTAAACGCGTTTCCTTCTAAAAAGGAATGAACAGGCTGAGTCTCGATTACGTGAACCCAGACATGTTTGATGAATATACCAGCAGTCCCGAGTCCTGGATAAGATTTTATGAATATGCATGCAACGAAAACTGCTGGCACAGTGATGAAGATAAAATGAAAAACATGCGACTATTCCTATCAGGAATAGTCAGGAGTTGGTACGTAGCATTGCGTGTCAATGCTGCCAGCAACAAGCCATGGACGGAATGGAAGCAGAATTTTCTCGGCTCTTTTCGAGAGAACAAGGTATTATTATGGGATAAAGCTATCGCTTTCAAGTACAGGTCTGGGTCTGCACTAAGCTATTTAAATGAGAAAAGGAGGCTACTCCAGCTGGCTGACTCAGCCTTGCCAGAGACGTCTGTGGTTCCGCTTATCATTCATGGTTTGAGTCCGGACTTTCAGAAGCAAATACAAGTGAGAGGGTCCAAAACGGTTGAAGAACTTCTGCAGGAAATGCGAAACCTCTACCTATATTACTCCAGACCCCAGCGGCAGCTCATGATGCCTGGTGCAAGGTGCCCAACTGCCACACGAGCTGATGAAAGACGCCTGCTTGCAAGTTGGAAGTCTACCGCTTCTTCTGTGTCCTTTCTGACTGAGAAGAGACTCAAGTCAACACGAAGAGTCAGATGCTGTGACATAAAACTATATAAAGAGGGCTTCAGCTTCCACCTAAAGACACGAAGAGAAGCTGTTTATTTGTGGCATGCAAACTTCTTGTATATATCTGTTTTTATTGATGGAAAGGGAAGGAGCGCGTTAGTTGACAGTGGAGCAAGCATCACAGTTATAGATGCCTGTATTGTTAAGACTGAGAAAGCACAACAGGGACAGGCTGTGGAAGTACATAGATATGATGGAAGGCAAGATATTCATGATAAATGGACATGTTTAACCATATCCTGTCTGGGCAAAAGTGTTGCTACGCTGGCGCTAGTACTCGACGGAGTATACTATGAATTACTCCTATCACCTCCAGCCATGAGTGCACATCGCCTTAATATCTACTTGACTGGAGAAGTAACTACGGATGAAAAGCGGCACAATCTCAGCGTTTCAACTTCTTCTTCGAGGAGTCTGTGGCAGCCATCGTCATGTGAAGATGTTAAGAGGCTTCACACGGAATTGCTCTGCTTGAAAGGATTTCCCAAGGCAACTACAAAGTTTGAGGTACCATTTAAGTTAGGCGATACTACAGTTGTGAGAAAGAGGCCATATAATATGTCGCGGGAGAAGAAAATGCGGCTGAAGAACGAGCCTCAAAAGATGTTGGATGCGCAGATAATTCGTCCATCCACGTCTACATTCGCGTCGTCCATCACTATTGCAACTAATGTAGATGGAAGCCTCCGACTCTGCACGGATTACAGGCAAATAATAGAGCAGACAGAGCTTTTTCCTTTTCCTGTGTCAAGAATAGACTGTATCATAGACGAGACGAATGGCTGCAGAGTGTTTTCGCGTATACATCGATGTAAAGGATTTTGGCAAGTTCCACTTTCGGAAGAATACAAGTACTCTGCCTTCATAATGCCTTTCGACATCTATAAGCTTAATCGAATCCCGTTTGGATGGAAGAACGCACCCGCTTGTTTCCAGAAGATGATGAATGACGTCTTGCGATTGTTTTTTTGGAAGTTTTGTAACGTGTACATCGACGATATAATAATTTACTCTCGCAATCAAGAGGACCACTCAGAGCATCTTGCTAGTGTACTTCATGCACTGAGTGATGCGGAGCTCAAGACTAATGACAAGAAAAGTGAGTTTTTCCAAAGAAAAGTTGTGTTTTTATGTAGAGTATTTGATGGCCAAACCCAGATAACAAAGCAGGAATCAGTCGAACTAATATCAAAAATTTAGAAACCGTATGACCTACACTCTTTGCGGGGCATTATCAGGCTTTTATTAGATATTATGCCACGAAAAGAAAGTGCCTTGCCGAAATGACCAAGACGAATGTGCCATATCGGTGGACAGTTGAGTGTGATTCCGTTTATCAAATCCTCGCGAGCATCATTTCGTCTGACCCAATTCTGACGCTTCCAGATTTCAAGTTACCCTTCGAGCTGAGCACCGACGCTTCACATTACGGCACAGGCGCAGTGCTTTACCAGAGGGATTCAGAAGCTCCACGGAGCCGGCAACTAAAGGACGCAAATAGTGTGATTGTCCTTTTGAGCCGAGAGATGTTTAAGAATACCAAAGTAGTAATTCGTACACATTGTCGAAAGCGCAACTGAATTACACGACTACGGAGAAAAAAGCTTTGGTAGCCTTAATGGTCGTGCGCTATTTTATACCTTACCTGGATGGCAGGAGCTTCACGGTCTTACCGATTACCAAGTCTTAACGTATATCCTTAATCTCGCACAGCCTAGAGGAAAAATTGCGCGGTGGATGAGTGAACTACAGCACTTTGTGTTCGTGGTATATCACAGACCTGGAGAACACCTGAAAGATGCAGACGCACTCTCCAGGCTTGCGCTAACCCCAGATCAGGAGACTGTCCGCGCAACTCTGCTGTGGGAGGGAACTGAAGAACTGGAGTTCCATGATGGAAAGTTCGTAGTCCCAGGAACAATGGTGCCTCGAAGTTTGAAACTTTATCATGACTCCCCGTACTCTGACGGACACGACGGGTTCTGGTGAACTTATCACAAGATTCTTCAGAGCTTCCGATGGAAACACTTAAAGGACGACGTCCAGCGGTACGTCCAGTCTTGCCATCAATGCCAAGTCCATAAAGTGAAGTACCTTCAGAAAACAGACGAGATGGTCTTACCTCGACCGTCTGACATACCGTTTAAAGTTATCCAGGTGGATTTTGCAGAGTTTAAGAAAAAGGTTACAGGAGTAACCTTTTCTAGTGGCAATAGACCAGTTTACTAGAATAGTGGCCGCACGAACGGGTTGGGAAGACGCAAATAGTGTGATTGTCCTTTTGAGCCGAGAGATGTTTAAGAATACCAAAGTAGTAATATCACACAATGGACCAGCATTTGTGAGCAAGCGTCTGCAAGAATGGGCGAAGAAACGAGGAGTTGTGTTGCGACGCTGCGCGCAATACCATCCTGAAGGAAATGGCATGACTGAAAGAATCATACGAGACTTGAAACAGTTTATTTCCATGTATCCCAGTTTCAAAGGCTGATCGAAGTGCTGCTCGGAGGCCACTGTAGCTCATCACAATCGGTCGCACACTGCGAGTATTTGCTGTAGTCCCTATTTCGCAGCATATGGAAAGATACCGGTTCTCCCTGCTGATCAACGGCTTGGTATTGCTGACCGCCTGCAATTGTGCGAGAAGCGGAAAACTGCCGAATCTTAACAGCGATACCGCGAAGCTTTGAAGAGGCAGTTCGACCGCCGCCACAACACACGGATACCCCGTATACAGCTGAAAGATTTAGTACTCGTCAGAAAAGGTTTTCCGGGTATGAAGCATGTGTACATGGGACCGTATCGCGTGATGCAAACTGCAGTGCAAAAAGATGTTCTCAAGAGAGTTGGTTGCGTCAACGATGACGGCGTGCTCGAGTTTGCAACCATTGAGAACGTACTTATGTGTCATCCCAGGATGGATCAGTCTTCGAAGAGGGGGAGTGTACGTGAATGTTGTGAAGAAGAAGTTACAGGGTGTCTTAACGAAGACGACGAAGGGACGAGGGTGGATAATAAAGAAGATGGCTGTCAAGATAGCCTAGCCCTACTGTGTATTATTACATTACTAATCGAAAGCACAGTTTGACGCACACAAGCAAACACGAACACATTTCAATCGATCACTGCGCAGACTCGCTGTTATTGACCATCTTTGCGAAGCAGTTTGTTCTACAGAAACTAGTTCTACAGAAACTACAGAAACTAGAAACGTCGCCTTAGCGACAGCGTACGAATACGCAACCATCCTCACTTCCGCCTTGCTTCTTCGCGATCAGCTGTCGTAAATGCAACTGAGTTTTCGCTAACGCACCGTGCTACAATCATGCCGTATTGGAGCATGTGGATTGAAGTCGCTAGCAATAGTTGGCTGCAAAAATAGTGACTGGCATATTAAGGAATGGAATGAATTTTTGTATCGAAGTTCGCGAACCGTTGCTTTAACTGTCGGTACGCGTTACCGGCGCTTTGAGATGTACGGCTTTTTTCGAGGATACAGAAATTCGCCCAACCGCCAGCCTTATATCGCTAACTGACAAAAGAAGCGGTTGAACCCCAGAACGTCGGCAAGAGTGGGTACCACTCGTTAAGCAATGCCAAAGGGAGTAACGCCACTTCCTGTCATAGTGCGTTTGGCGCACAGTACTTGCGCACATCTACCCCAATTGACACGAAATCTTACGCTCGCTATATTGCAAACGTCTCAGTACATGTTTGGGCCCACACTTGAATGAATGTGCGCCATATACGCACAAGAAATGACGGACTTCGCCGATAGCGCATGAACGGTCAAATCCGAATGTTTCGTGGCAGTCTACAAGAGTAAGCGACCTATTTGCAATGGTACATCTCTCCCACATATATTTCAGCATGTTCGTAGAATGAACATGCAATGGGAACATTTGACAAAATAAGTTAATGTGCGATGCGTTTGTGTTTAAATTATACACGGCACCGTTTTATGAATCACGTCGCTCCCCTCCTCCTTAGTAGCCTTCCATGAACAAACTGTTTCATTCGGCTGTCTCTATTTTAACTTTGTCTAGTTTGTCAGTTGGATAAGGCAGTGATATTTGCTTAGTTAGTCCAGTGTGTTAGGTACGTATTAGTTGATTAACTAGTAAATTTTATAGTTGCTTAGTTGTAGTGGTTAAGTAGGCTATTAGTGAATAATTTTCGTATTTCAGTTAGGTACCTTAGATGATCAGTTGGCTAGCTTAGCAAAAGGATAGAAGTTTGGCGAGTTGGTACGGTAACACATTATTGGACTGTAGCGCGCAGTGACACAGGCAGAGACTAGAAGCAGACAGAACGTGGCCAATAGATGTGACGTCAATACACTTTTCTGCGCCCCTCGCAAAGTGTCTATGATGTGCCCTATAATAAATAGGAAACTTTCACAGGGTGACAAAAGAAGAAAACAAATATTGCGGGGTTAGGCATGTGTCCCCTTTAGTTTCTTGTAACACTGGTACAGTTTGCCAGATTCCACTCAAGTGCGCGAAAACTTTAGATAGAGCGGTGGGTGTATCAATATGAGAGTAAACGAACACAATCACTCAAAAACACTAATTCCTCACATCTAGCGTCGCATTGTTTCAAGTACGGTTGCAAACCTTTCTTTGAAGACACAAACATTCTTTCAAGACACAAACGCCAAATCACAGGGCAAATAATTGTCGCATTTCACATTAAAAGGTTAGGAGAGACTAGCGTTAGCCACGCATCAATATCTCTGTTAGAAAGCGAATTTTAATATCTTTTCAGCACGTGTGCTAATCTCAAGTAAGGTCTTTTCTTATTTGGTTTTTGGCTTCCCTACTTCTTGATATGTTTAACTGATTGTCTTAGACTTTGTCGTGTTTATTTGTCGCGGTATTTGCAATCACTTATAAATATGTTGATAGTTTAAATAAAGGTTTAGTTCAGAGTTAGCGCTCATCCTGCCTTTTCTAAACTCTGCCTGTGTCACTTCGCGCTACAATGGTTAGCGTTGTTAGTTTCTATAATAAACTAGTTTTGTTAGTTACCTGATTTATTTAGTTAGTTTAGTAGTGCATTGCTTATTTATTATTAGGTAATTAGTTTAATAAATAAATAAATTATAGAGTTTTACGTCCCAAAACAACTTTCTGATTATGAGGCACACCGTAGCGGAGGACTTCGGAAATTTCGACCCCCTGGGGTTCTTTAATGTGCACCTAAATCTAAGGGCCAAACAATGAAACCCTCCTTTCCTCAATAAGGAAGCCTTCACTGAGGTGAGGCTACCTTATGTCACTCTGAAAGCTTCCTCACTGAGGCGCCGTCGGTGAAGGCTTCCTTGGTACTTCCTCAGCATAAGGAGCGAAACAATGAAACCCTCCTTTCCTCACTAAGGAAGCCTTCATTGCGGTGAGGCTACCTTATGTCACGCTGAAAGCTTCCTTACTGAGGGGCCCTCGGTGAAGGCTTCCTTGGTGCTTCCTCGGCATAAGGTAGCTACAAAGCTACCTTCATGCGTCCTTACGCCGCTGCTGGCCCTGAACGAGCGCTTCACCTCACTGCTTAACCACGTGCCATTCGCTTGCGCATGCGCACTGTCGCCCACCTGCGGAGAAGCGCGAGCACGATACGTCTTGCCAGGCACGTTCGTTTCAGTCACGCGTGCGGCATGAAAGCATTGCTAGGCGTTGCTAGGCGTTGCAAGACGCCGGCGTGCCAGCGTTGCTGGAGCACATCAAGTTTTGCACTGTAATGCGCAACTTTTAACGCGATAGCGTTAAGGAGCTCGTGTCGCAGAAAAGCCGGTGTCGTCGGCGTCGGTGTCGGTGTCGGCGTCGGGTGTCGGCGTCGGTGTCGGCGTCAGCGTTTTGCGGCGTTGACCGTGAGCGATAAATCACTGCATGCACTCCATAAATAAAAAGCAACTTCCAAGATGGGCTGGGTGGGAATCGAACCAGGGTCTCCGGAGTGTGAGACGGAGACGCTACCACTCAGCCACGATTTCGATGCTTCCATAAGGTACAAACGCGCCTCTAGTGAATGCGGTGTTGCCTTCGAAACGAGCCGTGGAAAGTTATACTGTGGTGTATATCGGTAATTATGAACATGTAACTTACAGAAGTCGCAATTACACGAGTAGCGAAGTGCGTTTCGTTGCATTTCTTCTGCGCTTTCCGCACACGGAGAGCCATCTTGCGGCAAACACAGAAGACCCCCTCCTCTCCATGTACGGCGCTGCCCCGACAGATGGCGCGCCACGCGCGCATTGGAGCTGTCGCGGCTCGCTCCCTCTGTAGAATCAAGCGTCCTTCCTTTCTTTAGATCACTATCTCTCTATCTCTCTGCCCGTGCCGATCACGGCGTTTGGCTGGCGTGCATCATTTCCCCCTCCGGGATACCGAGTTCTTTGGTTCGCTCCGCTTGCTCAGGCCCACGTTTCGTTGCTGCGCCGAACGCCGCGTTGCTCGACCATATGGCTCGACGCTCACCGCGTCTGATGCGGGGCGCCTCGTAAGTGATGGCTGCCCTGTAGCCCATTGTCTTACACCCATTGGCGGGTCGACGGGAACGCTATCGCGTTCCACTCTTGAAGGCGAAGCTTAAGCGTCCTCCAATTTTTTTTTAACTTTAGTAAACAAACTAGAAGAAAGCGTCCACGCTTCTCTATATTAGCTATTCAATTTAAAGCTTGTGCGACGATACAACATTTTTTAATAGAATAATGGTGTTCGCGGAAAGATTTGAAGAAATAATCTCGAACCCAGGCACGCGGCAACCGCTCCTTAGGTGACGACGGGTGAAGGGAGCTTTCAGAGCACGCTTGCTTCCTCCATGGGTCCTTCGCTGTAAGGAGGCCTCACGTAAGGTTAGGAAGCGCTCGAAGGAAAGGAACGTTTTATTGTTTGGGCCACGCTACCTTCATGCGTCCATACGCCGCTCCTGGACCTGAACGAGCGCTTCGCCTCATGCTTAACCACGTGACGTTTGCTTGCGCATGCGCATTGTCGCCCACCTGCGGAGAAGCGCGAGCACGGTACGTCTTGCCAGGCATGTTTGTTTCAGTGACGCGTGCGGCATGAAAGCATTGCTAGGCGTTGCAAGACGCCGGCGTGCCAGCGTTGCTGGAGCACATCAAGTTTTGCACTGTAATGCGCTACTTCTTAGGTTTAGTAAACAGAACTAGAAAAAAGCGTCCGCGCTTCTTTATATCAGCTCATCAACTTAAAGATTGTGCGACTAAACAACCATTTTTATTGAATAGTGGTGTTCTGGTGTTCGCCTAAAGCTTTTAAGAGATAATCTCGAACCCAGGCATGGCGGCAACCGCTCTTTACGTGAGGACGGCTGAAGGGAGCTTTCACAGTATGCTTGCTTCCTCCAACGGTCCTTCGCTGTAAGGAGGCCTCACGTAAGGTTAGGAAGCGCTCGAAGGAAAGGAACGTTTCATTGTTTGGGCCAAAGTACACGGGTGTTTTCGCATTTTGCTCCCATTGAAATTGCGGCCGCCGTGGCCGGGATTCGATCCCGTGACCTTGTGTTCAGCAGCCTAACACCATAGCCACTGAGCAACCACGGCGGCTCATAATTTATTGGTTGAGTTGGTTTTGCTAGTGTACTTGGTTACGCTACTTATAATTGAGTTTAGTTAGTTAATTTAGTTAGTTCCAAGTTAACTTTGATTAGTTCGTACGTAAGGATAGGAATTAGTTGAGCAATGAATTAGTTGGTAATTCGTATTTATTGAATACTTGCTGATTAGTTTACCAATTTGTTTAGTAATCACTTACTTATTTAGTCATACTATAACAATACTTAGCAATCAGCTTAGTAGTTTAGTAGTTAGTTTAGTAATTAGTTTATTAATATGCTGAAAAGGGCAGACTGGTGGGCTAGTTATGGCATTATTTACACAGATGCGCAGAAGCACATGGACGACGGGAGAAACAGGCGGGACACAACGCTATTTGCCGTCTGTTTCTTTTGTCATCAATCTGCGTCTGGGCTACTGTGTAAGTAATCAGTTGGTTAGCTTTGTTTTTTGAAACGCAATTTTTTTACGCGTGATTACATATACGTGTGACGTGCACATGCTCTGTAGTTGTTTACAGAGCACATGCTCTGTAAACAATCCTCAACTCGAAACTCTGCCTCCACTCAACCGAGTTGAGTATATCACTACTCCTCGACTAATTAAGACGCTACACTTCTCTAGAATTGCCGTGGTTGATCATGAAGCGTGGTGCCAACTTCTGTCGAGGGTGGCACTAATACCTACTTCCTTTACACTAGGCGTAGTGTAGGGTGAAGCAACGTTCTATAATACGGGGGTCAGAGCCATCTGCAGTGGTATAGCTTGGTCATTGGATAGCCTTATCGACTTGTACTTCAGGTCGCTGATTGCGTCGTGTTGGTTCAGGAAGCCCATGCCGAGAATGACGTCACGTGAACACTTTTGCAGGATAACAAAGGTCGCAGGATAGGCCCGGTCAAGAATGATAATTCGGGCCGGGCAGGTTCTAGTCGGTGTTATTAGATGTCATCCAGCTGTCCAGATATGCGGGCCTTTCCATGCAGTCCTAACTTTTCTCAACTGAGCAGCAAAGGTTCTAATCATGACAGCGTAGTCGGCTGCTGCATCCACTAAACTGGTGTCTGCGTGGGCGCTGAGTAGCACGTAGAGATTGGTGGTTCTTTTGTATTATGTTGCATTTAGGGCGCGGCTTCAGGCCCCAGCTGTGTCGCGTTGTCACAGTGGTGTTACCTCACTTCGTCAAGGCTTTATTAAGCGGCATTTTCTTGGCTTCGAGCCTTTGTTCGGATGGTGTAACGTCCTTGCTAAGCCTTCAAGATGGCTTTTTCAGTGCCTTCGTGGTCGGCGGAGTAACTTCGGTATTTCCGCGAACAGCAACCGCACCTCCATCGCTTGCTGCTTTTAGTTTTCCTGATGTGTTCTAGCGTATCAGGCACATTTTGGACGACTCTTATGCCAGCGCTGCCGTGAGCCGTAGCATCCTCGCGATGGCATGCGGGATTGTCATCGAGGGCTCCACTCAGTTTCTTGCGAGTAGTCGGGAATGTCTTGCTTTCGTTCCGTTCGCAGTAGACGACGTGAGTGGGCTGCACAACCACGTAAGCCCGTCTCGTGGCATGAGCATCGTCGGCAGACAAGCCCTGCTTCTCCAGAGCGATAGCAGATCGGGTGGTCGTCGGGGGCGCGCCAAACCTACGTCTTCATTGGGGTTTTGCATGAACCCACAGACAGGCGCGCTGGCGGTGGTGGCGGATCACGGTGGCATTGCGGCGCTATGCAGCTCTTGCGCTGGCGTGGCGGCGGAACTGGACGGCGTTCGAAAGCTGCCTGTCATCCCTTAAGTCTGAGGCGGCGGTCGTCTAGGGAGTTCCCGGGATTGCTGAAGTTTTTTCCCGGATAATATCAGCAATAAATGGAACCTAGGGCTGGGACTCTGGGAACATCCGTCGTAATTCTTCACGCGTAACTACCAATATCGTCTCCCGTAGGTCTCTCGAGCGAAGTACTTCAACGTTTGCATTGTTTCCCTTCAGTGTACGGCGGGTTATTTACGGTCCGGATGTCGAGCGTCTCCTCGATCATTCTGGCGTTCCGAACTAATTAGGCGACAGTCTTTGGCAGCTCGCGCATTAAAAGGCAAAGAGGTCTTTTTTCACGCCGCGCGCGAAAAAAAGCGGACATTGTTTTCCTGGACCATTTCGCGGTCGGCGCGACAAAACAGAGGGGGATCAGGGAGTAACGATTGCGATGTTCGCATTCGGAAGCATCACGGAGTGCTTCAGCCCTATCTTTCCACACTACGCTTCGGAAAATATCTGGGAAGGTGCTATGAAACTGCTCCCACGTTTTAAAGGTGGACTCTTGATTCTCGTACCAAGTGCTAACGGCGTCTTCCATAGAATAATATGCATTCCGAAGCTTGTCATTGCTGTTACAGTTAAACGCAGTGACTCTATCATGTCTCGGGCCAGGTCTCTGGATATTCAAACTATAGTCTATGTAACGTCGGTGGCTCCCTTGGTTGCTGTAGCACGATGGGTGCAGGTGACACTGGGTACAGGTGACACGATCGGTGCACGTGACTGTTGATTTGGTTATGGTCTTTTAGGCTTCGAGTGCAAGTCCGTGCTCAAGCGGCAATTGTCACCAGCGGCTTGCTCGCTGCTTGTGGTGACGTCGACGTTGTCGCCACAGTTTGGGCGGCTTTCAGGAGGTGTCCGGTACAGAACTAAAATCACTTCCGCAATATTTCACATTGTTGTGACGGTACAGAAAGAGCAGCAGCAACTGTGAATCAGGAAATTATCTCTTTATTGAGCGAACATGTGTTCAGAAAAGCAAGTGCACCCAAATTACAATGATAGCGGCGAGCACAGTCGGCGAACATCGAACATCTGATGTGCGGATCAGGTGCGTCGGCTATTTCTGCATGAATCATTGAACCTTCTAGCGTAATCGCTAGCGCTCGCACAATGTAGAAGATAAGCCACTATTCTCGTCGCGCACGCAGTCTGAACGGTATGTGTTGCAACCACATAAAGAACAGATTGAACCGGAGATAACATTCGAGAAACTTTCTATACATAAATGCGTGTCTTGTGTTGGGCGATAATTTTGAACATTTGTTATCCAGTGAAAGGTGGTCACCACAACAGATTAACGTGGCACGTAGCAAGTACAATACACGTGTTACACGTGGGGATATGTGTCTTGAAGTTATGTCTCCAGATTTATTGATCTGAGGGCCACTGGGACGGATCTTGCCGAAGACGCACGACTTACAGAACCATTCTATACAAAATGCTCTGCAGCTGAGTCTGCCACTAATATTTCCACATGGTATTTGACAAGGCACATGTGCCTCGAATTTATGACCTGTGGCGTACGCATGTCCAAATGCTGGATAAGAGCCGCAGGTTTCATATAACGAGTTCGAACACTCCGTATGCTTGTGCCCTCCTACGGAACAGAAGGTAGGCAGTGTGAAAGGAGCTTTTTCCGCCTTTCGCACCGCCACTCGGCATTCTAAATACTGCGCTGCGCGCTTTCGTGGCTTCTCACCGTACAAGGTTTTGATGTTTTCTTGAAACAGCGTTATCCGTATCTGCATTATACGGGGAATCAAGGCGGGTTCACACGATCGGCTCCACTGCAGGAGCCTTCAGGCTGTCCTCGTATTGGCGGCGCATGCACAGTCTGCACGTGGAGATTTGGAAGGCCTCCGGAGAAACGAAGTGCTTTCGACTAGAAAAATGACGAGCCAAGTGGACACACCAACAAGCTCCACTCAGTGAGCTCCGCCGAAGCCAGGGAATGTAATGAATGCCACTGGTTGCTCGAGTATTGTGCGCATGCGCACATTAGCCTTGGGGATGATGAGCAGTTAGCAAATCAGACCGTGCCGCATACACTGGTCTGAGCAGAGCGGACAATAAACGTCGAGCTTAAATCAAGCTAATATTTTCATTAGGCGTTGACAAATGTAGTGGGTTACCCATTTGTCTCATCTGAAGCACCATCTAGGTCCACACTAGCTGCGCCATTGGAAGCGTTCCTCATCGAGCTAATTGGCACATCTCTGGTATCTGCTAGAGGTGCCACTTCTGCTGCGCAGCAGCAGTGCTGCGTCCTGCCCTGTTGCCGCCGCATATTCTTCGAACACCGTTTGAGGAGCACAAGAGTAGCGCTAAACCTTGCGGCCATGCTCTGACTGGTGTTACGCAAATAGGGGGGCGTTTTAGGTCGCGGGGTACTCCTTCCGTTGCAACGACGGATTTAATTTTACAGCGAAGCTATTAAGGGCTAGCTCCCCCAAGATAGTGACCACGTGGAGAAACAAAAGTATCATCATTAAGATTCTCCCCAGCATCATCGTGCTATTCCTAAGTTGGCTCGATGGCGCCCCGGCGCTACCACGCAAACGCGCTCGTGTCACTGCTGCCGCGTTCATTATCGTCATTAATTAATTAATTAATAATTAAGAAACACAAAGAAGTAAATTGTTTTATAGCGAAGCTGTTAGGGCCTAGTTTCTTCAGGATCCTGTCCGTGTGTCGACGCAAAACTCGCCATACGCGGGCCGATCCGGAAAATAGTGGAATGCCGGGATGACCCATGGCGGAGGGGACGCAGGCTTTAAGCAATCGCCATACGTGGGCCGATCCCGAAGACAGTGCAATGCTGGACCGACCACCTCGGAGGCAAAACAGTGGTGGGCAAAACATTAAGCGCTGAGCCCTATGATTACTGCCTACTGATGGGTCGGCTCCATATCGCGTAGGGTGGCCAGGATCTTGCGCCTCTGAACGACTCTTAGAGCCCAGCCTACAAGCTGCTTTTGTGCAGCCGGATCCGACCTCGACACCACGATCTCCCATCGCTCTCTATCGGTGAATTGCCATTCGGAGGGTGGCTGGAACTCAGAGCAAATGCAGAGGGTATGGCGAAAGTCTGCTCTGGGTGCACTGCAGAGGGTGTATTCAGGGGAGAAAAGGTAGGGGTGAATACGGGCAAGGTGAGCTGGGGATAGAAAAGTACGGCATTGGAGTTGACGTCGGTTCACCTGCTCCAGTTTAGAGGATTTGTGTGTGGGGTGGGTAAGGGGGATGGATACTGGAGCCTGTGCTCCCTATAGTTGATAGAAATGTCGTTATGGCTATCCATGCGTTCATGGGCACTGCCTGGGTCTGTAGCTGGCGCTGGTCGGTTGACGTGCGCTCGAGCTGTGTTTTGGACTGCTTCATTCCCAGTGTTGCCCGCACGAGCACGTACCCATAGGAGTTGAATTGCTCTGATCGGGGCTTGAATATAACTGACAATTTTGAAAGCATGAGTATGAATCCGGCCTCGCGCAAAATCCCGGATTGCTATTTTCCAATCACTAAACTAAGTCTCACAGTGGTTGAGCAGATTGCCAAGGCAATCGCCGCTTCCTCCGCCTCTGGGGAGGAAGCTTCGAGAATGTCATATTCTGTGGCATCCACATAAACTGCACCGTTATTTGTGTGGCAGTGCTTGTGCAGCATCGTTGCTCTGGCTTCCCACCAAGCTGGGTAGTGGACTGGATTGACGTTTTTGGAGAAAGTAGGAAGTTAAATGGGATTCCATTGCTCCCGGGGCGGAGTGCGTGGGTATGAAGGAGCATGTAGGGTTGAGGCCTAGGACGGAGAGAATGTGCCGTCCCGTAGTTGTGGATGACAGGCATTCATATTGTGGTGTACGACGCGCTTCGTTAAGCTCATTTAGGGTGTTGTGAAACCTCATAAAGAGGAGACGGGCATTCGACGTGTGCCTGGGGAGAGTGAGGGTCATCTCGCTGATTAGTGCATTTACGTTTTCTTCCTCCACCTTGGAAAGAAGCATGTATGGAAAGGATTATACCACTCGACTAATTACGAAGGATTCTATAAGGTGGTGGAGATCATGTTCCCGCATCCGTCGGTTGCGGTTCACAATTTATCGGTTTAGTCTCATAGTAAGGTGCACTCTGTTGGTGAGCTTAGTAATGATGGCAGTATTTTTGCCGTAATTCTGAATAGTAATGCCCAGTATGGCGTACTTTATCAAACTCGGGAACTCGATTCTAGATCTTGACTCGAATATTGGGTGGAGGACCCATGTCTGTGCAGCATCTTGGACGGTGTAGGAGCACTAGCTCCGATTTAGGTGACGATGTCCGTCCCCGCCTGGAGAGTTTCCTCCATTTCGCCGACAATGCCAGTGGATGTCCAAAGTGTAATATCATCCGCGTAGAATTAATGGTAGAGAGAGCAGATGATTGTGAGGACTTTCGCCATGGGAAGGAGTGTAATGTTGAAAAGCAACGGGGAGCACTGAGCCCTCAGGTGCACTTCTGCTGCTCAGTATGAAGGTTGGTGAGAAGAGCGGACCGAATGTCAGTTCTGCCATTCGCTTGCAGAAGAAGGCCGCTACGTAGGAGTGCATACGTTTCCCTACGTTAACATTCGACAGAGCGCTCATAATGGTCGAATGGTCAACGTTGTCGGAAGCCTTTGTGAGATCCAGAGCCAAATTGGCCCTGGAGCGCTTAGCGTTCCTGGGGCGTAATACCTCTTCCGGGAGCTGTAACGTTGCGTCTTGGGTGGAGAGATGGCTGTGGAATCTAATCACAGAGTGGGGAAATAGCCCTTGTCCGTACATATGCTCCTGCAAGTGGTCCAGGAACACATGCTTGAAATGTTCAGCTAAGCATAAGGTTAGAGAGATGGGTCGGAGATTTTGGAGATCCAAATGTTTCCCTGGTTTAGGGATCAAGGTGATTTTGGCATGCGCCCATTGCGCTGGGAGCACTTTATTTCGCCAGTACTCGTTGAAGAGCTCTGTGATGGCCTGTGTGATGTGCTCATCCAGGTTCCGAAGCATATTGTTAGTGATTTTGTCTCCACCTGAAGCCGATGTATTTCTGAGCTTGTGCATGGCTGCCCATATTTCCCGTGGCGACGTGTGTGTCTAATTTGGGGTTCGGGTGGCCGCGGTAGGCAGGGAGTGGTGTGAGTGCATTGGTAGTGAGGTATTGTTCTCTGGGTGCTTCGAGAAGGGCGTCATTATGTAGGAGCAGTTTGTGAAGGAGTTAGTTGACATTGCTGCGCTGGTTTGTCTTGGTGTGGCCTGGATGCAATAGACAACGGACAAATTTCCAGGTGGGATTCAGGTCGAAATCGATGCTTGTGCGGTCGCATAGCTGGCCCCACTGTTGGCGTGCTGATTCCCCACCATAGGCTTCAATCTCCTTAGCCAGGATTGCAATGCGTAGCCTGAATGTTCTATTATGTTTTTTAGATAACCATCTCATTTGTAGGCTGGCGAGGGCCTTCCTCGTGTGAAGGAGGCGGCTGTCTGCGATGTCGGTATCAGGGGTGTCTGGGATTGTGGAAGTAGCTAACGGCACGTCCTGCGACAGGCTTTGAGTCCATGTGTCAACATCGTCAATAGTGTTGGGAGCTGAACTGCGAATATGTCGGAATTTATTCCAGTTTACAATTCCTATGGGAAGTCGAATAGATAGAGCCAGTGAGTTAAGCTGATTTTTTGTGTCTATGACACAGTGGTCGCTCCCGAAAGAGTTGTATGTTTTCGTCCAACGACTGTGCGCTATGTTCTAAGCATAGGTCTGGACTGGTGTAAAGTCAGACACTGTTGCCTGTTCTAGTTGGGTTATCTAGATCATCGATGATGGACAGGCCCTCAATTTAGATAAATGTCCAAAGCACGTTGGCCTTTCTGCAGTTCTCCTTGCAGCCCCTACTCGTGTGGTTGGCGTTGAAGTCACGGACCACAAGAAGGAGGTGTCGGCCACTAATGGAAAGGGCATTTCGAAGGGCTGCGAGTCTATTGGATGGGCTGTATATATTGAGGAGAAATAGGCGGCCGCGTTTGCGAGTTCTCGGGAAAGCTCCACAAGATGGCTGTGTATATCATTCGCTTCCAGGGGGTGGTCCGCAGCCATTAGGTTGCAATGGATGAGTATGGCAACACGTGGGGGTGTCATTCCTACCGGTTCATGCGTGGTGTGGTTCCAAAGTTACGTCCTATTTCGTGTTTCTTGTAAGGCGATTATCGTTGAAGTGTCTGGATTCCGAAGGGTTTACAGGTGTTTTGCGTTGCTTCATTTCGCATGGAGACTCCTAAAATTCCAATGCTACACATGCATCTCGCTACGGTGTGCAGCCATGTTGGGCGAAGGGGCTGTTCGCGTGATGTCAATCCCGTCATTCTGGGGGGATAGAAGCCCACGAAGCTGGCTCTGCATTTGAGCCATGGTGACCTCTTGTGCACCCTGGCACTGCTCGAGCGCTGTCAACCGGTCGACGATATTGGCCATCCCAGCTGCATTGTCTTTTTGTATTGTGACGATGCTAACCTGCATGGTTTGTACGGCTGCATTGGAGGCAGTCAGCGGCACGGTGCATATAGGGGTGGCATCCTCTGGTTTGCCTTGAACATAGGGGGGGGGGGGGTGGAGGGGTTGCGAGCAGGTGGCGCCGTGCGCGAGGAGAACGTGCAAAAAGGGCGTAAGGGGTCTTGTAACGTGCGCAAGCTGTTTGAGCGGGGTATGCAGGGGAGCTATGATGTTGTAGCGGAAGTTTTTGGAGAATGACTTGAAATTGTTTGAGCTCCGCGATCTGGAGACTTTGTTGATGGAGCTGTGCTTTGAGCTTCGCGTTTGCCCTAGCGAGCAACGGTGATCAGGGTTTCGAGCTCACCTGTTAATTGGTCGGCTGGGTCCTCTTGCCAGGGAGGGGTAGAAAGGAAGAGGACCGACTCCTGTTGCTGACCTTTCTTCAGGTGGATCTGGAATAGACAGGGCTCCCGGAGCCGAGCGCACTCTCTGGGACTGGATCGGAGCCGGCTGTGGGACGGCAGCAGATTAGAGCTCGGCGGTGGTGTGCTGTCCTGCAAGACGGTGGTCTTGCATCTCGCTCCATCTCGCTCGAAACGCACTTTGGACTTTTTTGAGCCAGTGAAGTGCAGTCGGTTACACAGTTTGTACTCACAGGTGGGAGGATCCGTAGGCTCGTAGGGCTCCCTGCACCGATGGCAGCGGTTGGTAACTTACTGCGGGTGGACGTCTGCTCGGTGGCTGTTTTTCCAACAGTTCTAGCAAGGCTCCACCTTTGCTTTGCAGGGGTGGAAGGCGCACGCAGCTCCGTAAAAGTTCAACTGTTTAGGAAGGGTCATTGTCTGGATGAAGGTGAACTACGGCGAAACCTGAACCAGATCCTTCTATTGCGGAGCGAATAAATTTCCTTCCCGCGGACATTCAAGAAATCAAGAAAACTAAAACTGTTATTAACCAAAAGCTTAATTCTATTCCAAAGAAGGTAGAAAAATTTGGAAACTTTGAGAAACAAGTCTCGGAATGTGTGAAAAATTTAACTGAGTTAGAGCAACTCATTTCGATAACGACGAAAAAAGCAGATGATTTAGAAAACAGAAGCCAGCAATCGAACCTCGTCGTTCTTGGCATAAAGGAACGAGAAGAAGAGACCACCGAAACAGTTGACATAATGGTAAGAAATGATATTCTGGAAGATAAGCTAGAGTTAACGATATCGGGGATACAAAAAATTCGCAGACTCGGTAGTCAAAGGCGGGTAGCAATGGCAAAGATCAGCCAATCATTCTCAAATCGCAAGACGAACATGATAAAGTAAACATTCTAAAGGACGTCCCTAAACTGATACTATCTGGTTATTCAATCAGCAGATATTTTTCATGAAGCGTCCGGGATGGGAAGAAAAATTATGGAATCGTGAAATGAAATCAAAAGTAAGGTTGACGTACGACAAGGTTCAAATAAATGGTCGCCTTTTCCCTTGGGACAGTCGTAGCGACGACATCATAGAACTGTCGCCAAAAAACGAAGAGAAAAACCAACACAGAACCAAGGAGCACCCTGTCGCGGCGGCAGTTACATTGATAAATCTGAATGCGCGCATCATTATAAACAAATCTGAAGAACTTGAGGCTATCTTGCTAGCACTTAAACCCGATATTGTCACCATAACAGAGACCTGGTTACACATGGATATCGCCGACGACAAAATTGTTCCACCCGGATATGTGATTTTGGAGAGGGACAGAGGATAAAAGGGTCTGGATAGTTTTGAAGATGTTCGTGGACACGCCAAACTAATGACAAAGAGGAAGTTGGGAACCAGTCCCAGTAACCGCCCCAGGTGCTCTACATGCAAACATATGCAATCTGCTACTGCAGTAGAAAGTACGGCGTCGAATTACGCACACAAGGTAACTTCGTCTTTCACCTGCACATCAAGCAAGGTAGTCTACCGTCTTGAATGCGCCACGTGTAGCAAACAATACGTAAGTGAGACTGTACAACAAATTCATACAAGATTCAACGGTCACCGCATGGACACAAAGCACGACTTACCTAAAGCAGTAGCCAGCCACTTTATTGAACATAGTCATATATTTGACAAAGCAAGGCTCTATATACTACAAACAAATTTCCGCTCCCCTCGCGAATAGAAATATAAGGATTCATACCTCATGTACAAGTTTAATATCCTACACCCGACGGGAATTAATTTGGCACGTGGCAACTTAGAATATTTAAAAGCGGTAACTTAAATCTGAAATTCCCATATCATCAACCGAGACACAAAACACATTATGCCCCCACCTAACCTTAATTCTTAACCTCACCTACTCTTCCATTCGGAAAACTTCTTCCTGCCTGCTACTCAATTTAATATACTCTTTCAGGTTTTTACGTTTTACATCACCCTCCCATTTGTTATTCCGGTTTCGGTTCCGCCCTCCTCTCTTTTCCCTTTATATATATATATATATATATATATATATATATATATATATATATGTATTGCAATACCCTCACCAACACATTCCAAAGTCAATATACATTTTTCGGTGCCTCAACCCAGGGTATCGCCATTTCTGAATGCCACCGTAACGACACCTTCGTTGACCGACTGGGGCAATGCCCTTTGAAAGACCATGCCGCTGCCTTTCAGTCACCCTATACATAGCTCCGCAAACTCCTCGTCGCCATCTAACTACTTCAAGATTGCTCGACGTATGGCTGCTATGTTACTGAAGTCACTCTTTCAACTCATTTTTTTTCTTTTTTTTTTCTTTAGTGTTACTCGCGCACTGACGGCCTGACCGGCTAATGCCACAAGAACATGCGCCAACGACACCCCTGAATGCTTCCAAACCTCTCGCCTCCCCAACGCGCCCCTTGTCCCCCATCTATCTTAAAGTTGTTTTCTCTTTCTTGTTCTTTTTTTTCTCCTTTTCTTTCTTTTCTTTTCTCACCGCGTTCCCACCTTCCGCTCTTGTTCCCTCGTCTTGGGAACGAAGCTCACACACCTCGGACGACAGCGCTCGTTACCTCTGGAGTCCCTCCCTTTAAAGCTAGCTGCCAGTGACAACACTCGCACGTGACGTCACTGCACTAACCCTTATAAACTAACATGCCAAGGATGACGAGGCCGCCTTTGACGAAGATAGGTCCTCCGTTCGAAACGTTGGCCAGCCTTTCTGAGGCACCTTATCTCTGTTTACAAACTTTACACCACAGTGTGCTATTCCGTCTGTCAGTCCCTTTCTTGATTTTCGACTTCTACAAAACTATAGTGTTTCTTGGTAAGACCTGACGTAGAATGCTCACTCGCCACCTATTTCTTCAAATGCCTAAGCATACTGACATAAAATTACGATAAGAGCTTCTTTTGCCACATGTTAGGCGTATAACTTAAGCAACGATATCAGTTCTGTTTCAATCCATCCAACCCAGACGACGCACTAACAGAACCACTGAGGTACTTTGAAACTCTGCAACATTATACCGATAGCAGGAGACACATACCCCCTCCCCCCACCATATCATTCCCTTAATCGAAATGACGCCGCGAGGCAACAGCTACAAATGCATTCCCGCGTCTATTTTACCTTCACATCTTCCACCCCACACAATATCCATCATATTCTCCCTACTGTGCCGCAAAGCCCAAAGTATATCACCGCACCTGGGAATGCCCACACCTACCGGACTACTCCCTTATTCCTTTAGCTCCTCATGGAAGACTGCGCTGACTAACTTAGACCCGCAGAATCAGTGATGGATGATTCATAGGGCACGCGAAGCGGTGCGAGCCTGTGGGGCCCTGAAATGAGGGCTCTACCATACGAGGAAGCCACACCGCATAATTAACAATAAACGTTCTCTCTTACTCCGTTCCTCTCTCTCTCCCTCACTCTTACGCTGTCTTTTATTACGCTATGCGTTCAACTATATATGATCCATTAACATTACTACATTTTTGCAGGTGTTGAAGACGCCCTCCCGGACATGAATTACACACTATTATATTCAAATTACAACACTTGCATGATTCTTGCAATAACAGGCGTCGACAAACGTAAGCAGAATCTTTCCTTTTTCTTTGCTTATAAAGCCAGGACATACGCGTAGATGTATGGATGAATGGATGGATGCTGTGAGTGTCCGATTTGAAACGTTGTGGTGAGTTGCGCCGCCATCGAGCCCCCCGATGAACGCGTCACTGGTGGTGGCCTTGGTAAGTGCACTACGTGAAGGGCCTAGTCTTCTGCGTCGCTGGTCGACCGTCCCTATTCAATTCACATTTTCGGTATAAAATAAGCAACACGCGTCGCATGTGTGTAGTGGCCGAAGTTTAAAGCCATGTCGAAGAGCTATGAGTGTTTGGTGAAGTGCCAAAATACCAGCAAAACCTCGCCGGTGACATAGTTGGACCCCTTACCCACAATGTCTCACGAGTGGTAGCGACACAAGGAATAAATCGCCGCATTTTGGGCGGGAAGCTTTTGGATTTCACGCTTTCTTTCCGTCATGTCGGTGTTTATTCCAATCCGCTATGTCTACACGGGTAATCGAGAAAGTTGATCTCGGCGTATACATATACAGGGTGTTTCAGCGAACACTTTCAAAACGTTTTACAGGTTGCCCGTGACACATAGCTCAATTCTAGTTTCTATCCCGGCCTACTCGAAACGGCAGACGCTACTTGTAAAAAAAAATTGAAATGCAAAATGGGTTAATTAACAAGACTTCACAAGAGAAGGTTTACCACGTGGTGTGATCTACTTGTTTCACAGCTGAGCCAAGTTTACATGTACCATTTGCACCGATTTTAATTATTTGTCACTATCTTTTGAGATGTAGTGGCTTCCATCTTCCATAACATTCGAAATAAAACATAAGTTGGTAAGGCATCAGCTTTCTACACTTCCGAGCAGGTCATTAAGAAATCTAGAAATCGCGCATACTGCCACGGGAAAGTTTGTCGACGCACGCAGCGTAATTGCATGGGCCGTTTAGCGCTAACGGACGCTTTTATTGGCCAGTGCTTATGGCGAAGTTCGTTTACTATGGTACACATTTACATTAAAAATCTGACAATCGCTCTTCTTGAGGCGACTTTGACAGCACCTATTAGGCGATGTCACGTCTATTGAGCGGTAGCCAAATGACTACAATGTGTGCCGGCCCCCTGCCGGGTGGGATTGTTGCAGGTCTAAGTCTCCACCAATGGCGTGTGCTTATGTACTGCGTGGAAGTTACTATGACCCTATGTGGCTGAGCAACGGTTCACCGGACCGAACCATAGCCGCTCAACCGGCCGAGCACCCGCGCTGAGCAAGCAAGACCTAAAGTGCGACTTGCAAAACAGTATTGCCGCAAGGGTAGGTTTTAAAAAAAATGATCGAGACAATGCATCAGTGAACAAAACAAAGCGGCTACTTAACACGAGTTTCTCTTCATAAATAGCCTTCGATACACTTGTCTGTGGGATGAACCTGGCATGTATGTGGACTGGGTTGTCCCAAACTCTGGTAACATTGTGTGCATGTCCGCTTTCATAGATGCCTGCGCTTTTCCTGCAGATGTCTAGCAGCCGAGCAAAAGGGAAATCTAGCCGCCAACTTGAAGGGCAATTCCAGCATTTTTTTTTCATGTTGAGTTAATGGAATGTTTGCGTTCCCGAGACTCCCCTGTCACAAGTCTGATAGTAGAATTGTTACAAAAACTCGAAAAAAGTTAAATAAGGAAGAAAGCGCAAAACCTAAACCGATACCTAACCAGGCAACCGAACGAACCTCCTTGTGTGACACCACGAAAGTTCTCCCCAGCGGGGAAGGCGCGTAGGCATGCAGGCCTCACCCGCTCGGCGAATGAAACAAGGGAAAAGCAGACGCTCAGCTGATTTGTAACCACACGGTACCTTCACACAAAAATGTGAGCTGCACCAATTCTTCGGGTCCGTTAAGTAGTAATAGCTATGATTCTGAGGAATTCAACAACCACGAATCGCCGCGTGCATTCTGCCCACCAGCACGAGAGCCAGCACCCATGTGCAACATTTCGGGCTGCAACTTGAAGACCAAGGGTAGCCCTAACCACTGATTTTATCCGTGCTGTTTGCAATTTAGGTTTGCACCCGTTTTCAGGGAAGCACTTGGAATAATAACTGTAACATATGGAGCACATCTTTCCGCATTTGTATCCCCCAAGAACGCCGCTGACAGACCAAAGCACCGACCACTGCACTTGTTTACGTCGGCAAGTGCTGCGACCGCTCGTTGTTCGCTTGAGGTACAATGCTAGCCGCTCATCGGTGACATCATTTGTTGTCGGAACGTATGAAAACATGCAGATTTCATGCATGTTAACACAGTTGCGTCACTCTGAGCCACACTAATATGAGCTACTTCACACCCTCAAAAACAACGAGCAGGAGACCGTAGTACGGGATCATTGTTATGGCGCTCAGGTCCACCAGCAGTTGCCGCACTTGGCATCTGTACGATAGGCTTAACCTTGGTGGAACGCGATCGGCACCGACTCAAACGGTATATTCAGAATGCGAGGGTCAAGTTCTTGCAGCCAACAACACAACACCACTGCCTCGCACCTGTTTTCCGTCCACAAGGAACGCAACTTCTCACGACAGCAACTTCGAAGGCCAAGCACTAGCTCTTATTCGTCTGTTCCTCCACGCTTTCGTCGCTGTGATCTGGATGATCCCGGCATTCTCTGCCTGTACCACTGCCTACGTCATACACAATGTGGCATTATAGCTGAGGTAGAGTTAAAGTACGGTGTTCGAGGCAATTAGTTAAATTAATTTGTAAAAATGTGCGCAAACTTCAAAAGCGTTGCTTTTTTTCCTTTGAGGACACGACGGAAGTGGGCAGAGGAACGTACCCAGCGAATTTCTCTGACATCCGTTAACATCTAAAAATTGCCGTAGTTAACTTCTATGGCATTCTTGCTGGAAAGGGTTGTCGTCTGACCCGCCGGGGTTGCTTAGTGGCTATGGTGTTCGGCTGCTGAGCACGAGCTCACGGCTTCGAATCCCGGCCACGGCGGCCGCATTTCGATGGGGGCGAAATGCGAAAACACCCGTGTGCATAGACTTAGGCGCACGTTAAAGAACCCCAGATGGTCGAAATTTCCGGAGTCCTCCACTACGACGTGCTTCATAATTAGATAGTGGTTTTGTAACATAAAACCCCATAATTTAGGGTTGTTGTCTGTTACAATGACCCGCGCGTGCTTTCGACAGTACCCGCTAGGCAGTCTGTAGTCTTGCATCACTTTCGATTTGCTCCCAACCTTTTGTGTGTACATTTTTCTTCATCTCTTATCGCATTTTATAAGGGGCATTTTCTTACACAACTGATGGAAGCGGAATAGAGGAATGCCCATTGGCCTTGCATACGGCACTCGGCAAGGAAATACAGGAGGGGGATCAGAATTATTCTGGAGTTTCCGGCGACGGCGCTATTTCTCAATTTTCCAGCTTTTAAAAACGTTTTGATGTTTTGTGAGCGCAGAATGAAATCTATTGACGGTTTTCCGTTCATGGGGGGCAGACACCATTCCAGAAGTGCTGGACAGTGTATATAAAAATTGTCGTGGTGTTCACAAAGAGCCGTACTGTGGCAAATGACGTGCTCAGGCTGGGTAAAATTTTGTTGCTCTTAACAGCGCATATACCAGGCGTTTTCTTTTTTGGGTGCAACAATGTTTTTAACAATTGCTTGGGGCACATAGCACAATTCTAACTCTTGATCTTTATTACTCGATGAAATGGCACCTACTTCTGCAACAAATTAAAACGCCTTAAATATAGTTACCGCAGTTACACTAATTATGCCCTAAGTAAACTATTTATGGCACGTAGCTTAATTTACGAACTGTAGCTGGTGAGTTCACAGGGTATCTCCCCTTGGAACGAACTCTCAGGACCAGTTTCGAAATATTTATTTTCAATGGGTCGTACAAAGCGCATTGGCGTTCAGGTTACTTTTGTGCTTCAGTGCGTAATACAGCCCTTGATTAACAAGTAAGTGAAAGCAGATGGAATTTTTAGCGCAAGTCTAACACCTCATATCCTGAAACAGTGGTGCCATTCTCAGAAATAATTCCAAGTTGATATGCCTTGCAAACTCGCACACTACAATTCGCAGATGAAAATATGTACCGTAATGTAAATAATAAAAATTGATAAGTGTAATTATGCATATTTTAATGTAAGCACTTTAGTTTCACGTAGGAGCATAGGTCACCTTCTTGCGCACTCAAGCTCAGGAGTCGGAATTGTGCTATTGACCACATGCAATGTTTAAAAATTTCGTAAAGCTAAAAAAGCACCCTGCATATACAGATGTTCGCTTTTATTACAAGGTAGAGATGTTATTTCGGCTACTGGATTGTGCTACGTTTACTTAGAAAACAAAGCTCTGTCCTTTTTTCATGTTTATTTATTTATTTATTTATTTATAAATACTGCAGGCCCTATTCGGGCCCAAGCAGGAGTGGGTACATACAACAACGTAAATTACAACTGCCAATTAGCAATTAAGAACACAACAAAACATGTACATACATCATTGTAACACTATACGTAACAGAAATAAACATGAACTTACAACAGTGCAATACGTAAACAAATAACAATGGAAAAAGCGTAACGCAAAAGAAAACTGCTTTGATTGCGGCAATTTAGAGGTCAAAGAAAAGGTTATTTGAAAGATGAACGAACGATTCTGTTGTACTTGCGTTAACTACTTCTTCAGGTAATTTATTCCATAGTGAAATTGCATGGGGAAAAAGAGAATATTGATGGATGTTAAGGTTACTAAATGGTTGCCTAATTGTTTTGTTGTGGTTTGTACGAGCAGAGTGCATGGGGGGCTCAGGTAAATAACATTCACGCGGTATTTTGTAGTGACCATGGTACAGCTGATATACAAATTTGATGCGAGATACAATTCTGCGATGAGCTAGTTTTTTCATTTTCGCTCTGTCGCGAAGAACGGACACGCTAGAAAAACGCGAGTATGTGGAGTATATAAACCGCAAAGCTAAATTTTGTACTCTTTCTATTTTCTTGATTAAATATTTTTGATGAGGGCTCCAGATCAAATCCGCATATTCTAATTTTGGTCTTACAAGAGCTTTGTATGCTGTTAACTTAACCGTCGATGAAGTATGGCGCAATTTCCGTTTCAAGAATGCCAGCTTTTTTAGCGCGTTGCTGCAAACATTTTCTATATGGGGTTCCCAACTTAAATTGCTTGTGAGCGTAACACCTAAATACTTCACTTGCTGGGTTTTATGTATATAAGAATTATTAATAATATAAGCATAATGTAAGGGTTCTTTCTTGCTAGTAAATGTAATAGCTGATGTCTTCAAAGTGTTTAGCTTAAGTCCCCATGTTTCCCACCAGACGCTAATTGAGTGCAACGCATCATTAAGTCTTACTTGGTCGGAGTGATGATTTACATTAGTATAAATAACACAATCGTCCGCAAACAAACGGATCTTCACAGGCGATTGAACAGATAAATAGATGTCATTGATATAAACTAAGAATAACAAGGGACCGAGAACTGACCCCTGTGGCACCCCTGAGTGCACTTGCAGTGTACCAGAAACGCAGTCTTTAACAGCAACGTATTGCTTTCTTGAGGACAAATAAGATTCTATCCAATGGATGATATTACGTTCAATGCCCATTGAGAGCAGTTTAGTTACTAAATCGGCATGTGGAACTACATCGAACGCCTTGGAAAAGTCCAGAAACACTGCATCGATTTGACCCCTCATATTCAGTGCATTCATAAAATCATCTGTTATCTCAGCTAACTGTGTTATTGTGGATAAACCAGCCCTAAATCCATGTTGATTTGCATGAAGCAAATGATTATTCTCTATATGTGTTATAATCGCTTTAAATAAAATGTGTTCTAGCAGTTTACAAGTTGTGGATGTTAAGGAAACTGGTCTGTAATTATTTAGTTCTAAAGGGGATCCAGTTTTGTGAATCGGAACTATTCTTGCAAAGCGCCAGTCATCTGGTATCACACAGGATTCTAACGATGTTTTATATATTACATATAAGTACTCTGCTACCCAGATTGCATATCTATTGAGGAAAACATTAGATATTTTGTCCGGACCTGAAGACTTTTTTATGTCTAGATTACGCAAAAGACTAAGGATGCCGTTTTTGCTTAAATCTACTTCGGGCATCGGATTACGAAGCGTGTAAGGTTGCAAGTGCGCGTGTGATGCGTTTGTGGTAAACACCGATTGAAAAAAGGCGTTAAATTCATTAGCAATAGTCAAAGGAGTGTCAATGCTTGTGCCAGACGTTCTGATCTCTGTGATGCCGCTTTTATCTTTAGATAAATATTGCCAGAATTTCCTTGGTTGCTCCGACATGAAAGAAGTCAATGTGGAAGAAAAGAACTGATCTCTTGCAGCGCGCACTTTATCTTTGAAATTGCGCACTAGACTTGCTAGTTGTTTCCTGTCACCACGTTTTCGAGAGCGTTTTATTTTGCGCTTCAGATGTATCAGATTACGATCCATCCACGGGTACTCCCTGTTGATGCGCTTTTTCTTTAAAGGCACGTAGGTGCTTTCACAGTGCATTACTATGTCTTTAAACTTTGACCACAGCACATTAACGTCATTTGTCTCATTAAAGGAAGGGAATAAAGATTCCATACAACTAATAATGCCGTCATCATCAGCATGCGTATAGTCTCTTACAAAGGCGTCAGAAGGTTTAACATACGATCGCAAGCCCGAAATAGGACAGTCAAGAACAAGTAACTGATGATCAGATATACCGTCCTTGACACTGACTGAGCAGTCTGGAAGCGAGCTACTTGCAAACACAAGGTCAAGTACAGCAGAGCTGGAAATTCTTGTAGCATCCAAAACCAACTGGGTTAACGAAAACGTAAATGCAGTTAGTAGTAATGATTCAGCATTTTTGGAATCTTTGCCGTCATGAGAAAGGCTGCACCAGTTAATTCCTGGAAGGTTAAAATCTCCTGTTATAAGGATGTTGGAACGGGAATTTGTATTTTGCAGCAAATAATCATATAAGGAATCTAAGTATTCCTGAGGAGCATTCGGAGGCCGATAGACCCCTCCTAGCAATATAGTTTTTCCAAAAAACTTTATTTTGCACCATATGCTTTCATGATCATTGATGCCGTTTAAGCGTGTGAATTTAATGTTATTCTTTATTGCAATTGCAACTCCGCCACCCCTTGATCCTCTGTCCTTACGGATAAGCGTGTACGAAGGAGGCACTATTTCTGAATTTTGCACATCGGAATGCAGCCAGGTTTCAGTTACCACTAGGACGTGTGGTTGATAGGGGTTGATAGGTCAGAATTATATCTTCAAGGCTCTGGATCTTATTCAGTACACTGCGTGCGTTCAACGAGACAAGCCGTAGCGTCTTGACGGATTCCCGTCATTTGTTATCTAGCTTACGCGTGTTCGCACGTGTGGGTCGTTGAGAGGACGTTTCGGGTTGGGCAGGCGCAGATGATTTGGACAACTCTATTCTGCGATTGCGCGTTGCGTCCCATACGTACAGCTTGTCATCAACTTTGAGCTTATCGAAACGAAGGGAAACCTTAGAACCATTGCTCTTTTCTTCAGCCGCTGAACGCCATAATTTTGCACGAATATCCCGAATGTTTTTTGAAAAATCGTCCGATATGGGCAACCAGCGCTGAAGCTTCGCGTGCCGACAGCAGCGCCGTAACACACAGCCTAGCGAGCGGTAGACACAGTTTCCAGTAGCACACGCAGTGATTTCGTGTCAGCAAATTCGCCGACTGTCTTGAGTCACACTTTTCACGGCTCCTCAAACGGCAGGGAACCGACGTGCTAGGACGCAGCAGCGCATGCGCTCTGCGCAGCGCGCATGGCCATGGACAGAACTTGGCTGGCCGTATCGGGCTAGACAAACATTGATACAGGCGCACGTTTCTTATCGCTCAATATGTCGTGCCATCTTCGTAGCCTCCCTATCGGACGGTTTCAGCATATTTTAGTAACGCATGGAAAATGTTGTAGCGCCTCCTGGGCAGCGCTGGTTCCCCATAGCTATTTTTGTGCCCTTTCATTTGAAGCAGGATTTCATAACCTTAGTTTTGTCTACGTAGTTAAAAAATCTCAAAATGATCGGACGATGTCGCTGTGCATGTTTTAGGCCAATTCGGTGAATACGCTCTATTGAGTTTACTTCAACACCTAGAATCTTTTTAAAAATTTCTTCGTTAACTTTCCGCTCTAGTTCTTCTGAGTCCTCCTCTGGATCTTCATTTACTCCATATATTACGATATTGTTGCGACGACTTCTGTTTTCCAGATCATCTACCTTTTTGGTTAACTCAAGCACTAGTTTGTTCGTGTTATTGCAAGCTTCGTCCACTTTCTCCAACCTTCGCTCACATTTCTCAATTCGGCACAGTTCTTTCTCAATTTTGGTAATCCTGGTTTGAATATCCTCTACTGTCGATTCTACCTGTTTCAGATTATTAGTCAGCGAAGCCAGAGTCTTATTAGTCTTTGTTTGCTCTTTCAAAATTTTCTTAAGTATTTGGTTGTTTAACTGTGTCTCAGACTCTGAATCAGAAGTAGGACCAGGATTTAGCTCTATGTCTCCGGATGTTAGTAGCAATAACCTGATCACATGCAAACAGTCACATAATAGACCAAACAAACACTGTGGGCTTGGCAACACCGTCAATATGACTGTATCATCTCTAATAGAAGAAGTTAGATACTTGTCACCAACCTGGGCAAAAAGAATTGGGATCAGCATCCTTCTGTAACCGGCGTTGCCAAGCCCACTGAAGGAATCTTGCAAGAGCGTCCAGTATTTATGCCTGAAGTGGTCGCTATCCGATGATGTCACCGAGCTGATACGCTGACAGGCTTGATGCACGTAGGGCGTTGTTCCTTGGGTTAGCCGTGGCGATGGTATGATGACCAGGTCAGCCGGCGCATGCTCTTCAGCAGTCCTTCCGAACGGAGGGTCCGTTGATCCCACGGCGAAGTGCGCCCGGCAGGCGATCTGGGCAAAAAGAATTGGGATCAGCATCCTTCTGTAACCGGCGTTGCCAAGCCCAATGCGCAATCCTTGCGCAATAAAGGTGATGAGCTAGAAGTATTTTTCTGTACACTGAGCTTCTGTTTCAACGCAATAATAATTACTGAAACTTGGTATCAGTGCAGTAACGATGTTATGCACCTACGCGGCTACAACACATATGGGCAGAATCGTACTGATAAGCGAGGCGGTGGCGTCATGATAGCAACCGAAAAGACTTTCAAATGCAACATTCTTGTCGACTTCACTATAACCCACGAGGACTACTAAATTCTGTCAATACAAAGCGGAGGAAACGTCTTTTCTGTTATATATAGACCATCCAGGGGTAGCGTTTCGAATTTCGGTAGTTTTCTTGATGGATACGCGAACAACTAGTTTCTGTGGGAAACTTATTATACTAATGCCAAGCCAGCATGGTTTTAGGAAGAACTTTTTGACATAGACTGCACTTCTAACCCCAAAATAATTAATCTTAGAGTCCTTTGAGCAGAAACTTTTCACTCTTGGTATTTTCATCGATTTCTCGAAAGCGTTTGACCCCATCAATCACCAAACAATGTTAGCCAAACTCGAAGACTACGGTTTTCGCGGAAAATGTCTTGACATAATTAGATCCTACCTCAGTTCTCGCGTCCCACAAGTAACAGTAAACAGCGAACTATCAGATGTTAAACATATTTTTTTCTGGCGTTCCGCAGGGAAGTGTTCTGGGACCTCTGCTCTTCCTCCTTTATGTCAACGACGTAGTCTGCTTAAGTAATATCCCAACATTTGTAATCTACGCAGATAATACCACTCTGTTCTTCCGAGCAGCATGTGTACGACATCTTGAACAGCAAGCTACAGAGTGTCTGCTCCTACTTCATGAATGGTCTGAATAGAACTCACTAATTATAAACACGAAAAAAAATTAAAGCTGTATTATTTAGGCCTCGTAACAAGATTGCTTCTACACCGCAGATCTGCTTAAAGATGGGTTCGTCGTCCGTTCAAATAGTTTCCGTGGTCAAAAGCCTGGGTGTTTTCTTTAACGAAAATTTGTCGTGGGACGAGCACGTTGAAATGGTCAGGGTCAAGTTGTCAAAAGTTGTTGTTATCGTGTCCCGATTGCGATGTTTCCTACCGAAAAGTCTTAAGCAAATGCTGTACAATGCACTGTTTTCTTCAGTCGTTAATTACTATATCTTGGTCTGGGGCGCCACGTCATTTACCAATATCAGACGGCTGCACATGCTTCAGAAAAGAATTGTTCGAAATATTGTTAATGCTTCGAGATTTGAACATACCGCACCAATCTTTGCGTCACTTGGCATCACCATCCTTCCCCAACTGCATGAAAATTTACTATTAAGGCGGTATAAAACAAGTATAAGGCAGAATAATACATTGATGTCCGACTTGGCAATATTGAAATGCAAGGAACTTAAGTATGCTACCCGCACTGGCTTCACATGGTTTGTGCCTAAAATGCGAACGAACTATGGTCGCCATATGCTTAGCTACATTCTTCCACAGACGTTAAATAACGCGCTGTGAATTGATGTAAATTTATGTACCACTGCAACTTTTGTCATAGTGCTTTGTGCTTTATTTTGTTTTGCTTGTAATGTTCAAATACCGTTTCATTTGTGTCAATGTTACTATTGCGAATGCTTTACACATGCTATATGATACACTGTGATACTTTTGCCAAGTCATTGTAGAGTGCGTCGACCTCTGTAAAGCCTTTCTTCTGGCTTTTTGTCGATGCACCCAACATCCTCATGCTGATGATGTTGAATAAAGAATTGAATTGAATTGAATATAACATAATGAATGGACGTAAGGCAGTGTCATTAGAAGGCCTAACTATTGCACCCTGTTACCGCAATAGATGTGGAATACTTAATGGCATGTTATAAACCAGGAGAAATAGGATTAACCGAGAGGCCCAGTATTTATTAGTAATACCGGAATAAGCCAACAAACCTTGACACAAAGGACAACATATAGGAAATTACTTGTACTTAATAAATGAAATAAAGTGAACTAAAGATCCGCTGCAGGGATTCAGCCGCTGACGTTAGGACAGAACGTGGGCAGCCAGCAAGCAAAAAGCGGACGTACAGTCCAGTGAGGCAAGAGCCGATGAGACGAGTCACGAAAGGCAAAAGCTGTGCCCTAAGCGTATAAGATGAGCCATAGTTTGACAAAAAAAAAACGTTACGAACAGGTACGGAGTGCCGGTCATGTTCTCCACTCCCAAGAGGCTGGCAAGAGGCTCTCCAGCCTCATGGACCGCTCTAAAATAGGCTGCCGAGTGAAGCACTCGAAGAACTACGAGCAGTGTGCCAACGCAATTGTGTGTGTAAAATGGCGCTGATTTGTGGATGTCGAACAAACTGGCCACTGGTAAATGAATTAAATTGTGGAGTTTTACGTGCCAAAACCACTTTCTGATTTTGAGGCACGCCGTAGTGAAGGGCTCCGGAAATTTCCACCACTTGGTGTTCTTCAACGTGCACCAAAATTCAAAGTACACGGGTGTTATCGCATTTCGCCCCCATCAAAATGCGGCCGCCGGGTTCGGGATTCAATCCCGTGAACTCGCACTCAGCAGCCTAACACCATACCCACTGTGCAACGATGGTAAGTAAACTGGTCAATGTGTTAATGATCGAATGAGGGAGCACGCTAATAACTTGAAGAAAGGCTTGATTGCGCATCTTTCTGTCCACTGTAACTTCTACTCTTGTCAACCCAAATTTCGTGACGTAATGATCCTAAACAAAAGCAATGACAAACGTGCACGTACACTTCTGGAAGCGTTTACCTTAAAAAGAACAAAGTAATGCATCTGTCAGTCAGACGTGCGTTATTTTGTATAACGAGGATAACGGGTTTCCTAAATATTGTAAATTATTTTGTTTGTCTTCATAAACGCTGTGAGTAGCATGCCGATCGTGGCTGATGTGTCCGCGCATTGAAAAGAGTATACGTATAGTGTAGCCCAAAGCCTTTCAATAAAGTTGTATGTTGTAGTAAAGTTGCATGTGACGTGTTGTCTCCTTGTGTTTCGCTCTTGCGCTACATCATGTCATTAGCAAGCACCAACTAGCCCGACAACCTGTCGTACTTAAATACCTCGCCTTTCTGGTTCTGCGGAATAATTAGTAGGATGCTGTCTTGCTGATCAATTGCTCAGTGTTTTCATTCCTAGCCGTGGTAGGCGGCCCAACGCACGCGCTGACGAGGAAAAATCGAAAGTGCGAGATGATACGAAACTCGTGATACGAAACCGCCAGACGGGGCAGACGCTTGCAAGAAAATGGATCGAGGAACCTGCTTTGCCTAAACGAAATATTTCGAAGCAGTCAAAGGGACGCTGAAACACTTTTACAGCGAAGCTGTATATGGCTAGCCGTTTCGTCCGTCCGTCGGTCTGTCGGTTGCCTATATGCCGAAAACTCCTCCGGCGCAACCCCATGCGCATGCGCGAAAGAAATCACGAATGTCGCGTGATTAACCAGCACCACCTAGATAGCACAAAGATTGTTTACTACGATCCATGACGGCAAGCTACTTGGCCCAAAATTTCCATTGACAAGGCTGGAGTGATGAAAGCGATGACGTCCAAATCACTGATGCCTATTCCGCACATTCGCCATTGAGGTCATTCCGCTACGTAGCAGCCGAGCGCGCGCGCAACTGTTTCTCTCCGGCTTCAAAATAGGTAGGCCACGCGTAGTCCACACTCCTTAAGAGAAGCCAACACCGCGAGAAGAACCGGGAATGAGCCATGCCGATACTGCAGCCTGGCCACGAGAACAGGTTCGATCGCAGCCAGCCACTGCGTACCGAGGATCCGGCAGTATGCTTAACCGTCCTTTAATGAACTGTTGGGGGTTAACCCTGCTATGAATACCGGGGCAGCAGGTTTCAACTTCGCTGGTTAACCATCTCTACGGAGCGCTTGGGCGGCGATTTTTCAACATAGGAAGGAAGCACTGCCGATCTGTTAATCAGACTCCTGTGATTATGCGAGCCAAATAATATTGCAGTGCACGCAGCAGGAAATTTATAGTCTCGTGTCGAATGCAGGGAAAAGTTATTTGCTGTCTGCTTCCCAGTCGTAATTCAGCGTCATCGCAAGCATCGAAGCCCACAAAGCCTATTGGCTAATTTTGTTATGGCGAGGGTATTCTATGGAATAAAATTGTTGCTCATTTGATTTAATGAATGAAAAACATATCTCGTCCATCTGAAAAAAAACAGCAAAACCATTTCATCTTCGCACTGCAGACCTACAAACGACACTTGCGCATTGCGACCTATGCAGCGCGTAGTCTCCGAGATGAAAAGCGAAGCGCAGATGGCACAGCCATCACGGAGTCTAGACACGAGCAGTCTCACCACCGACGTTCAGCCTTTGGGTGGAGCCAGTGGCCCATTACTGCATTTCCGACTTCTTGTGTAGCTTTCAGCACACTCGTGAAAAAAGAGAAAGAAATCAGCTCATCGCTCCGCTGACTTCGTCTGACTTCACTGTTGCATCAAGGAATCGAAAAAAAATGCGCTGGAATAGGGGCCAGGAGACTGGCTATACAACATCAATAGAACAGTCTGCTTAGTGAGGATAAAACTCTTTGTTGAAACCCTTTACGAGAGTGACGTCATCTGTCTTTGCCGAGTTGATCAACACGAAGATGCGCACAGATTACTTCGCGCAGATTCAAAGTAAAATTCTTTGCGCGTCATTTATGCTGTTTCCTGTACGTGAACATGCACAAATTTTGCGTCCTCACCACAACGACACAAATATATATAAACATTTTGAGTGTAAAATGACGTTAACAATGACTCTTTTTTGTTAGATGAAACCAGGTAACTTGTGTGTAATCACAGGAAAGCATCAAAGCTCTCTTCAAGGCAAGGGTGGCCCGTTTGTTGTCTGTTCATAGTAACCGCTCGAAGTAAATATTCGCAAAAATAAAAGAACACTTCTCCTAAACAGCGATCAGTTTAGCTTGATGGGCGCTCTTTATGTTAGGCGTGGCGTGAGTATTATTTGATTCTGCTAAGTAACTTTAACAAGATCGGTTTGCCTACTGTTACCTTACCTTTTGCATAAAGGGTCAATACAAAACAATATGAGTAGCCTGTATCGGGAAGCAGCCACGGTGGAGTACGGGAAACGATTTCTTTTGCTACTGAGGGCATATATACGTCCTAAGGTACAGGAATAACGTAGCCGAATACACAAGTGAAATGTGTTCATGTGATACAAACTTATGCGCTTAAATTAAGATACAGCTAGTGGGGGTCGTATGGTATAATGTTGTAATCCCACCCATTCCCTATTCGTATTGAGCCTACCTTGATCAAAGGTGGTGAGCACGAATTGGAATCCCTCTACTTTGCTGCCCGAGTCTCATCATGCTATAAGTGTAGAGTGCAGGGGCAGCCATCGCCTAGCAACCGTGAAACTTCAGCATAAAATGGCACGCGTGTTGGCCTTATAATTACGAGTCCGAAGGTTAGGCACTAGAAATGCTGTTTTAGGTGCCTATAATGAGCACTATATACTGCTGTTGTTTCAGGAATATAGAGGCACCATGTATTGTCCCATGGCCCACGTATAGACCCAATTAATCATGCATTCTACTTTGAATTGGAGGACACATTATGACTTTTTATGGAACACAGCCCACTGCACACTTGCTTTATGTAATTCATTTTACCTTTCCGAAAAAAAAACGTAATGAGGCCAGTTCCCTATATCTTAAAATCCATCTGAATTTCACTGTCGCTAGACATCACGGGAAAATGTGCGAGAGCAGTGACAAACAAGCACCATGTCAAGATTTTAGGGTTTCATATGTCACTTCTTACCACCGAATTTTTGTGCGCATTCAGAACAAGAGCACTCAACATGCGCCAACTTTAGTAGCACATATTTATACTTCAGAGCGTTCGATGTTGTATGCTCTGTTGTATTGCAGAATGTTCACCGTTCAGGCTCTTCGATCATTCTTTCAGTAATTAAAAGCCCCGTTTATCCAATACAAACTCAAGTTTCGAACTCTATCAGCAACAGGTCCTTTGGAGATGGTGACAAACATTTCCTGAACGTCCAAGATTACCCCTAAATTCTGAGCCAGTGTTGCGCTCCGTCCATCAATTATCTCTATGATATCGGATAAAAACGTGAAGTGTGCGCAAATAAATCTAGGTACACCTCAAGTGCATGCTCGCTTAGAACAGCTTGAGCCCTTCTCACACCAATAATGTCGTCTGCGGTGAAGCCATTATTAACACTGGCAAAGTTAGTGGCAAGTTTACCTGGCACTTTCAGGTAAGTTTCGCGGAGAGTGGTAACATTATAAGCAAAATAAGGCTACGGAAATAACATTTTCTTCGGGTTGTGAAATTTCTTCGGCTGTGAAAATATAATGTAGGCGTCAAGGTCAAAAGAGGCTTTGGTAGGCACAATAAAAAGGAGACTAAAATGTTTCTAGGTCCACAGTTTATGCTTATGTGTTGAATAGGACCGATAAGGGTGTAAGGAATACAAATAAGCATTTGCTTAAGGTTGGGGTCTTCACTTATAACTTCGGGTATTCAATTTGATCTGTTATACATACCATGGCTAAGTGATGTCTCTCAAACGCGACATTCCAGCTCAAATAGACAACCGCACTGCCAGCCTATTGAGCTGTGAACGTCGAGCAAGACGCTAAATTTAGCTCCGATTGCGCCATGTGTGGAACAAGAGCAGGGTCATCTGTGCACATGAAGCATGCATGATCGAGTAATAGCGTTTTTGCTTTACGCAATGATGCCAAAGAAAGTCACGTGCGCAATACGATAGCAAGGACATCAGCAATAATATTATAACATGGTTTCGTTGCATGAAGCCTTAGCGAAGGACCCCCTATGCTCACCGAACTGAAGGATGTGTGACGTCAAATTTGTGCAGCCTGTTCAGCCTCCAATGAAATAACTGAGTGCGGAGTTTAAGCTAACGTAAGTATGTTGTGGCCCAACGAAAAAAGAAAGCCCTCGAAATAAAAAAAAGAACAATGCCACGCCCCAACGCACACACACGCAAGGGTAGCAGGAGTCCTGGACGGAAACCTCGTCTTTTAGTAAGCTTTGTATCTTAGGCATGTTGACATCCAGGTATAAATAGGAGCCGAAAATGGGCGCCGAGGCCTGCTGGCGCGTCAGGGAAAAATCATGGTTCCGGTATTTGAAGAGACATACGTTAATTTTTGACGCGTGGCCACCTGGTCACTTGGTAAAATTGAAGTAATACGGGCATTCTTCATTCGTCAAAAAAGCTGCCCAACGCATAAATTACTTTGCATTAAATGCAGTTATGCGTTATTTTTACGCATCCTCTGCAATGTTTGCATGGACACCTTATGGTTTATTAAATTACTACCGGCTGCACTCGAGCAGCCAGTCTGCCCCGGCCTTGCACGGTTTACCAAAGGTTCACGAGCAACATGCACGCGGCAGCCCTTTATGAATTAATTAGCGTTTAACCTTTAACCTCATTTCCCTGGCAGAAGTACTCGACCGAAGATGACGAACGCTGTCACCATCATGCAATGTCCTGCCTGAAATGGATATGTGTTTGAAAGTCACTGGCCTGCGCGGCACACGCAGCACAGTCACCGCATAAGCTGCAGGACCGGCTCTATAGGAGTTCCATAGAGGCTCCTTCGTAGCGAAGTCTATTCTCGTCTCCGCCCCCCCCCCCCCCGTTATTACGAAAACAATCTCTACTGCCCGCTCAGCGTCAGCGGCGAGGTGTGGTTTGTGCTGCCGCTTCTGTTGTTCTCTGCACAGCGGTCTGCTCCGCGCGATGTTGCCTTGTTGCAGTGGCCTGTGTAGCTCTAGGATTCCCTTCTTCAGCAGTGGTTTGCACCTTGCGAGGAGGCACCATAACGTGCAACGAAGAGTAAACACAGGTGTCCATACTATGTAGCGCACAAGAGACATCATTTGATCTGTGGCACGGTGCGTTGCTGTTGTTTATGGTGATTATAATGATGGTTTATTGGCATTTCCTTCGAAACTGGGTGGTGACAAATAGTCAACCAGCCTGCATCAGTTAACCAGATTCAGCTACGTGGAGCATCCCACTGCTATATGTCCGGACACCTGGTGGAGCATAACGGAACTGCAACGCAAAGTTTGCACGCATCGGCGCTACACAGCGCGCATGTCACATTTTTGCGTGTTAAATGGCACAATACGATGCCAATGATGTTGATGATTTAGTGGCATTCCCTTGGAAAGGTGACGAGGACAAAGAGCCATTTAGCCTGCTTGAATTGGTCAGGTATACGCCATACACATTTTTCATTACATCAATATTTATGCATAACGATATTCTTCTTGTTTTTCCTCAAGACTTCTCGGTCTACCTTTTACCGCCACCTGTACAACCGCTACCTGGCGTGCAATCCGGTGTAATATATGCAACTACAATGCAAAGGGCGCCAATAGAGACGCTATGCGGCTCGCATCTCACAACGGAAGCCAAGTAGCATGAGACTATGTTAACGATAATCATTATGAGGATTTATTGGCATCCCCTTGAAACTCGGTGGTAACATAGTCACCTAGCCAGCTTGATTTGACATGCAGCACGACCCAATGCTAATTGTGGTGAAGGTGACTTACTGGCATCCTCTTCGAAACTCGGTGGTCACATAGTCACCTAGCCAGCTAGATTAGTCAGGTACACAAGATATATCTTTTCTAGCTTTCTTATATACATGATGATGATGATATTGATCATGATGATGATACCGTTGATGTGTTTGGAGCACACGCACTCACAGGGTTTGGCCAAGAGTCGGATCAAATTTACATGTGTTAAAGTAACAAATGTATAAATGTATAATTTTGATGAATAAGTTAAAGCGAGGACAGTTCAAATCGATTAACCACACAGTCATTCAATCAAAAATAAAACAAAGTGTATATATAATATAAATGAGGCAACAAAGGAGGAATGAAATGAATAATATTGTCAACAATGACATTGGTTTGATTCTATAAGCAATTTTTGTAATGTCATGTATACATTCCCGCGTGAGTGCCCAAGTACAGATGCTCCGGAATGTTCAATGGCGGGCAGATCTGTAGCACTGTAATTTCCGATGTCATTTTTGTCAGGGAGGAGAAATGCCTGCATTAAAGTAAAGTATTGTTCAATCGTTTCTTATGAGCTCCAAAAATGGCACAAAGGGGAAATTGCCAGACTAGATCGACGCATTTATAAGTTTAGGAGTTGGACTCAACAACGCAGTCTCGTTAATGTCACTTCCGTCTGTCTGGTTTTGCAAAATTTCCTGTTCCAAGGGAATTGTAAGTGCTGTAATAATGAGGATGATGATAGATTTGATTTTGATGTAAAAATTACCTATTTTCTACACCTGACAGACGGCATAAGACCCGCTATAGGAAGAAGGGTAAGTACAGGGCCGCTTACAGAAGCCTTGGCCAAGCTGTCTGCCGCTTGCTTCATAAATGTGCCTTTGTGCCCATGTACCCTTATTAATCGTAAACTCCGCGAATGACTTGGAGCCAGCGAGTACAAAGTTTTTAATATATGCGGGTGGCCAGGAGCAGTAAGTAAGGTGCACAGCAATAAAGAGTCTCTGATTATTACCTCGGTTGTCCTGGAACCTTCTAGCTTACGCAAAGCTAGGGCAACAGCTACGAATTCCGCTAGGAATATTGGAGTGAAGTCGACAAGCCGAATAGAAAAACACCAATTCAATGGTGTTGAAAAAATTCCAACTCCGGCCTTTTCGTCACTATGCGAAGCATCTGTTCATATAATTACGTTTGCGTGGAACTGATTCAAGTGATCCTGGAGTCAGCTGTTAAGAATTTGTGAGTGAGGCTGCTTTGCATTGCTTGGGAATATGTCATCATATGTAATAATCAATCAATTTTAGATATTGTTTGCCCTTATTACATCATTTATAAGTGATATTCGAAATAAGTGAAATAAGTGATATTCGAAACTCTAACGTGAGAAGGACTGAAGAATCCGTAAAAAATGGACGCAGCCAGAAATCAGTGAGAAAGAAACTTGGCACAGGGCAAACCAAGATGTACGACTAAAAGATAAGATGGGTAATATCATCAGCAATCTCGAAGATATCGTAAAAGCAGCGGAAGAATTCTATACAGACCTCTACAGTACCCAGAGAAGTCAGGATACCTCAATTGGAAACAGTAATGAACATGATACAGAATCCCATCCATTAACTAGCGATGAAGTCAGAAGGACCTTCCAATACTTGAAAGGAGGAGATGCGGCAGGAGGAGATGGAATACCAGTCGATTTATTCAAAGATGAAGGAGACATAATGCTTGAAAAACTGGTGGCTCTTTATGCGAAGTCTCTATTTACTGCAAGGGTCCCAAAAAACTGGAAGAATGCAAACAATATACTAATCCACAAAAAGGGTGAAGTTAAAGAATTGAAAAATGATAGGCCCATTAGCTTACTCCCAGTATTATATAAAATATTTACCAAAACATTCTCCAAAAGAATAAGGGCAACACTGGACTTTAGTCAACCAAGAAAACAGGCTGTCTTCAGGAAGGGATAGTCTACAACGGACCACATCCATGTCATCAATCAGGTAATCGAGAAATCCACAAAGCACAATCAGCCTCTCTATATGGCTTTCATTGATTACAAAAAGGCATTTGATTCATTAGAGTTACCAACTTTCATGGAGGAATTACGTAATGAAGGAGTACAGAACGCTTACGTAAATGCCTTGGAAAATATGTACAGAGGTTCTACAGCTATCTTAATTCTACATAAGAAAAGCAGGAAGATACCTACAAACAAAGAGATCAGATAGGGAAACCCAATCTGTCCAATGCTATTCACTGCGTGCTTGGAAGAAGTATTCAAGCTATTAAACTGGGAAGTCTTAGGAGTAAAGATTGACGGCGAATATCTCAGCAACCTTCGGTTGTTGAGATATTCTGAGATATAGTGTTGCTGAGGAGTGCGTTTACCTAGGTCAAATAATCACAGGGAACCCTGATCATGAGAAGAAAATTCACACAAAAATTAAAGTGGGTTAGATCGCATACGGCAGACGTTGCCAGCTCCTGACTGGAAGTTTACCATTGTCATTGAAAAGGAAGGTGTACAATCAGTGCATTTTACCAGTGCTGACATATGGGGCAGAGACTTGGAAGACCGACAAAGAAGCATGAGAACAAGTTAAGGACCGCGCGAGGAGCGATGGAAGGAAACTTGATAGGCATAACGTTAAGAGACAGAAAGAAAGCGGTTTGAGTCAGAGAGTAAACGGGTATAAACAATATTCTAATTGACATCAACAGAAAAAAAATAGAGCTGGGCAGGTCATGTAATGCGTAGGTTAGATAACCATTGGACCATTAGGGTTACAGAATTGGTACCAAGAGAAAGGAAACGCTATCGAGGACGACTGAAGTCTAGGTGGAGCGATGAAATTAGGAAATTAGTGGGCGCTAGTTGCGGCAATCGGTTGGGGCAGGACAGGGGCAATTGATGATCGTAGGGAGAGGCCTTCGTGCTGGCGTGGACATAGAACAGGCTGATTATTATTATTATTATTATTATTATTATTATTATTGTTGTTGTTGTTGTTGTTGTTGTTGTTGTTGTTGTTGTTGTTGTTGTTGTTACGGACATCTGATGGACTCAATAACAATTGTGTTATAATCACTTGCGGCGTGTGAAACCGATGCCATTTGACACCAAAAAATTAGCCTCGTTGGTTGATAGAGATTCGCTGGAACCTTCTTTGTAGGGATTCATGGAGCCTTATGAATGTTTCAACAGTGAGTATTTTAAGTTTGATCTCAGGGAAGGCACTCGTGATTCCTTCTAGAGCACAGCGTTTGCTGCAAACTGTGGTAGCCCCTAACATAAGCGAAGCGCTTTCCGTTCCAGCAAAGCTAGTGGACGTAGCTACTAAGCAAAGGCGCCTCAATATGACACACAGCCGAACTATAGTAGGTCGGATATACACGCCGTAAATCCTCATGAGTGTGTCTCTCCGCATACGCCATCGATTATTGCTGATTCTTCTTAATATCCCCATTGCACCGGAAGCTTTTGAAGTTATATGTTCAGCATGATGATGTCAGTTAGCATTTCTAACATAAATAACTCCAAAGTACTTCATTTTATCCACTTTTGCAGTGGTGGAATGGCGATAAGAAAGGGATATAATAAATGGGTCATGTAGAGGAAAGACGAAAACGGCACTCTTATGTACAGTAACAAACAAGCGGATATGGTTCCGCCATGCTGCTAGCTCACTTAAGTATTTCTGTAGGCACTCGTACACTGACTCAATATCACTTGCCGATGCAAAAAATGCTATACCATGAGCGCAAACGTGCGTTCTTACATTCTGATTGTAATGAAAGGAGCTGAGAGACGTTAAACAACAGCGGAGATAAACCTACGCTTCGAGGAACCCCGCGAGTTTGTCTGAATTTTACCGATGAAAATCCACTTTGGGCGCAATAAAATTCCCTGCCCTGCAAGAACTCAGCAGTCCACGTTACGAAGTATTCAGGTAATCTAATATCCTGCGTCCTATTTATTAATATAGGGTATTCCCCACTATCGCATGCTTTATAAATATCTAGTGTAACTAGAGCAGCATATTCCTTTTTAATAACGAGCCAACTGAATTCGGCTCTCTAGATCCACGGGTGCTCACGAAATTGACATTCTCTTGTGGTCACAAACTTAACCATACGTGCGTTAGTATTCTGCCCTATCAATTTTACAAAATTTCATGTTAGAGAAATAGGCCGAATATTGTCTAGAACATACCCTTTCGTTAGGTCTACGGCAGTGCAACCACCCTCGCGATTCTCCACGGCATTCTTTAATTACGGCATATAACAAGCCGTTAGGAGCAACGTGAAGGCGAAGTTTAATTATCTTAGTAGTGAGGCCATACGGACATGGGGCTGCAGCTGGTAAACGTGAAAGAGCATGATACAATTCTGACATACAGATCTCTTCGAAATCTTCTGACGTGCTCTGTCTCTGAGGAGAGGTGGGATGAGAGGTAGCGAATCGGGTCTCTAACCATCTCGCAATTACATCTGGAGAGTCAGCTTTTGGACTGGTGGTTAAAACTATTGACTCCAAGTTCAAGGGGCGTGGAATCATTTTTTGGGATCTTAAAAATGGAACTAATGCACGCCTATTATTTGATTTTGAAAGAAATTCCAAATGGCGGACATTGTAATCGTCGTTTGCTTTAGATACCGTTCTTTTAAATGTTCCAACCATAAAATTACAGTTTGCTCACGTTTTTAGGAGACTGGTTATGCACGAGTCGTTTCCATGTAGCTTTACGTCGCTTGTAGCCCCACGCACATTGTCATTCCTCCAATTTGTAGAAGCAGTTTTTTCCATGCTTTTAACTCGTACTCTGACCTTTTGCGCGAAGTCTCTGAGATGGCGCAAATATCCACAGGGGTCAATGAATAATTTTGAATTGATTTGAAAATGGCCTGCAATCATGTTTTAAATGTACGGGTAATCCACAAAAGAGTGAATTTGAGCCTCGACGGTGGACTGTGGACCTACTATTCCACCACAACCGGAAAATGATCACTGTTTGTCCCAACATCCACCGTTTTCCGTGCGGAAATGGAAAGACATGGACCAGAATGTCTCAGCTCGAGCGAAGATCTAAACTGTCCGCGAAGACATGAAACTGAGCACGAATTTGGCACGAAAAGTTATTAGTTGTTCCCCAGTTCCCCAGACGCTTTCCACACTGGTCTGATCTGGATCCCCATTATACATCATGTGAGTTGAAGTCACCAGCCAATACATCTCTCTACCACTTTTTTGCCAAAACTAAGTCTAGTGGGCGTGTATTCTGCACACCCGAAGGGAAGTGTATATTCACCAACGAGAAAGGCCTACTTCGAGGGAGAATAATTTCTATTTCTAGAATTTGAACATTTTGGAGACATCAGCTGGAAAGATATGTTTGACCTGTGGCAAAACTTGCTTGAGACCATAATTAACAAGCGCCCACTCTAGACGGGCGATCTAGGAAAAGAGACCTAAAATGGCGCAAACAAAATACTTTTTCAGCTGATCACCATGTTTTGCGCAGTAAAATTACAGCAGGGGAAACTTGAGAGGAGAGAACGTTTAAATCAGTAGAAGCAGCGAATATAGATCTACAGTTCCACTGCAGCACCCTTATCAACCTTCCAGTGGTGAGACCTCCGCAGAGGCAACAGCCCCCTCAAAAATATTACATTTCGGGTTGAGTTAACAGACAATTTTCTTAGATTTACTAATTGAGTGTGAAGTGGTAGCTTCCAGGGGAGAACACCTCCTTTGCTGTGCTCTCACATCAATTTCCATATTTGAGGTATCCTGATTATCAGAGTTGTCTGGGCTAGTAGTGACCTTGTTTGAGGAACCTGGAACAGGCCTGACTTGCTTTAAATGGGTTGTGGACGCCATTTCCCCATCTTCGTGAGAGTGGGGTGAACAAGTAGTCATGCCAGTAGCATTGGACAAGCATTTGACTGAGCTGAAGCAGTCGTTACTAATTGTGCTAACTCTGACGATACCACTCTATTAAAGCATTCCGTGACGCTTTCTACTATCCGCTTCATAATTTTAGCCATAGACTGTTCAATAGCTTGTGCGATTACCTCTGACAGGCTTCCATTACTGAGAGCTTGGTATCGTGCTCTCACACTCGACCATGGGTTTTTGTTTTACTGCCGCAATGGCCTCTTGGCGTGAGCAACGCCTTCTGTCCTCAACTTCCAGCATTTGGACTTCTTTAATTTTAGCAAGACAGTTCGAACAATCAGCCTTGTGCGATCGACCGCAGAGGCAGCACGAGTCCGATTGGCCGAACATTCACTAGCGGAATGGTTCCCGCCGCAGGCTCAACAGCGGAGGCTGGATTTCCAACCACGCATGCTATGACCATAGCGGCAACAATTGCGACAATGTAGTGGACGTGAGGCAAGCGGGACCGCTCTGAAGAATAGAGGCAAGACATTTATTTCAGTACAGCAAGATGTACCTGCGAACTGGGCAATTACTGACTCAGTTGGGACACGTGTATTTTCCACAATTTTGTTGCGCCGGTAAACAGTGATTACCCTAGCCGCGGATAACTTTTCTAGAGTTTCTGCTAGACTTAAATTGGAGTTCACACCACGAACTATTCCTTTACTGCGGCAAGATGCGGGGGTATGAAGGCATCCACTTGCATCGATCGAAATGGTGATCACTTAAGTAGGTCATGCACGCATGCCTGGTCTGGCGAACGGCAAACAATCCCACCTCTGCCAAACTCTCCTACATCAGTGATGTGCAAATAGTGATGCGTGGCCCCCTGAAGTTCAGCCTGCACTTCCTTCGGGTTGTTGAGCCGGATAGCTCCTCCATGCAAATGCACCAGCACCACAAGAATGCTGCCTACCCCACTAGGAAAGAAAGCTTCAAGGGGCATTTGATCAGGTGGTAGGGAGGCCATGCAAGGCGGAGATTGCTCGGGCCGTCCCCTGAAGACTTTTTCGACATTCGTGGTACTGTCTCCGTATCACACAATATCAGTTTCTCTCAAAACACTTGGCACCTACGAAACTCGAATAAATCCGCCCGACACTTTGCCCAAAACCCCGAGGGCTCACTGTTGGGATCCGAACCAGGGAACGTGTGCATGTGCGAGATACATGTGCTTAAACTTATCTTCCTCAAACCTTATTTAGCTGCCTTGTACCACCAGCTGTGCACCTGATACATGTCGTTCTACCTGCTGTTATAATATGCACGTGCAATGCAAGATGTAGATGTATCGATGCTACGCGGCGTGCATGTCACATTGCGTGTGCTTTCGCACGCTGCGACTCGCTTATACGGTATTTTTCCGCTCCATTCTAGCAAGCGCAGGCGTGGTTCATACTAAAGCAAGCCTTTGGAAAGTGAATGCATTCAACAAATTCTTTATAAAAAGCCCCAGTGCATCTCTGACAGATGACGACACAGCTATTTCTGGAATGTAATTGAGTAATTGAAGTTCTACCATTTCTTCTAGGAAAGAACTGTTCATCTGAAGAAAGGGGAGCCACCGGGAAAGAAGGTTCTTTACAAGAACGTGAACAACGCCAAGAGCAAAGGGAAGAGGGAAAAAAGGACTTACGCCACGCTCCCCCAACACGTGAGCTCCATACATAGGCAGCAAACACACGATGGAAATTCCGGAGAATTCTGCAGTGGACTAGTTGTTTCGACATAACACTATTGCGCAGACCGACGAAGGGACAGGACTTAAGCGAGAAAACTACACACGACACATGAGCACGAACTATCAACGGAGGTGATAGCTCACGTGTCGTGTGTTGTTTTCTCGCTTAAGTCCTGTCCCTTCGTCACTCTGCGCAACATCTTTAATCACACGAGGGAAAGCTTGAAACCTAAGCAAAAAACTTTCATTCAATAATTACTAGGGGGCACTCTGGCACTAGTATCTACGGGAGCTGCAATGAGAGCGGTTGTACCGGCATGGGAATTGTGGGAAGTACACGGATTAGCCTAACCTTCGTTCTTTCGGCTTCAGACGGCTTTGGGACTTTGTAAACTCGTCATTTTCTACAAGGTATTGCGTAGTAAATATTTTAATGAACATCCTTAAAATTGTCCGACAGCAGCACTCGAAAACAGGAATTCTAGCACGGAGGCCTGATATTAAAACCATTAAGCCAGGGACGCGCGTATCGACAAGCGAATGAAGCACCCTTATGAATTTGTCGCGGGCATGCCAGTGCCTTGAGACGCTTGGCGAGTTTCGATGTGGCCACCTGGACAAGCTCAATCGTGACAATTAACAGCAATTGTGCGTGTTCGGGGCGTCTTCTGCACATCGAAGAGTATAGATTGCTCTGAAATTTACGACAATAGGATTTATATAGAGTAATATACAAAGTCACAAGAACGTCTGAATCCACAAGCACTGCAGTCGTTGTACCACAAGCATTGTGGTACAACGACTGCAGTGCCAGAGTTCCCTCTAGTAATCATTGCCTGAAACTCTGTTACAAGCAGTGTGGTAAGTGCAGGACATACGTAAGTAGAGCTGCTAGGAACATATTGCAAGCTTCGGCTTGGCTAAATGTATACAACTGCCTCCCCTGCCAGGTGTTTACTTTACAATGTACTTCTGCAACTTCCTCTGACCAGGGAGGGTTACTAGTGCGACAATAAGAGAGGGGTAAACCTAAATACGTGAAGTCTTTCCTCAACTGAATACCTGCGAAGTGAGTTGGTATCATAAACCATAGAACGAGCCAAAGCCCTAAACTGCTCTCAAAGTTTACCAGAAGCTCAACAAAGCTTTTCCCTTATGAAAAGGGCCGTGTCTACACTTTTATGTCATCACAGAAGACGGCTATCTGTGGATCATATTTTCACCGCCTCCCGCAAACGAAGTTCTGATACATTCATAGACATATTGCTACCTGTTCCCCATTATGGCGCGTCTTGTTTGGAATGTTATTACCTAGTTGGACTTAAGCCTGTCCGTCGAATTATCCTTCCTCCAGGGATCAAAGTTTTTTTTTTCTTTGAGGTACATCGGCAACCCTTCCTGTCAAAACTTGGTTGGAAGAAAGGGACTCTGTCATGCCGTGGTCGGCAAACTGCCGTTTGTGTCCACATGCTGAAACCATTGACGACTGTTTTGTAGAGTGTAGGGAGGCAGTGTTCTTCTCGAATAATCTCCAAGAAACATTTAAGAAAGATTTAGATGTCACACCATACACAATTCCTTTCCTAGCTTTTAATGATCCCTGTGACCCACCATGTGACATGTTCATATTGCTTGCCCTACATGGCCTTCTGTGCTGTGGAATGTGTGACAGGCACGCTAAACCACCGCGAAGCATTCGGTCGTTTTTCAGGAATATTTTTATGTTCATAGTGTGTACGCTGCTGAAGAAACAGTGCCACACTGCATGCCCTCATTGACACTAGCACGTGTCAATGAGGGCATGAGAGCATGTCAATGACTTTTTAATGAGTTTACCTGATTTTTTGCAGCACTTTGCTTTTCGGGTTTTGCTGCAAATTCGGCTCCCATGTAATAAAGAAACGAAAAGGAAAGCTGGAGTGGCTCATTGGTAGAGGAGCTGACTCCCACGCACTGGGCACAGGTTCTATCCTCGCGGGACCTTTTTTTATTGTCATTATTCCCGGCGACAGTTGCTACCGACAGCGGACACCGGCGGTGCCCCAAGGCGTCGGACACCATCACCTTCCGAAACGGCTATTGGAATGATCCCGTAACAGCCTACGCTGTAAAAAGAGAACTAACGTAATATTCGTTTAGATCACTAGCTTTTATATGTCGGTGCGCTCAACTACTATCGACATGTACCAGAAAATGATGAAAGACAAATACGCAGACAATACGGGCGCTGCCTCAAAACTAAACATTCTGTTGCGTTGCAAAATATTATACCGGCTGTGTTCAAAAATAAGCTTGATGGTTTCCTTAGTTAGGCACAGGGAGGCACGTGAAGACCATCTGTGCAAATAACTTATGTGGCCAGGGGGACACAAAGTTCGATGATAATTGCTGCGGTCAGCAGTCCAGTTAACTAAAATATAATAATAAAATTCTTAACTGCAGCAAGTGGGTATGTTTGTACCAAAATTTAGATGCAGTCATGTGTCTACACAGTATCAGTAGGAAGAATTTTCCTAGCTTGTCTACGCTCCGAGATATCCGACTCCAAATTTTAATTGGCGTTCGCATGATTACGCGTGCAAGAGGGATAGGATCGACGCAAAGCTCCTGCCTGATGTGGCGCAGCTGTTGCGTACGGCGTTTAGTTTGACAACGGGCGGAGGCTTATGCAAAGATAATAACTGTTTCCCTTTTCCTCTCGGCTAGCGAAATCAAGATATGACAGCGTGGTGTGCCGTGCAGTTGTTGCTCTTGATTTAAATAAAACTTAGAATTCTTGGAGAGACATACACACTAGAAGAATTCTTCCAACTGATAATGTGTAGAAGCACGACTGCCTCTAATTTTTCAATACAAACTTACCCACTTGCTTCTGTCAACAAAAAATTCATTATTATATTTTAGTTAATTGGGATGCTGACAACGATAAGTACAATCTCACGTTGTTTCCCCGTGGCTACATAACTTGCACAGGTGGTCTTCGCGTGCCTTCTAGTGCTTAACTTTAAGAAAACTATAAAGCTTAATTTTGAACACCCTGTATATGCATATACAAAGGCATGTGGATGATGATTGTCTGATGCGCCTCGCAAATCTGGCATGCACCTTGTGCCTATCTGCGAGTGGACATATAATCTGGAGAGTGTAATGTAACAACTTCCAGTCATCGTGCGTGTTGTCTCAGTCTTTCTGTTGGAAAGCAAGCGCTGTTTGATTTCGAAGTTATCAGCAAGGAAGCGTCCAAGGAAAGCTAATGTGGGGACAAGGATAGATGGCACAACGTAGGATAGACAATTATAAACCACGTTATTTGATGGCCTGTGTATGTGCATCTCATTTGAGTAAGGAAGCTTTAAAAAAACTCTAGGCTGCAAATGATTCCCCCAAAGGGGTACTGTACTACCGCCATCTTAGAAGCACTAAGATGGAACATTAGCTTATATGTGGTATAAGGAGCGCTTTCCTCGCACTGCCCGTGATATTAGGATGGCGTATCTTGCCGTATAGATACCGATTGACAATAGCCACTCTGTCGCTAATTTCAGGATGAAGCCTGAACATCTTGGCAAATTTTATGGAAGATCATGTTATCAGCATTCAGCCTGCGGCAATGCTTTCCTCGGCAACAACCACCTGTGATATTATAGTTAGCTTAGGGTTTACACTAGCAGAAAAAAAGCACTTAAGGTGGGAGCGAACTCTCGCCGAAAAAGCTGTATTTCAGAAGCGAAGTAAGGGCGAGCACTGGTTTCACTTTTGCTGTTAAAAAGCTGTGGGAGCTTCCACTCCAGCAAATTTTTTGTAAACCTGCTTGGTTTGGGGGGACACTCGCCGCTGTGTTCTTGAAGCGTCACTTACCACAGCGATTCTGCTCTTCGTTTTACAGCGCCTTTTTGTATGGTTCTCCTAACAAATTCAACTGTAACCACAGGAATGCCGTATAATTGCAAGAAGGTCTACAACAAGACATGTGGACACAACGAATTTCATCCAATCTTCAATAATACATGCAACCTAAATGTAACTAGAGAAAGTGGTTAGGCTACTAAAGAACTAATAAAAAAATGAATTTCAGGCTGCTTCATTTTATCTTTCTTAACTTCAGGAGTTACAACCACATAAAGCGAACAGTGACAAGGAAACTCTTGGAGAAATTATAAGAATATCTAAAGAAATTTAGAAATTCTAAATAAATCAAAGTGAAAGCGTAAAAATAAAACAACAGAAGTTATCTGTAGTCGGTTCCTTTTTAGTTTCGTTATACGATTCTTGGAATGCTGCATGAAATGTTACCAAAAAAGAGGTCTTGAAAAATGGGCCAACGAAGCATTGTAACTAAAACGGTCAGAAGAGAGCTTGTGGTAGTACGCGCGCCGCCGTCTTTGCTGCAGCTCAATGCACCATATGTATCAGTGGTAGTTGTGTCAGGCAAATCTATTCGTATCAGTTCCCAAATCATGCCAGATTCACAAAATAAAAGTAACTGATACAGTCCATCTGGTCTAAGCGCTCTGTGTTTGTTGTCACCCTCTGCTGTTGCGATTTTGCTCGCGCTTGTGTGCTCCGTCGGACGTTAAATCATCGTTAATAAACCTGGAATAAGTATACCACAAAATGTGTGCGCTAAGAACAAACACTAAAGGATAGTGCGTGCCATTGTCCCCCTGCATCACCTTTGCAGGTTTTTGCGAAATTTAAAGTTGATAGTTTCATAGTTTTGCTTGTACACAAAGGACAGTGAAGCTACGTAAGGGAGTTCTCAAACAGTGTGAATGGAAAAGAGCGCTTCTTTGTGGCATTGGTACACCGGTTACACGCACCGGTGTAACTTCCGCTACACGAGTGATCAACCCTTGTATATTTGATGCTTTCCGACTGAAACAGTTACAACACGCACGGTAACTTCGCACACTGCACAAGCGCACCTCTCATGCCATGTCAACAATTCTTGAGGCTGCGCTTGATGTTGACGACAGCAGAAAGTTATTTAAAACGAATTCAAACGCAGGTAGCACAGGAGGCGCTCATAACGCCATGAAAAGACATCAATACAGCAGACTGAAGTCCGGATCCCGAAGGCGATGCTTTTGTTCGCTGCATATGGCAGTTGTTCAAAATCGAAAATGCGTCATAAATTATTTTCCACACTCCAGTATAGTGTACAAAATAGACGCTTCAATAATTTTTTTTCTTGTGACAACTATACGTAGTTAGACGCAACATGGTACACATCGAGAGCGTACTGGTTAATATTTCAGGCATCACGGGCGCCACACAACCACGAAGGTGTAAAGATGACCCTCGCTCCACGCAAGCGGTTGATGGCGCAACCCACAACCCTGTTTCAAAGGAGACGCTCATAGCATTAATCCGTCTCTCCTGTTTTCTATTTTGTGAGTGCCGGTCGGTCGCGCGAGCCGTTGCTACGTGTTTGTCTAATTGTGTGGTTTTGTGTTTGGTATAACAAAATGTGACTTAGTTCGCGCATACAAAAGTGCCAGAAGATAGCTTGTGTCTCTGGCAATTCGCCATATGCGTGGCGTTCCAGGCAAATTTGGACGAACGATTTTCATGCCCTGGAGTGTGTTCTCTTTGTGTCGGGTTCTGGGAAGTTCGGTGGATGTAGCATATAAATAATGTGCATTATTATTGTGCCTCAGCTCGTCCACTACGTAACGGCATGTATGCTAGGAGTCGACGCAGCACTGGCAACTTGGAGAACACTTTTCGACCGCGTCGTACCATTCAAAATGTAAGTAATCGTGCTTGCTAACTACACGTGCATTGTGCGCGCTTCTCGTATTTGCACAGAGTTATTATGCGACGCTTTGCGACTGGCGTTTGCCGAATCCTTGATGACGTCGAAAACCACTCTTTGTATCATCCAAGTAAACTTCTGAGCTGTTGTTGCTTAATCATGGGGAGACTTCGATTTATGTCGAAGTCTGGTTCGGGAACTACGGTCGTCGGGGTAGATGCGGCAGAATCCGAGAGGACAAACCTATTGCTCGTTTCCAGAATTTACTCGATGTATGCGATCGTCGTACCCCTGTTGATGTGCTTGAACTCCTGGCTGAAATTTGTCAGCAACACTTTCGTGTTTCTTCCATGCAGTCGAGCGATTCCTCTTGCAACGCTAATTTCGCGATCGAGCAGTAGACGTTGGTCGCCTTCAATAACGCCTGCTACGTCAGCAGGTGTTTCGGCGCCGACTGAAATAACAATGCTGTAGCGAGGCGGGATGCTCACTTGATCTTCGAGCAGACTTTAGGGGCGGTGACTAGGAACACTCCCCGGTGGTTTCGCTTGATCTTCTGACAGCGTTATTGACTTCGACTTCAGATCGATAATTGCGCCGTGTTGGTTCAGGAAGTCCATGCCGAGAGTGACCTCTCAATAACACTGTTGGAGGATAATGAAGGTGGCAGGGTAATTCCGGTCGTGAATGGTAATTCTTGCCGTGCACATTCCAGTCGGCGTTATGAGGCGTCCTCCTCCGGTCCGCATTTGAGGGCCTTCCCATGTAGTCTTAACTTTCTTCAACTGAGCGGCGATGTGTCCACTCATGACGGAGTAATCAGCCCCTGTGTCGACTAAGGCGCTGACTGCGTGGCCGCGGAGAAGCACGTCGAATTCGGTGGTTCTTTGTCTTGCATTACAGTTCGGTCTTGGTGTCGGATCACGGCTGCGTCGCGTTGACCTGTAGCTGCTATGTGACGTCGTCAGGTAGTATTTCGTCATCTTATTCTTTGCTTCCAGACTTCGTCGGGACGGTGGCGTGTCGTTATGTCGTCGAGGTAGTTTCTTCGGCGTCTTCGTCGGCGGCGGAGGATCTTCGTCAGTTCGACGAACAGCAACCGCACCTCCATCGGTTGCTGCTTTTAATTTTCCGGATATGGGCTCGGTGACCGGCCCCGGGCTGGGCGATTATATGGTCGGCGCTGCGGCGACAGGTAGCGGCCTGGTAACGGCGAACGGGATGGTCGTCGAGGGCTCCACTGAGTGGCGGCGAGGTAGTCGGTGATTTCGCGAGGTCGTTCGCCAATCTGTGATTGCGGCGCGTTAAGGGCGAACCCTCGGAGTCCCGTCTCCCGGTATGGGCATCGGCGGTAGATGTGCTGCCCGGCTTCTCCGCAATGATAGAAGGAGCACGGTGGTCGGGGGCACGCCAAACATTAATCTTCCTTGGAACCACGCGTTAGGTGACGGGTTCGCGTGCAGGCGGCGGGGTGGTGGTGGCCGACGGAACTCTGTCGTCACGGGGCCCTGCCGTGGGCGCGGAGGGGGAACGGGATGGCGGGCTACAGCGGTATATGTCAGCGCTTGTGGCTGAGGCTGCGGCGATTCAGGGGCTACTCCGAGGTGTTGTTGGAGCTGGTCACGTACGGCGTCGGCAATCGAAGCCACTTGAGGCTGTGATGATGGGAGCAGCTTCTCTAGCTACTCCCGCCCGACCACTCGGATAGTCTCGCGCTTATCGTCGGTGGCCCGTGACTGAACTCCGGCGCAGTTTGTCGAGTTCGTGCGCCAGTCGAATTGCCGGTTTCGCATCTCGAGTGTCTCCTCGATGATGGTGGACTCGCGAAGAAACTCGTCGACGATCTTCGGTGGGCTTCGTACCATTCCGGCAAAAAGTTCCTCCACACCACGCATGAGTAGGCGGACTATCTTCTCCTCGCGCATTTCAGGATCGGCGTGGCGGAATAGACGGCTCATTTCCTCCGCGAAGATCGCGGTTGTCTCATCAGGTAGCTGCACCCGGGTTTATAATAGCGCTTGGGCTCGTTCTCAGCGTACGACGCTTGCGAATGTCTGCGGGAAGCCGCTTCGGAACCAGTCCCAGGTCGTTAAGGTGGCTTCTCGGTTCTCGAACCATGTCCTGGCCGCGTCTTCCAATGTGAAGAAGACATGTCGCAGTTTGTCGTCACTGTTCCAGTTGTTAAATGTAGCGACTCTCTCATACATCTCAAGCCAGCTTTCCGGGTCCTCGAACGCGTGAACCACGGAACTTAGGATGCTCTCTGGGCTGCTGCAGCACGACGGGGGACGCAGGGGCTGCCATTGGGGTGGACTTGGTGGCGATCTTCCTGCTCGTCTCAGGCAAATGTCAGTGCTCCGGGGGCCGTCGTTGCAGCCTGCGGCTACCTCGCTGGTTCTTGGCGACGTTGGTGTTGTCTTCCTAGTGCGAGCTTGGGCCACGGCTTTGTCCGGGCGTCCGCTACATGAACGCAAAGCACCTCGACCAGATGTCACGCGGTGGTGACGTTGAAGAACATGGTAGCAATACTGTGAAAGACAAAATTAACATTTATTGGGCGAACATGTGCCCATAAAAACAGGCTACACTTATAGCACAACGATAGCGGCGAACATGGTCGGCGATCGTCGAAGATCTGATCAGCGGGTCAAGTGCGTCGGCTTTTATAGATCAGTCGTCGAATGTTCCAGAGTAATCGCTGGGACCCGCATGCCTTCCACAAAGTTCTACGCCATTAGCGTCGCGCACACATGCAATCAGATGGTTCGGCACCGCCGACAGAAGGTTCGGCGACGACAGACAGCGGACAGAAGCATCGATAAGATTCTAGAAACTTCCGATACATTTAGATGCGTCCTGCGCTGAGCGATAACATTTCGTGGACGGTAACAGCGCTCACCCGTAAAAGATAAACGAGTTGACATGTCAGTATGGTTACAGCACACGCTGACGTTCCCAAGAAAGGGGATACATACACACAGGGCTGGCTAACGACTTGTTTTATTGACAAGGATAGCACACCTTATATATGCCAGAGTGAAACAAGGGAGATGAAGGGGAAAACATGTCAAGGGTGATAGCGTGCTAACAAAGCACGCGCAATACAGGCAACCAAGCGCAACACAATTTTAATAAAACATATTTTTGTTTGCCATCTGAAGCCCCGATAGCCACATCCAGACGATCGAATTCAGCATGAAAGAGAGCAAGGGAAGGGGTGCCAACGCACTTCCTACCATTTTTTCTTATGAGATGGGCTTCTAAACTGATGCGCGGGGTCTTGTCACTGCCCTTTCCTGGAATCATCGTCTCTTTCAACCGGGCCACACAATCCATATACTTGCTAAAGTGCGCAACTAAATGTGCGTATTTATCATCTTGTTTTTTTTTCTGTAGTTTTAGAGCGTGTTTTCCTAACGGTGATTGACACAGCGACCAGTTTCGCACACGTAAAACATCCCACATGACATGGTGATGCAATACACCACTCCAGTAGAACATATTACTAACGGCGGTTGGTGGTTCTTCTGGCATCCAGGTTTTGAGGCGTTACAGATACGTGGACACAACTTTCCCAGCTTTATAGGGGCAGAGAAAGAAATTGGCACGCCGTGCCTACTTGCCACCTTCTTAAGATTGTGGGAAAGTTTATGGATGTAAGGGAGCACCTCTGTCGTAGGTGCCTTCCGTTGATCCTCAGACATTGTGCTTCCCGATCCACACTTGAATTTTCGGAGGATTTCTGAAATGGCAGCCAAGACCCAGACGGGGAGCCCTGCAGCCAAAAGATGGCTTACCTGTTTAATAAAACTGGGCTTAATCTGATGTGGGCACAATTTTAGGAGAGCCGATTTCATACACAACACCGCTATACATCTCTTAATTGTCTTTGAGTGTGCCGAGTGAAAAGCCAGCAACGCCTTCTTAACTCGTGGGTAGTAGCCCCAGAAAACGCGTCCATCACAGAACATGATTTCTAGGTCTAAAAACTGTAAACATGAAAGGTCCGGGAGTTCATCGGTGAAACTCAACCCATGTCTATGTTTGCTAAAAATGTAGAGGGGTAGGTGAAGATGGGCTGCTTTTTTGAAAGCAATAAAAAATCATCAACATACCAAAGGAAATTTAAAACCGGTATCCATTAAGCACTTGTTCAAGTGTATTTTCCACCTTGGTCAGAAAAATGTCAGAAAGAATAAGGGCTACGCAAGAGCCTATGCAAATGCCATCGCGCTTTGAAAACGACTGCTCGCCAAATACAATAAAAGTAGTTACGGAAAAATTAGGCATCGACCCAATTGCCACGATGGAAACCCATACGGTTTCCTCGAAAGAAAATTCTCGGAAGTGAAGAAAAATTCATCCTAGTCCGGGAATCGAACCCGGGATCACAGCCTTTCTGGGGCAGCCGCTCTACCAGCTGAGCTAACCAGGCAGTTAGTAGACGGTAGGGTAGCAGATGGCAATCATAGCAATTGCTACGATTGGGTTGTTGTCTCATTTTCCCATAATTACTTCTCTCCACCTTGCGGGTTTTCGCAGAACGATTACCACAATAAATGTAGAGTTCAAATAAAGCTGCTATAATGATAGAAAATGATTAATGGCCAAACCGATGGTGTTCTGGAAAGATACATGACTGTTATCTTCGATGCACTCTTTGACACACACGAGCAGTTGATTCTGCGAATCAGAATAAGCAAGTCTTGCATGTCTACCAAAACACAGAGACCAACAGCTCATTTCCCTCTAAACATTGTACTACTGCGGCTGAATTTTTTTCACAGGAAATTGGTCGTTCACAGCAACGTCTTGAGCTTCTTTAGCAAAAACTGGCTAACACAGTTCTGCCACGACCCCTCTTAGCCAAGACCAGTCCTAAAGGGAACTTCGGCCTTTTGTGTCTTTGCTGTGAAACACCCCCGCAAGCTGTTTCCATTCTGTTAGCTATGTCCGTGGCAAACCTGCGAAGGTCTAATTGCTTACAAAACTCAACGAACTTGGTTTTCCTCGCCATTCACTTTTCTTTACGGGTACAAAGTTCCTATTAGCCGCTACCAAGCCTTTTTCATTGCAAATTCACTCCAGTAAAACGGCGAACCCACCGTCGTTGTCAGCTTGCGTAAGCATCAGATTGTTGATCTTAAAAAAAAGACACTACGTCATTGAACAATCTAGTACGGTGCGAGTCCAGGGTTTTTGGAGCAAACTTTCGCAGGCAGTTAACACCTTCACGTAGGCAGCGGTCCCGATTATCATCTTTCGCCTGAGTGGCAACTTTCGATTCATTGCAGTGAGATCTTGCGCAGGAACATCAGCTTGGACCCCAAATTTGGATCCTTTCGGCAAATGATGCATAATGTTCTGTGGTATGTGGACGTCCCCCATGACGCAGGCACTGCTTCCATCTTGTGTCATTTTCTTGTCTCCTGCACACCGCAGCAACTCCTTCAAGATGCACCTCCACCTACACTCCGTGAGCTGAACCGCTAGACGCTTCAAAGATGGGAGCTTCTGCATCATGACTGACAACCAGAAAGTGACAGGAAGTTCCTTATCTCATTGGCAGCGTTTTGCCTGCAGCATACATTTTCGGCCTCATCCGACGGGAGCCGGCCTTGTTCACCGAACGCACGCTTAAGAGGAGCACCATACCACTGCGCAAGCGCTCCATCCCATGGCTTGTTTCATATTTCGCAGGCTCTCTTTGCAACCCAGCAAAGAGGACTACGTGAGACATATCGTAAAGCAGACAACTCGATAGGCGGTTTCTGAAGGCGTTCTACAAATCTTTGTATCATAGTTCGGGCCCTCAGCCAATAATGAAAAAGTTAGGTATTTAAATTTATTTAGTGAGTATGGGGAAAAAAAAGATATCTGAGTTACTATAGGCTATTCCCAGCAGTATGCGTTCAGTTTATTTCGCTTCCAACGCGCCTTTTATTTTTAAATTCTTGGCTCAAGTTATGTGAGATACCCTGATTAAGGTGTGCTATCCTTGCCAATAAAATCAGTCGTTAGTCAGCGCTGTGTTTATGTGTCCCCCTTCTTGTGGTCGTCTGTTTGTGCTGTCACCCATATGTTTCAAGATGAATCAACTCGTCCAAAAGGAAGTATTGAGGACGTTACTGCTGTACTGAGGTTTTTCCAGCAAGCTTGATTTTCTCCCATTAAAAATTTTTTGCCGAGCTATTCCCATTCCTGCAAATCGGCATTGTAGTAGTTGAGAGTCTGTGTCCAGTTACATTATTTTTCACTTTAAGTCAAAACGGTATAGATTACATAGCTGGTAGATCAGTGTATTGATGCTCAATCATTTAAGAAGACCATTTCGTATATAGAGCTAAGTTGTCTGCTTGCACTTGCTATGGCATTTTCTCGATGTTGCAGTGTTGCTCATCAAATGAATTTGATTTCTACAGCACCAGATAGAACATTCCAGTTGGCACTTGTGTAATTTTAATAGTGATAAGCAACCAACAAGTCCTCATTCAAAAGCTGTCAAGAAGTATTTCTAATACTTTGGGATCATTTTCACCGGTTTTCTTTCATACTATGTATTTGGTCAGCACAGTGGGCAGTCTTCTATTCAATCTACTCGGTGCTGTTGAAGTCCGAATATCTTCAACCAGCAAGTCTAAATCATAACACTACCAGTAAGACTTCGATTACTGGGCAGATGGAAGCATTTTATCTCATCCTAAAAGTATTTTTGATGAAACCGCCAGTTTGTAGAGCAAGCATCATATGCACTGCAACTCATAATAAGTTTTTAAGTTGGATAGGCGAGTATCTATAGCTAAGTATACCTGTGCATGTACTTTCTACGTATTATCTAGTGTTTTAGCCACACGAAACAGCCTATGTTGTGTTTGCTGAAGTCAAATTTATGGAACCTGCTTTTTTTTTTCTTCTGCACTTACACTTCTGTGGTCTCATAAGCACTGTAGTAGTATGACAGCTAAAGCATTGCAGCAGTGTTGAAGTTAACTTGCTACACTATGTCAACACATACCTATCACCGTATTGGTGCATTTTCTGAGAACCAGCTGTGTTCACTGGGTGAAATTTGTAGTGTCCTTATGTGTTCGCCGGTCAGTTCATGCAACTTTTCAGGACGGAATTTACGCAGGGAGAAAATAGAGACCATACAACATGACAGCTGCTAACAACTGTCTCTTTATTTCTGTGGAAGGATTAAAAATAACAATATCACTGGATGTGTATTTATATTGTGCACAAGTTCTTTCCTAGGGAAGGTGTAAGTTGCGATATTGTTACGGGGATGTTGCGAGTATATAAAAACTTCATCTACAATTTACATACAAGATGAGTCAGAATAGTTAGGATGGCTGACCACCAACAACACACAGCAGTCAGCGTCTCCGATCTTCTTCCTCTGTCTTCTCTCATCATTCCGTAACAGCCCCCCGGATGGTGAAGCGCCGTCTCGAAGCATGGCGGGCGAGGAATAGCGAGCGAAGTATGGCTTCAGCTGCGAAACCTGCATTTGAGGTTGTATCAAAGTGTAGCGGTTAATTTGGCGTAGGAGTTCGTAAGGCCCTGCGCAGCGAGAGAGAAGCTTCTGGGAGAGGCCAACCCAAAGATATGGTTACCAGACGAGCACCCAAGCACCTGGTGCGAACTTAGCAGCGCGATGTGGCAGTGGTCGTAACGCTCTTTCTGTATATACTGTGACGCCAATAAACGAGATTAGGCAACATGACATGCCATGCGAGTGCGATCGATGACTTCACGAGCGTACTCAATTGCAACACGTGGCACAGAAGGGAGGATGGTGTCAAAAGAGTGAGTGGGGTCACGACCATACAAGAAATAAAAGGGCGAATGTCCTGCGGTGTCATGTCGGGACGAGTTATACGCGAACGTCACGTAAGCCAACCTAGCGTCCCAGTCGCGGTGACTTTTGGAGACGTACGTCGGCGGCATCTCTGTGATTGTTTGGTTGAGACGTTCCGTAAGACCGTTCGTTTGTGAGTCGTAGGCGGCGGAGAGCTTGTGCTCAGTGGCACAATAGTGGAGGTGGTCGTCGATAACTCGAGACAAGAATGAGCGGCCGCAGTCTGTAAGTAACTGTCGAGGTTCACCGTGCAAGAGAATGACGTCGTGAAGGGGAAAACCGGCGACGTCAGTTGTGCAACTAGTCGGCAACGCCTTTGTTACCGCGTAGTGTGTCGCTTAATTAGTAGTGACGGCGCCTCACTTGTTCACTCTAGTCGTTGTCGGAAAAAGGCCAAGCAGGTCAAGGCCTACGAGAAAGAACGGTTAAGAGGGAACTTCAATGGGATGGAGTAGTCCGACAGGTGCTAGGGAAGGTTTCTCCCCGCGCTGACACAATTCGCAAGTTTGGACATCAGGGCACATAGAGCGGTAGAGACCCGGCCAGAAGAACAGGCGGTCGTACGCGGTCGTATGTATTCAAAACTTCAAGGTATCCCGCCTTTCGTGCATCGTGAAGTTGTTCAAAAACGATGGGCGGCAGATGACGAGGAAGGACAAGTAGCAACTCAGGGCCGTCTGGGTTGATATTGCGGCGGTAGAGGATGGTGTCATGAACCACGAACATGCGGCACGTGAACACTAAATGAAAATTCCTGGAGCCGTAAAGCCCAGCGACGAAGTCATCCAGTCGGGTCCTGGATGGAAGACAGCCAGCAGAGTGCGTGGTGGTCTGTGATGACCGAAAACGTACGGACGTACAAATATGGCCGGAACTTGGCGACAGCCCAAACCAAAACCAAGAACTCCCGCTCGGTGATGGAGTAATTTCTCTAGGAAGGTGGCAGCAGGCGGCTGGCGTAAGCTATCATGGACTCGGTACCATTCTGGTGTTGGGCGAGAACAGCGCTGATGTCATAGCCGCTTGCGACGGTGCGGACTTCGGTCGGTGCAGACGGATCAAAATGGGCAAGTATGGGAGGGGTGATCAGAAACCCGATGATAGCGGTGAACGCGTGAGCCTGCTCCAGGCCGCATGTGAATGGCGTGTTTTTTAGAAGATCTGTCAAAGGCCTAGCAATGTCGACGAAGTTTTTGACGGAACGGCGAAAGTAAGAACACAAGCCCACGAAACAGCGCACGTCAGAGGCAGAACGTGGCACAGGGAAACTGCGTACAGCGTGAACTTTTTTCGGATCTGGTCGGACACCGCAGGCGTCGACGAGGTGACCCAACACGGTGATCTGACGGCGCCCGAATTAACCCTTCGTGCAGTTCAGTTGAAGGCCGGCTTTTCGGAAGACCGCAAGAATTGCAGCCAGTCGGCTAAGGTGGCTGCCGAACGTGGGAGAAAAAAGAATAAGGCCGTCAAGGCAACAAAGACAGGTGGTCCATTTGTAGCCCCGCAGAAGAGAGTCCGTCCTACGTTCAAATGTCGCACGAGCATTGCATAGGCTAAAAGGCATGACTTTGAACTCGTGTAGGCCATCCGGCGTAATGAAGGCCGTCTTCTCGCGATTCATTTCATCAACTGAAATCTGCGAGTAGCCGGATCGAAGATCGATGGACGAGAAGTATTTAGTGTCGTGCAAGCAGTCCAAGGCGTCATCGATGCGTGGTAGTGGGTAGACGTCTTTTCGTGTGATCTTGTTTTAGTGACGATAATCGATGCAAGAACGCCTGGTGCCATCTTTCTTTTTCACAGACGAGAGGCGAAGCCCAATGGCTGCCCGATGGCTCGATGGCCCCTTTGCAGAGCATTTCGTCCACTTCTAATTGGATGAGTCGAGGTTCAGCACGCGACACACGATAGGGACGCCGACGTATGTGATTCGTATCTCCAGTTTTTATACGGTGGTGAAGAACAGATGTTTGGCCTAATGGCCTGTCACCAAAATCAAAGATGTCACTGTACGATTCAAGCAGGAGTCGTATGTCTGTGGCCTGTGCAGAGGTGAGGCCAGGTGCAATCATTCTCGCGAAGTTATCCGTTGAGGAACCAGAGCAGTCAGCCGCTATTGGAAGTAATAACCTACTCTTGGCATTCAGACTCTCAATGTCAAATTCGCAACCGCTAAAAACACTGGCCAAGAACATGCCGGCTGGGAGCACTTGAGGACACAGGCCGAAATTTAGAAGCGGTAGAACGACGTCGTTAGTTGTAACCTTGACCAACGTGTGTGCAACAGCAACGTTCTGGTTCAAAAGCGCGTCGATGATGAGGTGAAGCACATATTCACCGTCAGGTACCTGTGGCTAGGCGTCCACGTCACGTAAGTAACTGCCTCGGGTGACAGACGCACATTTTGAAGCGAGGACTAGCGCGCGGGGGGAGGGCGGTACTCGGACCATCGGCTAGTTGAGGCAGTTCTAACTGAAGAACACCGGTCGCGCAGTCGATAAGAGCAGGATGCGTGGATAAAAAGTCCAATCCAAGGAAAACGTCGTGAGGGCAGTTGTCGATCACAGCAAAGAGAACAGAATAGAGCAGCCGGCTATAATTAAACGCCCAGTATACGTTTCAAGAACAACGAAAACGCCACCGTCGGCCACACGAAGCACTCGGGTAGCTGCTGGGGTGAGGACTTTTTTTAAACGTCTGCGTAGGCTAGCACTCATCACAGATAAGTAATGTGCCATGATGGGATGATCTGCCATGATGTGCCATGATGTGATACGTGACTTGTGCCATGCGAAGAGCCGAACCTGTTATTCAAAATGTTTAGGAAGCAAATTCGCACTGTTCGCTACCTCAAGTACACATCGGTGCACCCTGCTTCGCAAAAGAGGTGTGTTGTCGGCTCTTCTTCGGGCAAAAAAGTGGGCATAACAGCGGGAGACCGCATTGCGGTCAATGCACTAGTGCGGCGGGAATGGACGGCTTGGGGATACCCTGAGTACTTCACTGACTCAGTAGGCTGCGTGCTGGCTAGCGCAGTACCCACCCACGTTGGACCACAAGAATGGGCTTCGATACCGTACAACTCCCCCCATAAGCGAGACCCTTGCGCATGTGGAAGTGCAACGCAGGAAGAATAAATCCTGACAGGCTCGCCGATTGTCACGAATTTCAGAACTCCAGGAATGGACAGAGATATAATGCAAACATGTTAAGCATTTATCCCAAGGCACAATTGGAACCCAAAACAAATGAGCAGCAAACTAAATTAAGAGATATTCACAAAACTAGGTATATACATAATCAAAACAAATGAGATATTAGCGCCTAATGTTCCTAGTCTGACTGGCCTTAATAAAATTGTGACACATAGTGCCTAAGAATTGAATGTTCTGACCGTCGGAATAGCGGTGAACGTCAGCACGGCGTGGCGCAAGATATTAGCCTCCGTAGTGCCAACACGGCGTAGGCGTCGACCTTCGTTGCGAGTTTAACATTCACAGTGCGGGTAGCATTCTACGTTGAAATCTGCAGATAACATTGCCCCGCTTGCCGCGATATCCTTCTTTATTTTTCCACCCCCTGATTGGCTGTTAAGCGCTCAAAAAGCCCGTCGCTGATAGAATAAACGTCATTCTCTTCCTGACGCCGCGTGCGTCATCTACTCCCTGGACCGGTCGTCCTGCCGCCCTCGGCGTCTAGCCGTCGAATACGCAACACGAGCGACAAGGTTGTAGCCCTCTTTCGAGACTTGCGTTGCACAGGAGGCGGTCTGGACAAGTCCGGTGTTGTGTTGCTGACGTGGTCAGGTGATTGTCTCTGTGGCACTGGACAAGGCTGGTTATGGGAGAATGGGGTTGGAGGGGGGTAGCGGAGCGCAGCCATGGCGACGTAGTAAGGTCTTGGAAGCTGTTGCTGGCCAACCCTCAGAGATCTTCTCGTCGGTCCGTGGTCCGAAGCTACTACTTCCCATCTCCAGAGGACAGCTGGAGACATGACTACCCTGCTTCTCATCCACGTCAGCAATGCCTGCTCATTCGCCTCCCTCCCCTTTTCCTGCAAATTTTCGCTGGCGCTTCACATGCTTCTCACCTCATGTATCCATTCTCCATTTTACTGACCGGTGTCGTCTGCCCCACATTATCGCATATGCTCTGCCGGTGACTCGTCACAGTGTGTAAAAGGGAAAGCATGGCAGCACTTTTCAGTCAGCACTGTGTTTGTGACTTTTGTTGGTGTGGTGACCTGTTGGTATTGTTCCTTACCAAGGCTATTTGTATTCAACATGTGAAAAGAGTGCAGTGCAAGCCGGAAAAGAGATAGATACCTGGCTTGAATGGAAGCATACCCTGTTCACTTCACTTGCACAAACGGCCAGGAGTGTACACCTTGAGACAATCTAGTTTATGGCATTGTAGGTCTTGGAGGCCGTAGAATTGCCTAATACTTTCTCCATGCTTCACTTGCTGATTCTCGTAAACCACAAGTGCAGCAATTTTCTCTGCGTTATGTTCACACCAATATCTGATGCCATTTTAATGTGATGTTTTACATGCTTCCCTTCTCTGCTACTTGTGCACGGATTATTTCATTGCTTATATGTACCTTTCTACTTTTTTATTTATTTAGTTAGTTAGTTAGTTATTTATGTGCATTATATGCAGTGTCATTGTCATTGTCATACAGTGACTTTGTTGCGAGGACTTTCACAATGGTTGCAGTCTATAAAATCATTTTTAAGTGTGTGCAATATATGCAGTGCCATTTAGGCTTCCACCGTCTTACAGCTATGCTATTAGGGGGAGTTACACTGTGGTTGCGACTACATTTAATTTAAATGCAACGCTGCTTTGGAGCCTTGAATTTGTTTTGAACCCAATTATCAATAATTATAAGATAAATATTACCGGCATATACCTTGTTTGAATAGATCGTTTATTTGCACGGTTTTTCTAATAAGTAATTCATAATTTTTTATTATCACGTTTCATTAGACTGGCTTTGTGTTAAAATTCACGAAGGATTCACGACACGTGGAGTGCGCCTGCCTGCCAGCCTGCGTGCATGCGTACGAGATCCCACCGAAGACCTGCCCCACCAATGGGAAACGGCGACGTGTGGTTCCATCAAGGGAGGCCGCAATCGGCGTTAGAGAACTGTGGCACGCAGCAGAGGACGTTTTTAAAGCGAAAGCTTCATTAACCTCGCCGAGCCGAGTTTCGCCGTCGCCGCGAATTTGAACCTCATTGGACCGCGGCTGCGGCGTAGCCTTAGCAACGCATCAAGTGACTGGCCACGCCGAGCTCCGACGCCGCGGCGTGCGCTAGCCGCAGCCGCCGGCTCGGCGCATGCGCTCTCCGCAGCTGGGCCGCCGCCTGACTACGTTATTTGCCGCACGCCTCCCTAGAACGAGCGCCGGGCTCGCCTAGTCAGTAAAACTAGTCACTGAGAGCATGGCCATTGATGTGCGCGAGGTCGGGCCGTCTTCTCTGAGCATTGCGCGGGAGTGGAAAGCTTTGATCCGTCGTCGCCAAGCAGGGTCTGACCATCCCGCGGATAGCGTCTGGCGAGATGCTTCACTGGAGAAGGTCGCGGAATGCAACAGCCGTCGCACCGCCGAGATCAGTGTAAAGGGTGCGTTCACGCACTGTCCATTTGTGCTTCGACACTGCGCATGTTCGCGGCGTCTCTTTACAAGTCTAGCACTTGCGTTTTCCCTGTGGCACAACAGGCATCGCACCGTCGAATGATGTGTGTCTACCCAAGCCTGATCAATCATGCCTAGCCGAGAACCTCTGCACAGCCGTCATATCTGGCTTAACTATGATTGTATACTTAAGTATAATAACAGATAAATCAAAGGTCAAACAAGTGAAACCAAGATTTAACAAGGCTAACCAAGCATTCTCTTTGCATATCCAGGCATAGCTGAGCTAAGCCGCTGCCAATTTTTTTAATACCTTTGCTGCGTAAGCTACTTTGTGATCTTCTTCAGCTCTGGGCACAAGTTCGCCCGTTAACCCTTTCAGCCCTAAAATATTTTACCGTGCAGAATTTTTTACATCGTTTTGCATGGATTTACTGCTCCCTAAGGAACACCAAATATTTATTACATCCGTGGCATTCCATCAATATAAGACATGGGGTCATGTGCTATAATAGGACACCAGAGCTTAGAGTTTGCAAAGAGGGATATCAAGTATTTCGAAGCTGATAATATTCTCAGCCGTATCACACATCTAAACCTAAAAAGCTTGCATTATGGCAATTAGACAGATGTTGTTATTCGTAAAAGGCCTTAAAAACATTCTTTGAGCGCGTTATACACGGCTCATCATTGCACCTGAACGGCCTCCATTCACGTGAGAGTCACACTGTCAGATGTAGCTCCGTTACAGATGGCTAATTATTCGTGTACTGCGCTATAGGTGCGGCTCCCCAAGCCTGGAATTGCAAACGGAATATCCTTCTTGTCATCGTCATCGTCTTCTACCTCCAACGGGCACATATTCATCAGTAGTGCAGCAAACATATTTGGTTCCTTGACAAGCCGACTTTTCGCGACAGGAGTCCCATTGCCAATAAGAACAACAGTTCAGGCTGACTTTATACCTCTGGAATAATAAAACTAGAAGGCGCAAGCCGTCACAAAACAACAGCGCAATTACTCTGCATTCGAGTCTTAAAGGAGCCTTGGCAACCGCTGAGCCCTCGTGTCTTATATTGCTACGGCACAATATGTGCGATCACGAAAGGCCAGCAGTGTGAAGACGACGACGACGATTAGAAGCTAGCGCGGGCTGTTGCCTCTTGGCCAAGCGCAGCGTATTTTCCTTGTAAATATATTTGTACATAGCTTTTCGTCTGCGTCTTTCTACGTAACATATCTGGTGGAGGTGGACGTTCCCCGTACCTCGTCACGGAGCTTCGCAGTGGACGGTACGTCGAGCCTTCCTTCATGACTCCCGGCGACGACAACCCGACTCCGCCGGCTCCGACACCTGCTGCCACTTCGACGACCTACATCACTCTCCCCGCTCCCCGTGATCCTGGCGTATTCTCGGGCCAAGATGGGGAAGACGTCGATGACTGGATCCGCCTGTATGAACACGTCAGCCGCAATAACCGGTGGGACCCTACTATTATGCTCGCTAACGTAGTCTTTTACCTCGGTGGCACACCTCGAGTTTGGTATCGCACGCACGACGATGAGCTCACCAGTTGGGATTCACTTAAGACACAGCTTCGGGACTTGTTCGGCAACCCCTACGGTCAACAACTTGCCGCGCAGAAGGCGCTTTCCGGCCGTGTGCAGACGTCAACAGAGGCCTATGTCACGTACATTCAGGACGTCTTGGCTCTGTGCCGCAAAGTTGACACCCACATGCCTGAGTCAGACAAGGTTTCCCACATCCTCAAAGGCATTGCCGATGACGCCTTCAACTTGCTCGTTTGCAACAACGTAGCCGCGGTGGGTGCTGTTATAAAAGAGTGCCGCCGCCTGGAACTCGCCAAAAGCCGACGTATTGACCAGCAGTTTGCCCGTCTGCCCAACACCCCAGCGACATCTTCCTGTGCCGACGCTCCTCGTCCCAACAACACTGCCGATATTACCAGGATCGTCCAGCGTGAGATCGAGGCCGCCTATCCGGCTGCCTTCGACTCCAGTCCCACGAACACATCTGCAGTCACGGTCTCACTGATCCAGGCAGTTGTCCGCCAGGAGTTTGAAAACATGGGTCTTCACACCATCTGCTCGGCCCATCGCCCTGATACCCGCCCGGCTTCGATTTCGCCCCGTCCCGCATCTTCTTACCCACCACATTTCCGCAACCCATCTGAATGGCGCACTGCTGACGACAAGCCTATTTGTTTCCACTGCCATCGAATCGGGCACATTTCTCGGCACTGTCGTAGTCGCTGGAGTTCCCCGATCCGGTCTACTTACACTGCCTACTCTCGCCCCTCAGGTGCCCCTTCTCGTCCCTATGCCGCACGCTCCGATAATGCCGCCACTGATTCTCCTGCAACGAACCGCCCCTATTCTCGTTCGCCTTCGCCCCAACGACGACAATCTCGCTCTCCCCAGCCCCGTCGCTCCTATTCGCCGACTCCCTTCGGACGCCGCTCCCAGCCGGAAAACTAGCCGATGCAGCGCCTCGAGGTGACCCTGCATTGCTCCCTACGCCGCCAAATCCTCTACTGACTTTGCCCACTCATCTGAACCTTCTTGACGTGCAAGTCGACGGTGTTTCTGTGTCTGCTCTCATAGACACTGGGGCGCACTTGTCCGTAATGAGCGCTGACCTTCGTAACCGGCTCATGAAAAATTGGAGGACGCTTAAGCTTCGCCTTCAAGAGTGGAACGCGATAGCGTTCCCGTCGACCCGCCAATGGGTGTAAGACAATGGGCTACAGGGCAGCCATCACTTACGAGGCGCCCCGCATCAGACGCGGTGAGCGTCGAGCCATATGGTCGAGCAACGCGGCGTTCGGCGCAGCAACGAAACGTGCGCCTGAGCAAGCGGAGCGAACCAAAGAACTCGGTATCCCGGAGGGGGAAATGATGCACGCCAGCCAAACGCCGTGATCGGCACGGGCAGAGAGATAGAGAGATAGTGATCTAAAGAAAGGAAGGACGCTTGATTCTACAGAGGGAGCCAGGCGAAGCGTTGTCAGGGGAGAGAGTCCCAGCCGCGACAGCTCCAATGCGCGCGTGGCGCGCCATCTGTCGGGGCAGCGCCGTACATGGAGAGGAGGGGGTCTTCTGTGTTTGCCGCAAGATGGCTCTCCGTGTGCGGAAAGCGCAGAAGAAATGCAGCGAAACGCACTTCGCTACTCGTGTAATTGCGACTTCTGTAAGTTACATGTTCATAATGACCGATATACACCACAGTATAACTTTCCACGGCTCGTTTCGAAGGCAACACCGCATTCACTAGAGGCGCGTTTGTACCTTTTGGAAGCATCGAAATCGTGGCTGAGTGGTAGCGTCTCCGCCTCACACTCCGGAGACCCTGGTTCGATTCCCACCCAGCCCATCTTTGAAGTTGCTTTTTATTTATGGAGTGCCTGCCGTGATTTATCGCTCACGGTCAACGCCGCAAAACGCTGACGCCGACACCGACGCCGACACCGACACCGACGCCGACGACACCGGCTTTTCTGCGACACGAGCTCCTTAACGCTATCGCGGTAAAATTATCACGCCCGCCACGACGCCTGTTGTCCGTGTCGCCGATGGCGGAACAGCCCCCGTAATTGGTATGTGTACAGCCCGCGTCTCCTCCGCCGATCGCTCAACAATCGTGCTATTCACAGTCATCGCCCACTGTCCCCACGACATCATCCTCGGCTTAGACTTCCTCTCCGCACATTCTGCCTCATCGATTGTTCCGCCAGTACTCTCCGCCTTGACCTGCCTGTTCTGGATCCTGCTGAACCACACCCCAGTCGCCTCAGTTCCGCCGACTTCGTTCGCTTGCCACCTTCGGCACTGACCTACGTTGACCTAGTGTCATCCCCACCAGTCCCCGACGGTCACTACATCGCGGCTCCTATGCAAGACGTCCTCCTTACGCACGGGATCACAGTACCCCATACAGTTTTATCTATTACGGCGAATTGCGTCTGCCTGCCAGTGGTCAACTTTGGCTTGACGACACAAGTGCTGCCACGTGGGATGTCTTTGGCCCAGCTTTGTTCATTCGAGGATCACTCAGTAGCATCCATTGCAGTAGACGACACTTCATCCGATACTCCTCTACCATCGCAGTCGACAAATTGTACCATCGCTGACTTACGGAAGGTGATTGCCCCCGACTTGCCCTCCGAGCACGCTCGTGAACTCTACAATGTTCTGTTTTCCTACCACGATATTTTTGACTTTAACGATCATCCTTTAGCCCAAACTACAGCTGTCAAACATCGCATTAATACCGGCGATGCCCCTCCTATTCATCGCCGCCCGTATCGAGTGTCACCAGCTGAGCGTCAAGTTATTCACGCAGAAGTTCGCAAAATGCTTGCCAAAAACATTATTGAACCGTCATGTAGTCCTTGGGCGTCACCGGTTGTACTGGTAAAAAAGAAGGATGGCTCATGGCGCTTTTGCGTGGATTATCGGCACCTTAACAGGGTTACCAAAAAGGACGTGTATCCCCTACCTCGGATTGATGACGCCCTTGACTGTCTCCACGGTGCTCGCTATTTCTCCTCTATTGACCTTCGCTCCGGCTATTGGCAGATTGCCGTGGACGATCTCGACCGCGAGAAGACTGCCTTTGTAACACCCGACGGTCTTTATCAATTCAAGGTGATGCCGTTCGGCCTATGTAACGCTCCTGCCACTTTTGAACGCATGATGGACTCCCTTCTTCACGGTTTCAAATGGTCCACGTGCTTGTGCTACTTGGACGACGTTATCGTATTCTCCCCAACGTTCGCTACGCACCTCGAGCGCCTCTCAGCAGTCCTGGACGTTTTTCGGCGAGCCGGTCTGCAACTCAACGCATCGAAGTGCCAATTCGGCCGTCGCCAGATTACCGTCCTTGGACATCTCGTTGACGCGAACTGAGTGCAACCGGACCCAGGCAAGATCCCTGCTGTTACGCACTTCCCTGTTCCGAAGTGTGTCAAGGATGTGCGCAGCTTCATCGGCCTTTGTTCGTACTTCCGCCGTTTCGTGAGGAATTTCGCCGCCATAGCCCGACCACTAACCGACCTTTTGAAAAAAGACGCTCCTTTCCAGTGGGGCGATAACGAGGCCTCTGCATTCTCTCATCTAATCGACATTCTCACAACGCCTCCAGTTCTGGCACATTTCGATCCTTCTGCGCCTACCGAAGTCCGTACTGATGCCAGCGGTCACGGAATTGGAGCAATACTGGCACAACGCCAGCGTGGCCACGACCGTGTTATCGCTTACGCCAGCAGGCTCCTCTCACCCGCGGAGCGCAACTATTCCATCACTGAGCGTGAGTGTCTGGCCCTAGTTTGGGCGGTTGCGAAATTCCGCCCATACTTATATGGCCGATCCTTTTCCGTTGTCACAGACCATCACGCGCTTTGTTGGTTATGCTCATTGAAAGACCCTTCAGGAAGGCTTGGTCGCTGGGCCTTACGCCTCCAAGAATATTCGTTCTCTGTCACCTACAAATCTGGCCGACTACACAAGGACGCTGACTGCCTGTCTCGCTACCCGGTAGACGAGCCTGACGACGCCGACAGTAGTACCGCCGACGGCATTTTCTCTGTGTCTGCCTTCGCTAACATCGCCGATGAGCAGTACCGAGACCTATCGCTGCGAGTACTCATAGAGCGTCTGCGCTCTACACCTACCGACGCATCCGTTCGCCGATATGTCCTCCAGGGCGGCATTCTGTACCGAAGGAGCTTCCTCCCTGATGGCCCTGATCTTCTTCTTGTCGTGCCAAAACATCTACGACAGACAGTGCTCTTTGAGATGCATGACGCACCCACTGCAGGACATCTTGGGGTAACCCGCACGTACGACCGCGTCCGCCGCCGCTTCTATTGGCCTGGTCTCGCTCGCTCCGTTCGACGCTATGTTGCTGCCTGTGATCCCTGCCAGCGTCGGAAGACACCTCAGGTGCTACCTGCCGGTCATCTCCAGCCGATCACCGTCCGTGTGGAACCGTTCTTTCGTGTTGGATTAGACCTGCTCGGTCCCTTTCCCACGTCATCCTCTGGGAACAAATGGGTAGCCGTCGCGACTGGTTACGCCACCCGATACGCTATCACTCGGGCTCTCCCTACCAGCTGCGCCACTGACGTCGCGGACTTTCTCTTGCGTGACATTATCTTGCTTCATGGCGCCCCGCGACAGCTGCTTACTGACCGTGGTCGAAACTTCCTCTCGAATGTTATCGCTGACATTGTGCGTTCCTGCTCCATTCAACACAAACTGACTACTTCATACCATCCTCAAACCAATGGCCTGACAGAGCGGTTAAACCGTACTCTTACCGATATGCTGGCCAAGTACGTTTCCAAGGACCACCACGACTGGGACATTGCCCTTCCTTACGTAACATTGGCGTACAATTCTTCCCGGCACGACACCGCCGGATTTTCTCCCTTTTATCTACTGTACGGTCGCGAACCTACCTTGCCCCTAGACACGGCACTTCCTCCTGCTGCGGTCTCAACAAGCGCGTACGCGCGCGACGCCATCGCCCTCGCCGACCATGCACGCCAGCTTGCCCGTGCTCGACTTACGGCCTCACAGACCACTCAGCAGTGTCAGTACAACGCCCGCCATCGTGACGTACAGTTTTCACCTGGTGCGCTCGTGCTCCTGTGGTCGCCCTCTCGTCACGTCGAACTTTCAGAGAAGCTTCTTTCGCGATACACAGGGCCCTACCGCGTGCTGCGCCAGGTGACGCCTGTGACTTACGAAATTGCTCCTGCGGGCTCAACCTCGTCCTGTCCTGTGGCATCTAGTGATGTACACGTCAGTAGGCTCAAGGCCTACTACACTGCTTCCGAGTCCGATCTTTAGTCACTCCGGGACGGCGCTTTTGCAGCCGGGGGTAGTGCTATGGCACAATATGTGCGATCACGAAAGGCCAGCAGTGTGAAGACGACGACGACAATTAGAAGCTAGCGCGGGCTGTTGCCTCTTGGCCAAGCGCAGCGTATTTTCCTTGTAAATATATTTATACATAGCTTTTCGTCTGCGTCTTTCTACGTAACAATATTTAGGACACACATATCTTCGTGTGCGGTGGGCTGTGCGTAAATTAGAGACAAAACTTCCGGATATCAATACAAGCCGAAGCATATCAGAAACAAGAGATAAAAGTGTTAACGCGATCGGGACAGCAAATATTGAGCAAAATGTCAAACGACATCGATACTGTTGCCGTCGCCTTTATTGCCCTCCGCCATTTTTTTCATCACTAGGTCTTTCTGACGAAGACAAAGACGAAGAAACGGTCACCTATGCGGGCGGACATGTAAGGAGAACTACACAAATTCTTTTTTGAGTTTCCTAACCCATACGTCACGATTTAGAATAATTTCCCTTGACGTATATATATATATATGTATATATATATATATATATATATATATATATTTATATATATATATATATATATATATATATATATATATATATATATATATATATATATATATATGTTGAAGTAAAAGGATGCAGCGATGGCGTAGAGGCAGAACATCCGCCTCGCACGCAAAAGGACCATGCTGCAAACCGCGGTGCAGCACAATTTTGCACCGGAATAAAAAAACTCAGCGTGTTGATAAATTTGTATGAACAGGCCTGGAGTGCGGCCTCTGAACCCAGTGACCAGAACCGGTAACTCACTCCCTCACCAGAGCAGGATTCTCCACCCTGGTGCAGCATTTGGCCGTAACCTCCTGTATGAATGCAACAGTCAAACCCCGTCCCTCGGTCCCCAGCAGCTGCGAAGCAACTGATTACGGCGGTGGTCAGACCTGCGACACAAAAGAGGATGCTAAGAATCTTTGCATCCGGACAGGCCGTTATTGGAATGTGAACCTGGCAACGTTTAACGCTAGGACGTTATCAAGTGAGGCGACTCTAGTAGTGCTATTGGACGAATTCATCATTGTCATCATCAGGCTGGTTACGCCCACTGCAGGGCAAAGCCTCTCTCATACTTTCCAACTACCCCGGTAATTTCCTAATTGTGGCCATGTTGTCCCTGAAAACTTCTTAATCTCATCTTCCCGCCTAACTTCCTGGTGCCCCCTCGTACGCTTCCCTTTGCTTGGAATCAAGTCCGTAACCATTCTTGACGATCGATTATCTTCCCTCTTCATTACAAGTCCTGCCCACGCCAATTTATTTTTCTTGATTTCAACTAAGATGTCATTAACTCGCGTTTGTTAGCTCACCCAATCTACTCTTTTCTTATCCGTTAAGGTTACACCCATCATTTTTCTTTCCATTGCGCGTTTCGTCGTCCTCCATTTAAGTAGAGCCCTTTTCGTAGCCTCCAGGTATCTGTCCCGTACGTAAGTACTGGTAAGACGCAGCTGTTATACACTTTTCTCTTGAGGGATAATGGGAACCTGCTGTTCATGATCTGAGAATGCCTGCCAAGTGCACCCCAGCCCATTGTTATTCTTCTGATTATTTCAGTCTCATAATCGGAATCCGCTGTCACTCTCTGCCCTAAGTAGATGTATTCCCTTACCACTTCCAGTAACCTATCGTGAACTGCTGTTCTCTTCAGGGACTGTTAAACATTACTACAGTTTTCTGCAGGCTAAATTTTAGAGCCACCCTTCTGCACTGCCTCTCCAGGTCAGTGAACATGCATTGCAATTGGTCCCCTGAGTTACTAACCAAGGCAAAATCATCAGCGAATCGCAAGTTACTAAGGTATCCTTCATTAACTCTTATCCCCAATTCTTCTCAATTCAGGTTTCTGAATACCTATTGTAAACAAGCTGTGATTAGCGTTGGAGAGATCATATCTCGCTGCCTGACAACTTTCTTTATTGGGATTTGATTGGTTTCGTTATGGTGGACTACGGTGGCTCTGGCGTCGCTATAGATATCTTTCAGTATATTTACATACGGCTCGTCTACCCCCTGATTCCGTAATGCCCCTATGACTGCTGTGGTTTCGACTGAATCAAGCGCTTTCTCGTAGTCAATGAAAGCTATATATATATATATATATATATAGGGGTTGGCTATATTCCGCACATTTCTCTATCACCTGATTGATAGTGTGAATATGGTCTATTTTTGAGTAGCCTTTACGAAATCCTGCCTGGTCTTTTGGTTGACAGAAGTCTAAACTGCTGCTGAGTCTATTTGGAATGACCTTAGCAAATACTTTGTAGGCAACGGACAGTAAAGTATTTACTAAGGTAATCGCTAATAGAATCATGGGGCCCTATAACGTAAAACTATTCCAATATGTTTCTATTCCAATCTTCTGACGTCAAATTTGCGTAACCACCAACGCAAGCACTAGGCGGTTACCCGCAGGGTTGTATGAACAGACCAATCAAACGCTCTCCTCGTTCATAGGAGATCACTTTCGTTTGCTTGAAAAACGAATAACATTGCCTACACTGAGCGGCTTGTCGTATCTAATTGGCTGACAAGAGGCGAGGAGAACGCTCAAGTGGAGAGGGATTCGATGGGGCCGAGCCACTGCATTGAAAGTCGATAACCGGATGAAGAGGGTGGTGCCGGCGTCTACGATTGGCCGGCTTTCCCTTACTTTCCTTGCGGTGGCTGGTCGAAAATCGCGGCGGCATGCAACGGAAGCTCAAGAATGACGCTAAAACGGACCCTCAGCAAAGAAGAGTTGGCAGAATGAGGGGGTAAATGTGCCAAAAGTGCTCGAAAACGTTACACGGCCACGCAAGAAGTTTTATTATACGCAAATACAACCATGCTCTCCGGCAGGTGCGAGTAGCCAGCGTCTTAGCGATCGGCGGCAGCGATCTTTTATTCCTTTCGGAACGGGGCAGCCTGCGGTTATTCCGAAGAAAATTCAGTTTTGTTCGGCATATTAATGCATCTTTATCGTGTACACGTCACTTTGACGCGGTGAGTTCTTGCGGTTTTGTGACGTCGCGTGACAGGCAGGTGAAGTGGGTGCAGCCCGAAAGCTTTTTACCAATAGCCGAGGACTAATGGCGAAAAGGGGTCGAATCAGAAGTAACTGCTTTTCCTTTTTCTGTCAAATCATGCATAATCAGTGTGTACACTTCATATCAGAAGGGGAGGTATCGCGGTTTTCGTGACGTCGCGTGACAGACAGGTGAAGTGGGGGTGGTCGAAAAAAGTTTTTGACCAATCGTGGAGGGCTGATAACAGAATTGGAATAGAAAAGTTTGGAATAGTTTTACGTTATAGCGCCCATGAAAGCCTTAAGCCTGTTTCACATGATGCGATTTTCGTCGCACCGGAAGTGCGATTTCCGTCGTTTGCGATGAAAATCGCAGTCGCAGTGCCGACCCCCCGATTTTCGGCTGCGACCAACCGGTTGGTCGCACAGTCGCACCGTCGCACCGATCGCTGCCATTTTCCGTCGAAATTGCGCGGAGAGCTGTCAACGGAGCTATTTCGCCGGTTTTGGAAAATGGCGTCTCGAACGACAAGTGCAATGCGCGGAGACGTGGATCGTAGAATTCGGTACGTACGCGAAGGGAGAATAAATAACTTGTACCGCATATTCAATTCTCCCATTTATGTACGTTTTTTGACACGCTACGCAGCAAATAAAGTGCATTTTCACGTTTCCTTCGTACGCCTTTGCGAGTTGTCAGTGCTAGGAGGTGTTCGATCCCCAGCAGACGACGAGGTCGTCAAAATTTTCTTTTGTTGAGTAGCACGCAAAAATCGCGCTTACGGAGCCGCTTGCATTATTTCAACCTCGGCAAGGGCAAATGACAAGACAGCAAATTACCCGAACTTTCAACGTTGCGCTGAACGCGGTACCGTTCAGTTGCATTTTCTTGTCGGTTTTCAAGCACGAATTTCCCGATGCATCTTGAAAGCTTATCTTGCCTCTTATTGAATTTGACAGAGCAAAAGTGTAGGCTATCGTAATGAATTTGCTACGATAGCATTAAATCCGTGGCTTGAATAAAGTATTACATGCACTTAAGTTGCACCTCTTCTATGGAATATTTTTTTTCTTGCACAGAAACCAATAAACATTGATATATGTTGCGGACTTTGTATCCTTACTGCATCTATATGAACACTTGCTCTGCAAGGTAATTAACTGTACAGCTAGTAGATTAAGCAAATTGCTTGCTATAGTGGCACAGTGACAACGTACCCTCCTGCACAATTATGTAGAGCTCGTGCAACAATGCGAAAAGCAGGCAAACGGCCTGTTCTTGTGGGGATAAAGCAGTATAAAACGACACGCTGAAGAAAAGTAAATCAAAACTGTGCAGTGAAGTCTGCCAGTACAAGCAGTTCTTGCACGTTCACAGCTGATCAAGTGTGCAGAAACACTCATGCCTTACATGTTTCTAGTAAGTTTCTAATAAGCTTGTGATCTCATATATTAGTGTGTAAACCCATATAACGATATCCGCTGCGATTGCTATCTTTATAAGTAATTAAATACCATGCTACTTGCAAGAACATATATCACCTGAGGATTTTAGAACGAATTTCTGCATTTCAACTACACACAATATGTGGTTTATTCAATAAAAGACCACAAACTGGGCTTTCTTGCAATGATAAACTTATTCCAAACTTTACTTGCATACAGGCAAGAAAAAATATTATAGACAGAAATATTGTTCTTCAATTTGTTCACCTGCCCCACTGTGGCTATAGCATTCTGCTGCTAACACAAGGCGAGGGATTGATTTGCCAGCCATGGAAGTCGCATTTCGATGGGAGTCATAGGTGAGAAAGAAAGCTCTTGCACTTCGATTTAGTTCATAACCTTTTATTGAACCCTTACACTTCAATATACTATTGCATAGGGGGGGGGGGGGGGGGGCATGCTTATGCAAAATCTAACACCAAAAGAAAGCAAAGGGCAGAATTGTAAAACAACCATCTTTCGTGATAATTCGAGTGTGTAAATATTCATTGCATCAATATGTATTGTTCAACAGCATTGCACAAACAAGCATGATCAGGTATAGCAAGTACTCTGTCAGGAAGCTGGTTCTACAGATGTATAAATGTCAAGGTATGAATGCTCATACTACGTCGCACACATAGCACAAAGAAAACCTTTTTCAAGAGTTGTCCCTTCTGGCAGATATGACTGGGCCATAAGCAGCAGAAACTTGACTGCAGGACATTGTGTAATACCGCTTATGAAAGAATGAAGAGAGTGAAGAGGCTTTTAACAGCAGTACCTCATGCTGCTCTAATAAGAGGAACGATGAGCAAAAACATTTCTGGTAGAGCACTTAAACAGTAACTTTCTGAAAGACAGAAAATTCCAGGTGAGAGTTGGAGGTACATTTGGCCCACACACACCAACAACACGGGCATACTACAAGAAACACTACAGCCTATGGTGTATTACAGTCTATGGGAAAGCTATCTTATACAGAAATCAAGAATGATGCAACAAGCTCTTGACAACACTGCAGACTTTCTTGGCCAGTCTGGCCTCTCGCTTTCTGATAAGTCAGCTCATATCGACGTCGGAAAAAAGAGAATGACTAGAATCAAGAATTACCCCAGATTGCACATTGTGATCCACATAGCTGGACAAATATGCCCGCAAGTCAACATCCACAAATCCTCAGCTAGTGTAACCCCATGACGCAGAGCCAGCACGTGGGTGAAACAATTATGCAATGCCTGGACGCAACTTCCACACCTGGTGAAAAAAATAATTTCAAAATAATGGGGGTGGACGAGTGGATACTATAGAAAATCGCAGATGCTGTGCTTGTCCAAGGTATGGTACGGTATGAATTACCAGCAGCACACAAAAAAGACAACTCATCGAATACAGGAATCGGGTAGTAATAACAGGTCTTACCAACTGTACCATGCTTGAAGACCTCTATGAGAAAGAGCTAACGAACAAGCACCTAGACAGAGTAGAGTTGCAGCCTGCAGCACAAATTCTTCGTCTCAAGAGCTCAGAACCTCGTCCCGATACTATGCCAGCTAGCATATGGGATGCAAAGACGACTACCCCTCCCTTTAGAAACACAACCTCGGGAGTACCTGAACTTGAAACACAACAGGCCCATACTGTGGAATATGGGGGCAAACAATTAGGCCAGGAGACTATATGCAACTGCCAAACACACAGAGGAGGTTGCTAATCATGAAGATGCAAGCAAACATAAGGCACATATCGAAGTACATAAGGCACAGATCGAAGTACTGCCCTCCAGGACAAATCATCGCCACGTGGTGAAGCTGCGACTGCGTGGATTCATCGTGGCCTGCTGACATCATCAACAAGACTACCACTGGAGGTCGCTGCCCGGAGCACCTTCCCTTTAAATAAGCACGCACCGACGCCCACCCTTCACTGGCACCAGTGGCATTGCATGAGCCACATCTTTAAAAATTCATCGTTTACGCAGGTATTCATCGCAACTTTTATTTTCTTTTTCTTTCCTTTTTCCATACCACTGCCACTGCTGCCACCAACTGTGTTTTCCTCCTGCTAGTGTTCGAGTTTGTATTTTATTTTTTGCCATGCCAACTAATGCTGAACTCTAAAAAAAATCGAGGATCTAGAGGCTAAAATTAACAGTTTAGCGAAAGACACCTCTGATAAGGTGTTCGGCAGATTTTTGCTAAAGATGAAAGATTCCGGCATTGATGTTGCGGAGTTAAAGAAGGAAGTTGAATCCCTTCAATCAAGTGCTCAACACTTGAATCAACTTGTCGAGGACTTACGTGGCCAAAATACCTCATTGATAAACGAGAATAAAGAATTAAAATCTCAAAACACTTCACTAACTCGCAAGGTAGAAGAACTTGAGCAATATTCACGCCTCAACAACGTTGAGATCAAGGGCGTTCCCTGTAGCCAAGGAGAGGACTGCCTCGCAATCATGGAAATGCTAGGGGAGAAGGCTGGATGTTCCATATCACCTCATGATCTCGACATTGTTCATCGCGTGCGCACATGTTCTACTGACAAAAAAAAACATCATTGCTCGTTTCTGCTCTCGAACTAAAAAATCTGACTTCATCAGTAAAGCTCGTAAGGCCAAGCTTTGTGTCAGCGACCTAGGCTTCTCCAGTATTTCTAACGCACCTACCTTCGTAAATGATCATCTGACCCCATGTAACAAGGCCCTGTTTTCCAAAGCCCTAACACTGAAGAAAGAAAAGAAGTGGATGTTTCTGTGAACTGACAACTGTCAAATCAAGGCTAGAAAGACTACTAACAGCAGAGTTCTGCGCATCCGTGATCATTCCGACTTGACTAGAATAGACTAATACCATAGCAACTAGTGTTCATTGTCTCACCGCTTATCATGGCCTCTTTCCTGGAACCTAATCAAGTTAACTCTTTCATAAGTGGATTTCATTCAGTCATTCATTTCAATGCTCGAAGCCTTCGCAAACACTTTGAGGAGATTGATCATTTCCTTTTTTCATCTTCTAGCTCATTCTCATTAATAGCCTTGACTAAAACTTGGTTGTCAGACGATGACAAAAATCTTTATTGCTTCCCTAACTACAATTCAGAATATTGTAACAGATTAACTAGCAGTCATGGTGGTGCGGCAATATATATCTCTCCTGATCTTACTTACCGCAGACGACATGACCTACATTTACCTATCACTAATTGCGAATCTGTCTGGATTGAAATAGTTAATTGTTCTCCCTCTAATGATAACAGAGATTTCATATTTGGATGCATTTATCGTTCGCCTTCATCATCAGTCGACGACTTTTTTAATAATATTGATCATACTTTACATACCCTTTCACTACAAAATAAAAATGTAATTATAATGGGTGATATCAACATTAACCTACTCAATGACACATCACCAACAGTTATTTCTTACACCAGTCTACTACAAAGCTACGGATATGAATGCTTAATTGATGTTCCTACACGACAGGTTCCTAGTGGCACAGGAACGCTAATTGATCATGTCCTATCTAACTTAATAACTTCACCAGAGGCAAAAGTTCTTGATATGGACATAACAGATCACTACCCATTGCTTCTACGTTTTAAACATAACTCGAGTCCTTGCCCTCTTCCACACTTCAAATACGTTCTGGACAAAGAGAGCTTCATAACTGCCATTACTAATATAGACTGGTCTGAAATCAAAACTTATAATGATCCTCAAAAAGCATTTTCTAAATTTCTTACTGTAATTATATCACTTATTCATAAATTCACTTGTAAAAGGAAATGTAAAAAAACCATTGCATTCTCTCACAGTCCATGGATGTCTAAAAAGTTATTAGCAGCTTTGCGTAAACGCGATAACCTGTACAAAAAAACTAAAAACCAGCCTTTTAATACCAAATTAATTGCACGATATAAAAGGTTACGTAACTCTATAAACAACCAGTTAAAAGTGGCAAAATGATTATATCTTGAACAAAAAATCTTGCAAGCCGGCAATAACAGCAAATTGAAATGGAACATCGTCAACTCCTTTCTAAACAGAAATTCTAAACCAGAACAGCTATCAAAAATTATATACAATAACTCAGAGTATAACTCCCCTAACAAAATAGCTAACGCCTTCAGCTCCTACTTTTTTGATAATGACACACCCTCTCCTTCACAAGTCACTCAACTTAATCGACTCCCTCACACATTTTTTCTTTTTCCCACAACGCCAGAAGAAATATATAACGTTATATGTCACCTAAAACCCACCAGTGCTGGAATAGATGAAGTTCTACCTGCTACCATTAAAATGATTGCCCACCTAATTTCTGATATCATGTCTCATATTACTAATTCGATATTCAAGACTGGTGTGTTTCCTAACGAGCTTAAACGCGGTAAAGTAATTCCAGTTCTAAAAAAAGGTGACAGTACATTAATACATAACTACCGCCCTATTTGTATTTTACCCTTTTTCAGCAAAGTTCTGGAGAAATTAATCGCAATGCGTCTAACCAAATATCTCACTAAATTTAACATTCTCTCCTCATGCCAATTTGGCTTTCGTAATGGATATTCCACATATTTGGCACTCATACATCTAACTGACCAATTAAAAAAAATAATTGACGATGGTCTATTTGCAGGCTCAGTTTTCATTGATCTAACAAAGGCATTCGACTGCTTAAACCACATTATCCTTTTTACTAAACTTGAGGCTATCGGTGTTCGTGGTCCTGCGCTCTCATTTTTAAAAAATTACTTATCAAATAGGGTTCAAATAGTGTCTGTATCTAACGTCTACTCGAGAGAACAAACCACTAACATTCGCGTCCCTCAAGGATCTATCTTAGGACCACTACTGTTTTTGATTTATATCAATGACCTACCTAACTGTTTGTCCTCTACTAAGTGCATTCTGTACGCTGATGATACTACCATATTTTCCTCTGATAAACACATGTCACTTCTTATTAACAAGCTAAATACTGATCTACAAAATGTTTTAAGTTGGTGTAATGCCAACCTATTATCCATTAATGCCACTAAGACTAAATTTGTTGTATTTTCCTCACATCAGCAACATTCTGTATTCTCCCCTTCTTTAACTTTCGGCTCACACTCCATCTCTCCCAGTCCATGCTCATCTTTGCTTGGGATTTCTCTTGACTGCAGCTTGAAATATAAAGATCACATTTCTCACATCAAAAAGAAAATAGCATACGGTATTCGCGTTCTAATTAAAACTCGTCCCTACTTTACACATAATACATTAATCTCGCTATACTACTCATTCATTCACTCTCATATTAACTACGGCATACTATGCTGGGGTAACACTTATAACACTCACTTGGCATCCCTCCAGGTAATCCAGAACCAATCCATAAGAATAATTACAAGCAGTTCACGCTTTGCTAATGGAAAATCCTTACTACATGAAAACAACATCCTAACCATTTCAGAACTGACCAAATATAATCTAGGAATTTTATTCTACAAATATATGACTAAGGAACTACCATCAATCTGCTTCTCACCTTGTGACCTAATAGCTCATAGTCACACTAGATTTGCACTCAATAATAATTTTCTTCTACCTAAAGTGCGAACTAACTATGGTAAACAGACTGCGGAATTTTCCGCAATATCGCTTTGGAACACTTTACCCCCTATCATCAAAAATGCAAAAACTTTATACCAATTTAAAAAAGAACTAAAATTATTCATAATAAATACTTACTGAAACTCTCCTCATTTTTTTATTCCGTTTTTTTTTATATTGTCCTGCTGTTAACAAGTGTTCTTATTACTCATATGCTATAAACATGTTTCGATATTACTCTTAGTTCTCATCTATACTACTGTTGCTTTAAACTTTGTATAACATCATAAGTGTCTTTAGCAGGAGGTCCCGATACAGTCTTTGACTTTGGGACCTCCTTATGTATACTACGCACATGCAATTCTCTGTATTTTTACTAATAAATAAATAAAAATAAAAAATAAAAAAAATGTACACTGATCTGGCAATAGCAATGTAACAGTAGTATGACACTACATAAAACTAAACCCCATATAAGTGAGTACTATTCCAGGTCATCCTACACCTAGAAAAGCTGAACTGAAAGCAATCAAAGCAGCACTTGTAGTGCAGATTACACCCTGCACAACACCCTGCATGGATTCACCAGAAACTGTCTGGGCCTGCACATCACACAAGATTGTCAGGAAGATCAGGAGGTTGACACGCGACTTGCAAGCACATGGCCAGAAATTAAATTGCAGGATACATAGCCATGCAGATATTCCAGGACACAAGCGGGCTTATAAACCTGACATAATAACTGAAAACTAGATGAGTTTGTGTTTATTCATTATTAACTAAAGTGCAACAGATAGACAACAGACAAGAACGAAGCGCTCTTTGTGTTCACTTCGTTCCTGTCCAACGCATTTCTGTTGCACTATAGTTAATGAATTCATAATGCTGCACAGGAGAAGAATGATACCTCTGCCCAAGGGCCCAATCTCACATCCAAATCCACGCGTGTGCACACACACACACACACGTTGCAAGAGTGCATAGCATGAAGCAGTATCAACAGGATGACACTAGATATGGATGAGGACTAACTTTCAACTGAGCTTCATTTGTAAAAATGTGGCGAGTGATATAAATTGCCAGAAAAAAAAAGGACGATGAGCAAAACGAGAACAAGGTGAAAGCAGAAGCCAACGTTTTGACAAGTGAACTTGTCTTCTTCAAGGTCCACGTGTGGAAACGTTAGCTCCTACTTTCACCTTGTTCTCATGTTGCTCATCGTCTTGAATTTCCATCTCCTGCCTTCCCCGAGTTTTCCCCAGAAAAAGAAAGACATCTTTGAAGGATAGATGAAAATTGGTGCTTGATGCAGCCAAACATAAATAAAAATGCTACAGAAAGAAAATAGAAAAAAATTCCAAGTGCAGGAAAAAATCATTACAATTGCCAATCCTGCATGCCAGCACCTTTCAAGAAACACTGTTGTTATTCCAATAGAGAGACTGACAGCTTGCTTATGCAAGCACATTCTTCCAGTTCCATGCCATTGGGAAAAAAATGAGTTTCCTGGAAGATAGTCACATGCACACTTGGTGATCACAATGTTTTTTTCCCCTGGACTTGTATATCTATATGCATTTTCTCCCTTTCCTGCTTTTATGTTTGGTTTCATCAAGCACTAGTCTTTATCAGGTTTTATTGCTGTACTACTTTGTGGTAACCTTTATAGATAACTGCGTTTTCACAATAAACCTTTTTATTGGAAGTTAGCATACCCTGTTCTTACTGCTTCACACTGTACATTCTTGCTACATTGGCCAAAGAAAAGATTTTATAAGGTATCATGAGGGCCATTAAAGTGACTTGTTGCAGTCTAAAAAAAACGAATAGCCTGGCTGCAAATGGCACCAAGGAACACATAGGACAAACAAGAAAACCGAGATGATCTAACAATCAAAAGTTTAATGTACACACCGAGTAAGTGCTCGCTGACAAGCAATAGACTGAACATACACAAAAAGGAGAAGCAAAAATTCATGTGCGCTTCCTGACAGGAAATGCATCCATTTCTAACGGAGGCCGTGATGACAAGATTAACCCTGCATGTTTAGATTTACAGCTTCCGTAATTTCTCTAGGCAGCCGATCTGCACAGAATGCTAGCTTCTTCCTCTACAATGCATGCTCAGATGTGGAGAGTGCATTGTAGAGGAAGAAGCTAGCATTCTGTGGAGATCGGCTGCCTAGAGAAATTATGGATGCTGTAGATGCAAATACACTGGGAGAATCTTGCGTCAGCATGGACGCTGTTACACTTTCAGAGATGGATGCGTTTCCTGTTGGGATCTGTATGGACACACATCAGATCTTGCTTCTGCTTTTTGTGTAAATTCAATTTATTGCTTGTCGAACAGCATTTACTAGGCATGTTCAATAAACTTTCATTTGTTAATACACCTCATGGTTGTCTTGGTCTCTAGCAGAAAGGTGTTCATTCTTTTTATAGTGAAGCTGTGTATGCCTAGGCGAAACACTCATGGTCCGATTCCCAAAAACCCTAGTGTAGGGGTATGAGCCATTGCATTCGTCTTGCATGATGGACGGAGACATTTCTTTTTGGGTAGACATAGAAATGCTTATGCATTTCAAACATACATTTATCTGCGTATTATTGCAGGGAAGGGACACATAGGGGAATGGGGTTAGGACAAGATCATGATGTCATTATTATCTCACAGCAAACGTGTGGTGGGCCATTGGCTAGACCGATAGTGACGTCGTTTCTCTCTAGCAACAGAGCGCGCGTGCAGCAGTCTCTCTCCGACTTCCCAATAGGTTCGAAAATGTGTCCCTGTATTTAATTAAATGAAATGTGCAGCCCCGGTGTGTCACTTCGTAACTACAGTGCATAACTGAGTCATAAACATTATGATTAACTCATTACAAAACAAAAGTGCGTAACATAATTCAGAAAGACTTTGATGGACCCGCTGGATTAACACCATGAACCACTCATTGCACTTTCCATGATGGTGATCTTGCAAAGTGCAATGTGTGGCATTCCAAATAAACAATGTGATAAACCCAAGCCAAACATGTGCATAACCTCATTAAGAAACACAGACATAACCAATAATATAGAAAGATGAATAAACCATTGGAATTAACCCAGTGATAAACACCGGGGCTGCACATTTCAGCTTCGCTGGTTTAGCATCTGTACAGGGTGCATGGGCAGTAACTTTTTCTGTTATTGTTAAGTATTGTATAATGCTGTGCCAGTAAAACACGTTGGGCTAGTTGATGCAATGTATTGGTAATGCTTTTTTTGGTGTATTTTTTTAATGTTGTGCCCTTCTTCCTTTTGTAACAACTTTTTTATTCCCCATTGCATAATACTCCAACCTTTCAGCCTGCGAGGTATATAAATAAATAAGTACATAAGCACGTCATTCATTCATCTGCATACACCTCGCACCATTCCTTGCTCAACAAACATCACTGCGTTGATGTCTCAGAGCGTGCATCTACATTACCTGCCGTTTGCATTTCGGTATGGTTTGTGAACAGTGTAATGCATAAAGATTACATGACATTAAGGTTGTGACCTATGCGGTGCGTAAGCAAACCTTGCAAAAAAGGAAATGTTGGATTGTTGAATATAAGACAAATTGTATATATCGCAGTTACTTTAACAGCATTTAATTGACCACTTGACAAAAACTTCTCTTCACATAGATTCTAACACATACCCTGAATCTGCAGTTTTCTTTTTTGCTTATTAATGCTGTCGTTACTGCATGGCCACATTGTAGATTTGACAACAAAGTGAAATAAATTTGTTTGTTGCAATATAACAATATGTGTAGATCACTGCGATTGTAACACGAGAACTTGATACAAACATGCACACTATAGGATGCAGACAAATGCTCAGGATAAACTCCAGAATGTTTGCATCCTGATACTTATGAAAGTGAACGGTTTCATTCCATGGCTGTCAATGAGAGGGAGAGAAAACTTAATTGTGTTCGTGGAACAAAAACGCATTGATAAGCTTAGACATATAGTCATTGCTCAACACTTTCGAAATGAATAATTATAGCTTGCTATCGACATTGAAGCAGCCATTCGACAGCAAGAAAAGGAATCAGTTTTTCCAGCTCTGAACATTTAATTGCAGGAAATGCAAGCAAGCATAAAATTCTGCCAATATAACCTGTTTAGGAACACCAAATTGGAATAAACATTGAGGCTTGCATTTGTACTTTCTCTGGCTGAGCAATCTAGTTTGAAATGACTCCCATAAGCATGTCGTAACAATGTTGATCTAATACAGGTTAAATGCATGACTAGCTTAAGAAATCTGGATTGTTGCTATAAATTACAGTGAAGAAACTATAATATCTAATAACATTAATAATAGAATAACAATATTTATTTCCACAAAACAGGCTATCCGTGAGAGGCGTGCGAGGCTGAGCAGAAAGCTGAACAATTCTACGGCAAGTGCGCCTACCGTGGGCCTACGATCCTGCATTATGAATAGCGCGTATTGATATGGTCTTCTTGTTAGAAGTTCCGAGTATACTACTAGCGCGAGACACGGGACAACAAAGTGGACGAGAAGCGTGTCTTTTAGAATGCTATGTTACAACGTACAGGTTTCTACAAAAGTGACGGTAACTGCTCGAACCATTTGATGCGTCGGCTTTTGCGCCTTTAGAAATATTTAGAGAGGGCTCCCATATATATATTCGCAGCGCAAGCACGGCGATGGACGAACGAGGCTAGCGCTAAGGTTGAATTTCACAACACAATTTTCATTCCACGTCGTAATCACACAGATCGTTTGAGGCTTCGTCCAGGGCCACACGCGGGCGTTCGGGTTGGTGCTTCTTGTTCCGTTTGGCGTAAGAATATGGCTAGGAGCAGGCACCACATATGCACAATGACAGGCAATATACACGCATCATTTCTCTAGAAGCTGACGCCGAGCACGGGTAGCGCGAGGATCTTGTTGGGCTGACACGACAACTTCGTGGCAGCCGAATTCCGAATACTGATGTATCGCCAACTTCATCGTCATCTTCATCATGCCTTCATCGGCACTGCCATGGTCATCATCACACGTGAGCATCGGAACACACGGACGCAGGCTGCAATAAAGCTGCGGTGCTTGCGGCGTTATGTCTAACTGATGTCAGTGTTTTAAGCCTATTGCGACATATCAGTGGCGACGAGGCCTAGCGTCGCTAGGTGAGAAGACCCGCGTCAGCATGAGTGCTGGACGGCCACCGGAATTTGCCGATGCAGAAGGTACGTGACGTACGTATCGCGCTCGCCTGGAGGCGTACTTTGAGGCTCATAGCATCGTGGACCCAACGAAGAAGCGAGCGCTGCTCATCGCTTCGCTCACGGACAGTGCAGTGCTTGTGGTGCAGGGCCGGTGTCAACCAAAAAACGTGAATGAACTGAGCTATGAGGAAGTCGTCGGGTATCTGGAAGATCACTATGCTCCGGAGGTCAACGAGATCGCTGCAAGTTATGCTTTCTTCATGCGTTCGCAACAAGACGGGGAAGCTGCTCAGGACTTCATTGCGGACATTCGACGCCTAGCTGAGAAGTGTAACTTTGGCACGTCATTGGAGCGCATGTTGAGGGATCGAATCGTTTGCGGAGTGCTGGATGAAGACGTTCGGCGCCATTTACTGACGCGACGGAAGCTCACCTTAGAAGAGGCTGAAGACTTTGCTGTCTCGGCACACAGAGCTGTTGAAAATGCCAGGAGCATGAACTCGGCGCACTCAGAAGTACATTTTGCCCGACAAAAGAGCCATTGCTCGAAGCGACGTCCGAAGCCGGAACAACGCGACGTGTGTGGAAGGTGTGGAGAATCGCATGCTGAGGACGAGTGCAAACACCTTCGCGCGGTGTCTCACCGGTGTGGAAAACGAGGACATCTACGTCGGATGTGCCTGTCTAGCACAAATAGTGACCGTCGGCAGGAATCTTATCCAGCGAGACAACGGCGCCGGGGTTCGTACGCCATGGCAGCCAGAGAGGACACAAGCTCGGACAACAACGACGCCTTGCACACGATTACAGCGGTTCTCCATAACGCAGCCAGTATCCGCAAGGTTAGGCCTATATACAAGGACATCAGCTGGAATAACGTTCCGCTCACTATGTTGGTGGACACGGGGTCACCTGTAAGCGTCATTTCCGTAATGGTGTTCCGCAAGTACAAGCGGCTCTGGCCTCCGTTGGAGAGTTCACAGCTCAAGCTCTCTTGTCTCTTGGGAGAACTTCCAGTTGTCGGCCAGCTTAGCATGACCGCTACGTGCGACGGGAAAGATATTCCTGGTACTGTCATAGTGGTCGACCGCTCCGGACCATCTTTGTGCGGCAGAGACACCATCAAGGCATTTAATGAAGTTGGAGTGGCAATGTTGTCGAATGTGGTAGCGAATCTGCAACCGGCTGGAATACAGGCTGCCAGCACAGGTCTGCAACAGCTGCTTGACGAATATGCCGACGTGTTTGCTCCGGGACTCGGCCTGTGCAAAGGACCACCGGTCACATTTCAATTGAAAGAAAACGCGTGTCCACGGTTCTTTAAGGCCCGTACTGTGCCCTACGCGCTCAGAGATAAGATGTCTGAGTCATTGGATCAGCTGGTCGCGGAAGGCGTTTTGACGCCGGTAAAAACCGCTGAATGGCAACCCCTGTGGTACCCGTTTTGAAGGGCGATGGGTCCCTCCGACTGTGTGGAGACTTCCGTATGACCGTGAATGCGGCCACTGTGGTAGAACAATACCCGTTGCCTCGAGTGGACGACATTTTTGCTAGGTTAAACGGTGGCGAAGTATTCACGACCTTGGATTTGCGTCAAGCCTACAACCAGTTGCCATTGGATGAGGAAGCAAAGAAGATAACAGTCCTCAACACCCAGAAGGGTCTCTTTTGTTTTAACAGATTACCGCTTGGCGTAAGTTCTGCTCCAGCCATATTCCAAAGGCGAATGGACGGACTGCTGGGGGATATTCCTGGAGTGCAGGTGTACCTGGATGACATTATCATCGCCGAGAAAAAACATGATTCATCTAGGCTCAAAACCGTGCTGCAGCGGCTGCGGGAGTATGGTCTCCGACTGAACAAGGGAAAGTGCAAGTTTCGGCAAGACGAAGTCACATTTCTCAGTCATCGTATCGACGCGAAGGGTCTGCGACCGAAGGACGACAATATCAAAGCCGTTGTTGAAGTCCCAAAACCCACCTAGGTGAGTGAGCTGAAAGCTTTTCTCGGTCTCATAAATTACTATGGCAAGTTCCTGCCCAATCTGGCCACCATGCTAGCTCCGCTACATGCTCTCTTATCCAAAGGAGTCAAGCGGCAATGGAGCCAGGAACAGGAGAAAGCATTTCAGCAAGTTAAGCAGGCAATTGCGGCTTCCAAGATTTTGGCTCACTTCGAGCCGGATAAGCCACTGCGGCTGGAGTGTGATGCATCACCAGTAGGCATTGGGGCCATTTTGTCGCACCGCGTGAATGGTGTTGACTACCCCATCGGATTCCGGTCCAGGACACTTACCAAGAGCGAGCGCAATTACTCGCAGTTAGAAAAAGAAGCTGTGGCACTGGTATTCGGCGTCGCCCGGTTTAAAGACTGCCTGTACGGACATCAGTTCGTCTTAGTAACAGACCACAAGCCTCTTACTGGTTTGTTCAATCCAGGTAAAGCCATACCACCGATGGCGGCCGCAAGAATACAGCGTTGGGCCTTGTTTCTTGGCAACTACAACTACACATTGCAGTACCGGAAGGGCAGTGACCATTCCAATGCTGATGCCCTCAGTCGGTTGCCCTTGCCAGTAATGGAGGAGCCGCGGGACGTTGCTGCCGACGAGTACGTTTTGTATGCCCACTCTCTTGAGGAAACAGCGCTTTGCGCCCGCGAGGTTGAACATCTGACTAATCGAGACACCAGCCTTCTGCAGGTTAAAAAATGGATTTCCCAGTTATGGCCGGCATATCTTCCGCAGGGCCATGAGCATCTCCGGCCGTACTTCAACAGAAGAACAGAGCTTACAGGCAGCCATAATTTGGTGTACTGGGGACATCGCATTGTTCTACCCCTGGCGGCGGCAAGGCGTGTGTTGCGTCTTTTGCACGAGACACACCCCGGCATGACAGCCATGAAAACCACAGCGAGAACGTTGTTTTGGTATCCGGGACTGGATTCCGACATAGAGTGACTGGTGAACTCATGTTCCACATGTGCGCAGGCTTCAGCGATGCCACCAGCACAGATACCTTTGGCCTGGCCAGCCACCGGGGAAAGGTGGAGCCGGCTGCACGCAGGTTTCGCAGGCCCGTTGGACGGACAAATGGTCTTAGTCGTCGTCGACTCGGAAACGAAATGGATGGAAGCCATTCCAATGAAAACTGCGACTTCGCAAACCACGGCCAACGCGCTAAGATCAATATTTGCACGGTTCGGCCTTCCAAAAACCTTTGTTTCTGATAACGGACCACAATTTGTGGGCAAAGTTTTTCGTGAGTTTCTGGCACGGAACAATGTGCAACAACTCACAACAGCCCCTTATCATCCACAGTCGAATGGGTTAGCCGAACGAGCAGTGCGTACGCTCAAGGAAGGACTAAAGAAGACCCCCGGATTAGACCTCAAAATACGCATAGCGCGGGTTTTATGTCGATATCGCCGAACGCCCGTCAAGGATGGAAAGTCGCCGGCGGAACTCTTATTGGGGTACCAAATAAGAACAAAGCTGGACTGTATCGCTCCCGATGAAAGGTCACCAGAAATCCAACCACGAGTTCGAAGGTCTCCAGTTCAGGCAGGTGACCCAGTCTGGATGCGCGATTTCCGAACAAGTCGTCGCAGGTGGATACCAGGAGTAGTGCGAGATCAACTGGGGTCCAGAATGGTCACTGTTGATTCCGGGAAAGGAATTCAGCGGCGACACTTGGACCAGGTGAGACGTCGAACTGTCTCAGACTCTTTCTCGACACAGAGGGTAGCCGTAAACCCTGCAGATAGCACTCCAATCACGTTGCGACATAGTCCGGAAGTGGCCCAGACGGATAGCCCGCCACCATTACGAAGATGGACCCGACAGCGACGGCCTCCTGAACGCTTGGACCTGTAAGAGGGGGAGAAGTGATGTATCGCCAACTTCATCGTCATCTTCATCATGCCTTCATCGGCACTGCCATGGTCATCATCACACATGAGCATCGGAACACACGGACGCAGGCTGCAATAAAGCTGCGGTGCTTGCGGCGTTATGTCTAACTGTTGTCAGTGTTTTAAGCCTATTGCGACATATCAAATACTGCATATACGGTGAGGGTAGCTATATGAACTTGTCGATAGGTGATCTTGTAGATTGTTGTAGCGCAGGCAGAACGAAACGGTCATAGAAGGTAGATAAAACAACACACAGTGCTGAACCACCTGCGAACAGCTGTTTACGTGCGCGATGTCGCACTGAACTACAGAAACCGCCGTCGCGCCCCTCAAGACAAATCTTAACTAACTTTTTTAAATTAGTAAACGTACATATTATTTGCTTCTAATCAAGAAAAGTAAATAATATTATACTGTAAACGTTTCATTCACTACAATAAAAGAATTATGCAGCGTGTGCCACGAAACCTGGCACTAAGCAACCCTGGGCGTCGCACCAGTCGCATTGTTAAAATCGCAATCATGTGAAATGAGCCCTCTAAAAGTCGCATTGCGACGCGTGCGGCAGCACCGATTTTCGTCGTTGCAGTCGCAGCATGTGAAACAGCCTTTAGTAGGGAACGGACACTACGAAGACGAAGAAGAAGAGAAGACACAATGCTTTGTCCGCATCGGCTCCCGTTTTTGGGAAGTTTTTGACTGTATTTTTTGCTTGTAGGTGTTCAGTTCTATCGCGCACGGATCCTTAAAGTTGTGAGCTCCAACTGGATACCAGACTGTTGCCAGTGAGTGGACTTTGTCAATGTTTACGGCTCTTTTCACTTCGACCGCAGCGCCGGTGGACCACAAGAGTTCGAGGCGGGAAACTGCTCCCGGCCTTTTGGCCGCTCGGTGAGACCTCTTCCTATGGAATACACTCTGCAAGGGGAGGAACTAGCTCCCGAAGATTTTCTAGATGATTCCTGCTGGCAATTAGCAGGCCAAACACACCATTTGACGAAATCGTCGAAAGACAGGCCCGTCAATGGAGCCAGGCCTAGCGCGGTGGCCGGGCACAACGATCGTGGCAGGACCGGAACTGGTGTCAAGAGCCGCATTCTTCGTCGTGGAAGAATGCAACCGCTTACCAGGGAGGATATCAAAGTTGTGATCAGAGTGAGGGGTGACCTGAATATATCCTGGATAGGCCCGACTGTGGTGGCTGATGCAATCAACACCGCTGCATGCATTGAGGATTCAAAGCGTGGAGCGGACACGATCTATCCTATCAGCAGAATATCGTCGAGGCCCGTACACCCGAGGAGGAGAACGCAACCAAACATGTTAGGATCAAGAATATTTTGGCGGCGGGTAGTTTGTATGAGGTAGCGGCATACCGCACGACACCACTTGCTACGTGCAAAGGTGTAGTACGAGACGTTGCCCGTATTGACGGGCCAGAGGTCTTCTAGCACAAGTTGGTTAATGCAAGAAACCCACTGGCGCTGGCCGCCAAGAGGATCAAGGACACCGGCACCATCATAATTGCCTTTGACGGATACCGGGTACCCAACTACGTCAAGTATGACAATGCGGTAGCAAGATTCACTTGATATCGTAAGCAGATCGACATCTGCTACGTTTGTGGAAGGCTCGGCCATCGTGCCGACGTATGTCCGACGCCCAGCGAAGCCGTATGCAGAGGATGTGGAGCCTCAAACCCAGACGAGCAACATCAGTGCATGCCTAAATGCAAGTTGTGCGGGAAAAGCCATCTCACGGCAGGAAAAAAATGCAGACAACGCTTTAAAATCTCATACGTCATTCGACGTCGTCAAAGAGAACGAGCCAGAGCCGAAGGGAGCCAGATGAGAAGCCCTACCCCGGATTACCGCGATGTCTAGCTCCAGTTCCCGGAAGTCGACCAGCATCGGCCTCAGCAAACAGCCCCCGAGGGAAGTCGCCGTCGCTCCAGATCGCGGTCTAGGAGTCGCCACCATTCCTAGAGTTTATCCCGGAGCCGTTGCCGTGGTCGCTCCAGGGGACCACCTGCTTCCATGGTTCGCTTCAAGCCCAGAAGTCGATCGTGGTCAAGATCCAGAGGCAAGGGACGTCATCAGCAGCAACAAGTCGTCCACAAACAGGGCGCGCCCCACTTGGGAAGATCGGGTCCGTGGAGGACCATTGCAGGTGATTTCGAGGTCGCTGCCAGAGCATGATGATAGTTTGAAAAAAATCACGAGATTAGAGCACGAGAATGCGGCCATTAGAGAGAAGATCAATAGGCTAATGACTGAGATAGCAGACATTAAGGGCGCTAGGAACTCGCAACCCACTGCTCCAGTCAAAGCGGAAATTCTGAAAGTCCCGATGGCCGAGGGTACGGAGAGTCAGGACCATCGAAGACGAGGGCAATAGCTTGTGATCAGGAGAACGTGTCACGTAAAGCTAAATCAGAGGTGCGCGAGATGCTATGCGCTCTCAGCGAAAGTATTGAACAGTTAGGTGATAGGATCACTGAGATGCAAAGCAAGATGACGACGTTAGAAGCAAACACCAACCAGCAGTTGGCCAAAATGGAATCCTTCCTCGAGTTTGTTGTGGGCCCGGTAGCGCCACCGAACCCGCCGGTACGTCTTTCTGACGCAGCAGCTAGCAATGCAGCCACGATTCCAGCCCCGCCTAGGGTCGGTGTCCAGCTCGTGTGAGATGGCCCCGCCCCTTGAGACATTCCGGATTTGGCAGTGGAACTGTAGGGGCTTGTCTAGGAATAAGGCTCTCTTACAGCAATATCTACGCAGTTGTGAAAAGATGCCCCAGGTTATCTTAATACAGGAAACCCTCTCGCCTAGCATCTCGATGACTGAGTTTTGTATGTATGTACTCTCGTTAGTGAGAAACTTATGTGACACATGATTTCAAATTGACTGGTAGTAATATGCAGTACTTCATGGTACAGATCATACCTGTTCTGGTATGTTCTTAACATTTACAGTAGTCCCAACGAAAAAAGGCAATGACTTAAGACTGCTTCGCAATGCCACAGACCTGGTACGCTCAAGCCCTCTTATTGTCGCAGGGGAATTTCTTGCCCCGCTTCATGTCTGGCGTTATATATATGATACCAATAAGAGTAAGCATATCTAGCAGAATGCCATGGATCTGGACCTGACGCTGATCACTGACCCTAACTTTCCAACCCGAATCGGCACATCCACGTGTAGAGACTCTACTCCTCCTCTCATCTTTGTCAAGAACGTGACTGAGGCCAAATTGAATAACTTGGCTGAGAACCTTGGTAGTGCCCACTATTTGTGAGGCGCACCTTCCTACCGTGGGCAAAAAACAGCGCGAATTCTCGTACATGGACTGGGATAAATTTCGTAAGCTTTAGGAGGGGAGGCCTCCATAAGATTCCTGACCTAGCAGAGAGCAGTGGATGGTTCATATCCAAGTGGACGTTCCGCGTGCAACCTCTAAAGTCTGCACCGACCTTCCTGTTGAGAAAATGGACAGCAGCTTAGCACATCTGTTAGGGGCCAAACAGTCCATTCTCAACAGATGCAAGTGTCAACGACTTAATCGTAGGCTACGCAAAAAGATATCTGAGATTAACAAACACATTGAGAAGCATTGTGTAACCCTCTCTAAACAGCAGTGGGACGAGGTTTGAAAGTCGATAGACGGCCAAATGCGCAATGGTAAAACTTGGAGCTTGCTTAAGCATCTGCTTAACGAGGGCAATACTAAGTGTAATCAGAGGCATGTCTTTAGTAGAATCATACATGACGATGCACGAATGACCTCTCAGGATTAATTAAACCATACGCATGCGGACAAATATCTCCCAGTCGGCTCAGAGCGGTCTCCTGTACATCTAGATTACCAGTACCAGGCCAGTTGCTACTTGGATGAGGACTTTGGCGTTGAGGAGTTTCGTAGGGTTCTACATGGACTCAATGGTAGATCCGCACCAGGGCCGGATGGCATATCCAACAAGGCGTTGTGAAATCAGGATGACAAATCAATTGCATGCCTCACAGAGGAAATTAATGAAATTTGGAGGAATGGAACCGTTCCATTACCTTGGAAGACTCCTCTCGCAGTACTCATCCCCAAACCTGGCAAAACACCTAACGTTCACAACTTGAGGCCCATCTCGCTTACATCCTGTGTGGGTAAGGTAGCGGAGCATGCGTTTCGGAATCGACTATTCGGGTTCCTGGAGAATAACGACATTTACCCACATAGTATGATAGGATTCAGACCAGGCATATCCACACAGGATACCATGAAACTGATTAAGCATCATATCATAGGCAACGACTGTAGCAACACTCGGGCTATTTCGGGACTTGATCTCTAGAAGGCCTTTGACAACATTCTCCATTCGCAAATCCTAGCCTCGATATCTCGGCTAAACCTGGGTGAGAAATTTTACAGATACGTTAGCACGTTCCTTTCGGATAGGAAGGCTATCCCACGGATGATTGATCTTGAATCACAACTGCTTTAACTTGGCGAGAGGGGCACCCCACAGGGGCTGTCATTTAACCCTGTTTATTCAATATAGTCGACTTAAGCAGAACGCTTCACTATGGTCGACTTAAGCAGAACGCTTCTCGAGACTGAGGACATCAAATAGACTGTGTATGCTGATGATATGACTATATGGTGCACAGGAGGGAATGACGGTCAGGTTGAGGGAGCCTTACAGGAGGCCATAGACACCATCGAAACCTATCTCGAACCCATCGGTCTCAGATGCTCTCCCTTGAAGTCGGAATTCTCGCTGTGTACTCCCAAGAAACGCGGTCCAAGGCCCAAGGATGCGGACATCGTTAGGAGACAGAGACATTAACCTATATACAAGAAATGGTTGCCGCATACCCAGAGTCAATTCAATCAAGGTCTTGGACATGATCCTTGAGTCAGGGGGTACAAATGGCAAGACTATACGCAAGCTAATTATTAAAACAGAAAGCGATGTTTGTTTAGTTCAGAAGGTATCAAATCGGCATAATGGACTCAAGGATGATCACCTCATTCGACTAATGCATGCCTTCGTTCTCCACCACTTTACATACGTGGCAGGCATGCATCGTTGGAAACGGGCAGACCGGGATAAATTGAATGCACAGCTTAGGAAGATTACTAAGTGGGTTCTCGGGTTACCCGTATAAACTTGTACAGAGCTCTTAATGCAGCTTGGCATTCATCATACTCTGGCATAGATTACAGAGGCCAAGGAGCGCGCACAGCTAACTCGCCTGACTGCAACAAAGGCAGCGAGATCCATCTTGCAGGAACTCGGATATCACCCTATAAAGTAGCGGAGGAGTTTTCTGACGTTCTTCCGTCGATTCGTGAGAGCATAACGGTCACGCCCATATCTAGGAACATGCACCCCGATGATTATCGCGGTAGAAGGAGGGCAAGGGCAGCCAACCTCCTTAGGCAAACACACAGTGATCAGCGACAGGTCAGCTTTGTGGACGCCGCTTCTTGTAGGGACGTCGCTCGTTCACCATCGTCACTGTCGATGGTCGGCAAGGAAGCACCAATGCTGCCTTCGTTCAGACGACGAATTCCGAAATAACTGAACAAATGGCTATCGCACTAGCCCTCCTGGATAGCTCATGGGATGTCATCTATAGTGATTCAAAATCTGCAGTCAGAGCATTTGAAAAACGCACCGTTTCCAAACAGGCCCTCGGTCTTCTTAGGGGCAAGGCAAACACACACCACTTCATTTATTGGTTTCCCGCACATCAGGGTCTAATAAGAGGTGCTCCTCCCAACCCCAACGAGTCGGCTCACGGGGCTGCGCGTGAACGCGCCCAACGCGCTACCCCCGACAAATCGGAAGCCGACTCACCAGAGAACAGGGACACGTCCTCCACCTACAACGAGATTACTAAACACTACTAACTCAGCCAAAGAACCTACTTTATTCCTCATCTGCAGCTAAATAGAGCTCAAGCATTAATGCTCCGTCTACTACAAACGAATATCTATCCCAATCCGTCGCTCTTACGTCAAATTCATCCGGATACTTACACCAATGCTGCCTGACACGATTGTAGAGAAATAGTCACGTTAGACCACATGCTCTGGCGCTGTGCCCGGTAACGCTCTATCATCGATAACAGATCGGCCAGATGGGAGGCCGTTCTCCACAGCCCTCTTCTGATTGACCAAACCTGGGCTGTCCAGCAGGCCCACGATGCTGCCGAGAGGCTCGGCCTTCAGCTTCCCATGTGGGCGCGGCCCGCTTCGTGAAGACTCACGATCTGCAGGACTTCGTCAAAGTTTTGAAATACCATACCATGGGAAAGCAAGTTGGAGGAATTGGAGGACTTAGTGGGCATCAAATGCAGTACCAAAAAGCGGGCACGTCCTGTGCTGCCGGGACTTAGCGGAGAGACGAGAACTAGGAGCCGAATTCCTAATTAATAAGGATATAACTGGTAACATACAGGAATTCTAAAGCATTAACGAGAGAGTGGCAGGTCTTGTTGTGAAACTTAAGTTGTACAAGTTGAGTCGCACAGGTCTACACGCCTACACACAGTCATGATGACCAGGAAGTCGAGAGCTTCTATGAAGACGTGGAATCGGCGATGGGTATAGTGAAAACAGAACACACTATACTGATGGGCCACTTCAGTGCCAGTGTAGGCAAGAAGCAGGCTGGAGACAACTCAGTGGGGCAATATGGTATAGCAGGGGAGAGTTATTAGCAGAGTGTGCAGAACGGATTAATTTGCGCCTAATGAATACCTTCTTGCGCAAGCGGGAAACTGAAAGTGGTCGTCGAGGAGCCCGAATGGCGAGATAAGAAATGAAATTTACTGCATACTCTGCGCTAAGCCTGGCATCAAACAAGATGCGGATGTGATCGGCAAGGTGCGTTGCAGTGACCATAGGATTGTAAGATCTCCACTTAGCCTAGACATGAGGAGGGAATGGAAGAGTCTGGTACATAAGAAGCCAATAAATTAGTTAGCGGTCAGAGGGAAAATAGAGGAATTCCGGATCAAGCTACAGAACAGGTATTCGGCCTTAACTCAGGGAGAGAACCTTAGTGTTGAAGCAAGGAATGACAATCTTATGGGCTTCATTAAGAAGTGTGCAACAGAAGTCTGTGGTAAATTTCTTTAGACAGGATACCGGTAAGCTATCGCAGGAGACGAAAGATCTAATCAATAAACGCCAATGTATGAAAGCCTCTAACCCTACAGCTAGAATAGAACTGGCAGAACTTTCCAAGTTAATCAACAAGCGTAAGAAAGCTGACTTAAGGAAGCACAATATGGATAGAATTTAGCACGCTCTCAGGAACGGAGGAAGCCTAAAAGCCATGAAAAAAAACTAGGAATAGCCAATAATCAGATGTATGCGCTAAGAGACGAAGCCGACAATATCATTACAAATATGGATAAAATAATTCAAGCGGCTGAAGAGTTCTATAGATATTTATGCAGTACCAGTGGCACCCACGACGATAATAGAAGAGAGAATAGAGGAATTTGACATCCTACAAGTAACGCCGCAAGAAGTAAAGAAAGCCTTGGGAGCTATGCAAAGGGGCAAGGCAGCTGGGGAGGAACAGGTAACAGCAGATTTGTTGAAGGGTGGTGGGAAGATTGTTCTAGAAAAACTGGCCACCCTCTATACGCAATGCCTCATGACCTCGAGCTTACCGGAATCTTGGAAAAACGCCAACATAATCTTGATCCTTAGGAAAGGGGGCGCCAAAGACTTTTAAAATTATAGACCGATCAGCTTGCTTTCCGTTGCCTACAAAGTGTTTACTAAGGTAATCACAAATAGAATCAGCAACACCTTAGGTTTCCGTCAACGAAAGGACCAGGCAGGATTTCGTAAAGACTACTCAACAATAGACCATATTCACACTATCATTCAGGTGACAGAGAATTTCGCGGGATATAACCAACCCTTATATTGTCACCCAGCTATGGCAACTAAAACAGTTTACCACCGACAGATTGGGAAAAAACGTCTGCCTTTAGCGATGGCTGCTCCTCGGAGAGCCCGCGCGCAACCACGAACTTCGTCGTTCTCGCCTTAAGGGTCCCGTGTCAACACGTGCAAACTTATTTCGCGTCAATATGTAACTTTCTTTGATTACGAGAAAGCATTTGATTCACTCGAAACTTAAGCAGTCATGCAGTCATCCTGGATGCAGGCATGCATGCAAGAAGCAACTGAAGTTTACCCTGAAATTTATTGTGCCCCATACTGAACATGTCAACGGAGGCAAGCATGTACACTTCTATGCCATGCTTCCATGAATAATTTTTATTTTATTTACTAGAGTACCCACAACCCCATCAATAGGTATTACAGTGGGGGTGGGGGGTTACATAAAAGAAGAAAAGAGGAACATAATACAGGCGACACAGGATAAAATTCCCCTACTTGTTCCTTTTTATACTACTACCTTATGAAGCGACTGAACGAATATATCATATGAATTTATTTTAAGAAATACCACTTGGTGTCTGATTTCTGACTCAAGTCGTACTGTGTAAAAAAGACTCACTAAGCACGTTGACTTAGTTTCTTTCACTTTGAGTTCGTGGTCAACTCTCACTGACACGTAGTAAGGCACATGTAAATATTTCATGAGATTCATGCGGCTTGATGAATCAAAAATATCATGGAACAGTTTAAATCTATTGGATCATGCTGAGCCGATCACATTTTTATCAATATCAATCTTTCGTTGGAGCCGTCATTGCAAAAGAGGGTCAGAGTACTCCCCACGCTAGAAGACGAAACAAGGCAAATGAAATATTCACCATCTGTATTTTTGACCTAGATGACACAGAAAAGTAACACAATTAAATCATGATGAAGCCACGTGCTACATATGTTTTTTTTTAAAGCAATCGGCAGAATATGGCTCCATCACATTCGCAAGCTTGATTTGTGCCAGCTTACCACAGACCTTCCGGCGACAGGACATCACACCGTTCTTTTCGTCGTGGAGTCATGTGGCTGCTCACCCTGGCGATCGTTTTCTCAAGTTGTGGCTCTTGCATCGATGCTTCTGATGTAGAGAGGCAAACGAAGATGACTACTGTGAGCTTATCGATGTTTTATCAGTGTTTCGCTTTATCCGTGCAACATTATGCAAAATTGTGCTATATTCTAAGCTTTAAAGATGGACACCCTAGACTAGGCTATGATTTTATTTGGTCCATTCATCAACGTCACAGCGCTGGACACGTGAATGGACACCCTGAGAGAGAGAGGGAGAGAAAACCTTTATGGGGTGTATTGATTGTTATTGATGAATCACGATGGAGGGTCCCTCTACTTTGACGCTTCCGCTGGTCGATGTATTTCTTTCGCCACCGGGTACGCGAGCCATTTCTGGCAAGTCTGATTCATGTTCAGCAGGTTGGCCTCCTCTTGTGCTGTAAATGTCCTGTTTGCACTTATGCTTTGGAAATCCGTATTGCGCTTGCGGGACCACATCGTGTGCAGTAAATCTCATCTGTGATCGTAGTGCGGGAGTTGCGGTGCATGCTGAAGTCCGGCTGACTCTTGTGTAGGGTTGCGCGGCCCGGAAGTGCGTTTCCTTGGAGCTGTCCTAGTAACACCGCCTCCGCTTGGTGAGTGAGGGGTGAGGAGCCGCGAATCTACTCTTGCCAAGACGAAGATTGCGCACCATCTATCTATACGTTGTGTACAGCAAAGGGAGTGAAGGGGATCAACTGGACCATGGGTCTGGTGTAGAGCCAATGGGGTTCTGTTGGAAAGCACGCGCAGCGTGAAGATGGTGAAGAACTGGATAGTGAGATGCTGTCTGTTGGAATTGACTATTTTTACGTATGCCATGTTCGGACGGCATCACGCTAAGTACCAATGAAGGCTGCAGAAGGACTTTCCACACCCTATTTCGCTAACTTGAGGAAGGGCTGCAAGTTCTCTAAGTGTTAAAACGAGCAGGCGTAGGAAGGTCAAAGTCTGTAGCATGAGTAGAAACATGGTAATGGTGTAGAATTTACCACCGCCCCGACCTCTGCTGAAAGCATGTTGAGCTGTTCATAGCTGAAGCTACCTTTCCCTCACGTACTCCCAAGGCATTGATGACAGTCTGAATCATCCTTCCTCAAAAGACTCTCCATCAAGAAACACGCTTCACAATAAATTTCCACGTTATGTTGCTCGTCGCGTAAAACTTCTGCACTTGTGTTTCTCATAGAATCTGATGTATGGACTTCAGTTCACGACTGGCTGCTTCAAACGTATGAGCATTTTCGGAATAGAGGGCGCTTGGTATTCCATACCTTACAAGAACGACGGAAATCCATCAGAAATGACATCACAGCAATGTCACTGCATAGCTCTAAATGCACTGCTCTAACTACAGCACATGTAAAAACAACAATGTAGGCTTTCACGGTCAAGTCTCCTTTCGCGAACCTATATCCAACAATGTCGACACCGCTTACTTGGAACGACTGTGATCGGGACACTCTGCCCTTTAGAATTGGGACTGTTGGTGTCGAAGCAGCATTCAGCCATTCAGCCGAAACAAGATGCAGCAAGCAGCATCTTGTTTTTCCGTGAACGGATGGAGATCCCGAATGCGAGAAGAATGCCCGGGTGAAAAGATCACGGGCTATGACATAGGTGCAGCGATGTTCCGCCGGTCTGTCCCTGATTACCAGGAAAGCTTGTTATCCACACCCTTTCCTGCAGCTCATTGTCGTTTATGCGAGTGGTCTAGCGACATACCCGGCCCTTGATAAAATTTTGGGAAGCCTCTTGAGAATTTGCCGCTATTATTGCCCGAATATGGACAGAGATGGCCAGGACGATGGCGACCTCTTTCGCACGACTCGGATCGGTGGTCTTGACGGATGCTATCGCAATTGGTTTACCGCTGGACGAGTATTCGACAGATGTAGGTAGGCCATATTTGGGGCCGGCAGCGCCCACGTAGATTGTGGTGGGTTGAGGGTCCCACGTTCTCGATGGCGATTAGGCGCGAAGTGTTTTACGATCTTGGTCATATTTGGAGTGCATGTGTGTGGGTGGGGACGAACGTCGATATGTTATCTTATTTTCATGGGTATGTCGCACCGACCTTGCACCGCAGTTTGGGCAGTGATGTCCAGTCGTCTTAGGACAGCCCGAAGTGTTTCCATCCTCCTGAAGTACACCTGTTCATCGACTCTTTGCGCGTCTGCGAGCTTTCTCGTGATATTGTGGATTCCCAGGGCCATGAGGCGCTCGTTCAACGTGAACACCAGGAGGCACAAGAATTGCTTAAAGCATTCATGGGGACCTCTATCTAGTCTGTCCTCCTCCCGAGGTTTGAGATGCAATAAAAGAACAACGTAGTGATACCTGGAGGGCACGAAGGCTTGTACCAGTCTAGTGGTTTCACACTCCTTAATTCGGTGCTTCTTGGAGTTCACTCACCTGATCATCCGGGCTGCTTATCTTTGAAAGAATGTGAGCGATATATTAAGCATAGAATATCCTTCCAAAATTACGAGTGGGAACTCTGTCGCTGGGACTGTTACGCTCCAATTGGAATGATAGTGTTGGCAGCACTGGCAACATATAATATAACCCGCCGGCAGAAGGACCGAGCCATCCGCAGGAAAACGAAGTCTGTTTATTGCGCTGATAAAACACAGATATAGGCATCTTGCCTAATGACGTCGAAACCTCGAATGATTAACGTTTCGGTACCGTCCATTTCATCATAAAGATTCTCTCTTCTTAAAGATGGCCGCTCTGCACTGGTTTGCTCTCACTCTTGTTGACTGGCGAAGGACCGGCGTCGGGTGGGTCCTTTTGTTTTACTGATGGATGACTCGGAGTTGCATCCTGAGTGACGAAAGGATATTTTGTTTGTGATCTCAACTGTTCATTTGGTCGCGCTGCTCGTTCTGCCATGTCGGCTGACTCCATTTTTGAAGTCTTTGGTGACTTTGACACGCGATGGAAAATGTGGTCTATATAGAGCCGAGCTGCACCTTCTCGTATTTCAGCCGTGAATATGCGGGACCTCTTGAAGCCTGTGACGGCACCGAGACTCCTCTGGACGAAACTTAGAACCCACACAACGTATACGCGCTGTAATTTTGGGGACAACGGTGGTCAGCACAGGTCTTGACGTGATCGCAATTTCTTTTGCAGCAACATTTTGGAGAGACCCTATTGACATGTTAGGGAGGTGCGACTGTTGCCGAGCGACACTCATGCGAATAGACAGTTTTAGTATAGCGTAAAGCAGCAAACGCAAAGAGTTAACTAACGCTAACTCTTTGCGTTTGCTTAGCCCGCTTCGGATCTATCGAGTCGTCGGCCTGCACTGTTCGGCTCATTCGTTCCCCACTAATGCTCGTGTTTGCTTTAGATTTGTGTGATGATGCTTCGACAGGGGCGCACAGGTGACAAACGGGCTTTGTTTACGATATACGTTCTCGATTAGCGGCGCAGTAGGCTTAACGAGAGGGTTTGCTAATGTTTGCTCATGTTTGCTGTATCCGCCTCCAGATGGCGCCCAAGTGTATTTCGCTCGTTCGCTTGTTGTATAGCCGCATGCCAAGCCGATGCATGTCACGTTTTCCGCGGCAAAACACAGTAGTGTGGTCGGTGCTGTGGTCACAATGCATGTGCCTTTTACCAACGACGACGATATGAACCTCGTGAAGGAGGTTTTCGCCTTGAATCCATTCGGACGGACGTCAAGGTGGGCGTCCGATGCAAAAAAGTGCAAAGAAGTGGGAAATCCGCTTTCTGGAAGCGAAATTGCCGGCGAAACGTCCCCTTCGGGATAGCTTCGATGTTGAGTGGATCTTGAGGCCACGTAGAACATGCGCGCTCGCTCTCGTTACCGAAGCATGAAAGCGTCTATGTCATCCCAACTTAAAAAGGACACGTAATATGGGTCACACAGAACACTCGATCGCGGCATGCCAAGAACAATCGGTGTGTTTCGCGACTCTCGACATAACAACACTCAAACCAAACACCTACATGCGTAATTAACGCAGCGACTGCGGCTTCCGATAAGCTTGACTTAGGGACACACTTGCGGATTCGGCATTGGATAAGCTCGACATTTCGTGTGGATTTGGCTTTCCAGTACTTTGTGTTTTTACATCTAGATGGCGCTGTATTTGTTTGCGTTAACGTTAACGCTTTTCTCCGTTCCGCAATTCTAAAACACTACCATGTGCAGCGCAGTGCAGTCTTTCTTTGCGTTAGCGTTGCGCCGCACGCTAACGCTAACGCAAGGATTTTACGCTATACTAAAACTCTCTAATTTCATCTCGAGATCTATAGCTACGGGCAGTTTGAATGGCGCCTCATTCATGGTGTGCACCTCTCACTCCGCGAGGCTCTTGAAGGTTATAAGGTCGTGTATGTCTCATATGGTTATCACCCACGAATTTTGCGAGCTTCTGGCTTGTATATTGAGGTCCTTTATCTGGTACGATGGTTTTCAACAACCTATATCATGCACATACCTCTCGCAGGAGAGCAAATGGGACATTTGTTGTCGACGCACGGACTTCATTAACCTCATTATTTTTTTGTTTTAGAATCCTCGATGATAAGCAAAATGCAGCCGTCGACTGCTCCCGCATATTCGATGCGAAGCCTTCACCAATAGGTGGAAATTTTTGGCAGACTTGCTAAACAGGGCAAAATGAGGCAAAAAAAATTGGAGGACGCTTAAGCTTCGCCTTCAGGAGTGGGACGCGACAGCGTTCCCGTCGACCCGCCAAGGGGTATAAGACAATGCGCTACGGCACAGCAATCACTTACGATGCGCCCCGCATCGGACTTAGCGCCCACCTATCACGCGGTGAGCGTCGAGCAACGCAGCGTTCGGCGCGGCAACGAAACGTGCGCCTGAGCGAACGAAACGAACCAAAGAACTCGGTGTCTCGGAGGGGAAACGATCTACGCCAGCCAAACGTCGTGATCGGCACGGGCAGAGAGATAGATAGTAATCTAAACCGGGAGCACGGCGAAGCGTCGTCAGGGGAGAGGGAGTCCCGCGACGCGCCTGGCAGCGGTCCCAATGCGCGCGCGGCGCGCCTCCTGTCGGGGCAGCGCCGTACATTGAGAGGAGGGGGTCTTCTGTGTTTGCCGCAAGATGGCTCTGCGTGTGCGGAAAGCGCAGAAGAAATGCAGCGGAAACGCACTTCGCAACTCGTGTAATTGTGACTTCTGTACGTTACATGTTCATAATTACCGATATACACCGCAGTAGAACTTTCCACGGCTCGTTTCGAAGGCAACACCGCATTCACTAGAGGCGCGTTTGCACCGCTTGAAAGCATCGAACTCGTGGCTGAGTGGTAGCGTCTCCGTCTCACACTCCGGAGACCTGGGTTCGATTCCCACCGGGCCAATCTTGGAAGTTGCTTTTTATTTATGAAGCGCCTGCCGTGATTTATCGCTCACGGTCAACGCCGCCGACGCCGACACCCGACACCGACGCCGACGACACCGGCTTTTCTGCGACACGAGCTCCTTAACGCTATCGCGTTAAAACGGCAATAAAGCAGGACGACGACAAGTTCTGACTTCCAATTATTTTAAGGCGAAAGCTTTTCCAGGCGCATGGTGAAGTTCGTGCCAGCAGACCTGACTGCCGGAGTGTCCGCCGAAGCGCCATCCCGCCATATGAACGATCAAAGATAGATTAAAGCATGAAAAATTATTTATAGTGATAATTATTGAACGACAACGTTATAATAGCGATTTGTAGAGGTTAATAATGACTCATAATGACTGCTAATGACTTGTAATCACTACTAATGGCTATGAAATGATAAATATGTCTAACAACGACTTGTAATGACCACAGTTGATTAGCAATGACTAGAAATGTCTAGTAATGATATGTAGTCGCTACTAATGACTTGTAATTATACTAATGACTACAATATGACCGATATGTCTGACCACTGCTTGTAATGGCCATAATTGGTAAAGAATGGATAAAAATGCTTACGATGTAATGACAGTAATGACTAATAATTACCTAAATGGCTTGTAATGACTACTACTGACAATGATATGAGCAGTATGTCTAACGATGAATTGTAACGACTATAATTGATTCGAAATGACTAAAGATGCTTAGTAATGACCAGTAATGACTAATAATTACTGAAAGGACTTGAAATGACTACTGATGACTAGGATATGACCAACAAGTCTAACGACGGCTTGTAATGACCACAATTGATTACAAATAACTAAAATGCTTAGTAGTGAGCAGTAATGACTAATCGTGACGAAATGACGCGTAATGAGAAATAATGACTACTTGTCACCAATGTGTATAACGACAAATTGTAACGACTAAAACTGATTTGAAACGATTAAATACTTATTAATGAGGGGAATGATAAGAGGAGGAAGAGTAGGCTTTCGCCGTTCACCTCTTAAGAGAGATCTTAAAAGACCCTGTAATTTTTTACATTTGGAAGTGAGGACTTGTCTTCGACCCCATACATACACAAGCGTGAGCACATGTCTGATTTCTTAATGCCGCAGACAGGTTCAAATGATCCATCCCACTCCCAAGAATACCAACGTTGTGAAATTCTTAGGTGGGCCCATCACTTCCCGCGCATCCAGAAATAGAATTATCATAGCGGCTTCAATAATCTATCGGTATGGTGTGCTTGCATGTCTTATGATTACTGTGGTGTCATTCAAAGGGGTGAAAAAGCACTCAGAACAATGGAGTACCAAAAACGCGTCATAGCACACCTCCCGATGACGGTCAATTGTAACGCGAATACCAATAGAGCGATGCAGCCATAGACCATATTGCTGAGGTCACGTTTATTTATTACATGTAGTGGCAACTATGAGGCCTGCGTTGCTCAGGCTACATTTCAAATGCTCCGACATTGCCCTACTTGCTTGCCGATGTCGCCCATGTGCATGGCGGCATGACGACAACTGTATGATGCCGACGCAGGGACGATGGAATGGCGAAGAAGGACTAATATCAGTAGGACGAGAAACGGCGCCTAATGACCATGGCGTTTCAACAATGAGATGTCGGTGAACTAAGACCATGGTATAACGACGACAAAAATAGCGACAACATGAGAATTAAATAGCGATGCTGTGACGACGAAGGTATGATGAAAACCACTTGAAGGAAGCATGACCACGGTGGTATGACAACGAATACATGACAGCATCTGTGTCACGAAGACGCAGTGATGACGATGGCATTACAACAATGACATAATCACGATTTAATGATGGCAGCAAGCTTCCTATACAATTATGAACAAAGAATTAAGGTAACGGGTTTTACATGCCAAAACCATGATCTGGTTATGAGGCAGACCGTCGGGAGGGGGACTCCGGAAATTCGGACAACCTGGAATTCATTAAGGTGCCCCTAAATCTAAGTATACGGCTGTTTTCACATTTCGCCCCCCGTCGAATTGTGGCCACCGTTGTCGAATGAACAAAGAATGGAGTTGGTTGATTTACAAAGGCGATATGATCATGACTGCATGACAATGTGGTTACGTTACAAAAGTCATGACAGTGATAAAACGACTGCGTGACGATCATGGCATGCCGATGACTGTGTGATGATGACGCAATGAAGACGATCGCATGACAACGGCGGCATAATCACGACTGAATGATGACAGCATGATCACGATAGAATAATGAACAAAGAATGACGTTGATCGATTGAAGAAAGTGGTGTGACGACAACGGCGTGACGACTATGTGATGACGTAACTAAAGTGATGAGAATAATAAAACAACCGCGTGACTACAGCGGCATGACGACGACTGTGTGACGATGGCATGACGAGAGTCGCATGATAAAGCTGGAATGACTAAAATACAATGACACGACAGCATCGCAACCCTGGACACATACCTAATTGCCCAAGCTATTACACATCTTGAACCAATGGGACGGACTCGATAGCTTGGCGACCATAGCAAAACGAAAGTCAGATCACGGGGCGGGAATTACCACGACTGAATGACCACGACAGAATCATTAAGGCGTTGGGACAATAAATGCATAACCACTGCTTGACGGCTACGGCATTTGAATGTCTCGCGGCAAACCTGGAATTATGACAATGCAACAACCACGACGTCATTACGTTCACGATCCCATAATGAACAGCCTAAGCTGTTGGACAACATAGGCCAGTGAACCAGGGCGGAAGACGTGACGACGATCGCATGACTAGAATAAGATCACGAAGCTTGAACGGAAACGATGGAATAAGTAAAACGGTATCTAAACCAGGAGCACATACCTAGTAGCCTGAGCAAAAACACAACTAGGGCCATTCGGTCGGAGTAAAAAGATTACATAGATAGATGAGCTACCATGGACTGCCATGGGGTAATGCTGGTTAGTCCATGATAGATTGGGTACTGCATGGGGTGGCTGTAGTAAGGTAACAGTGTTGGCAGCCAACCCCATGGAGTATGGGGCTCTTTGTGCCTTTGTACCCTTCTTCAACAAACCTCCTTGACGCCGACACAGGCCACTGGGGATGCGGCACTGAATATGTACCACTCCTCAATGAAACCCCTGTACACCGACTTAAGCACTCAATATGTGATACTTGGCCTTTGATGCTCTTCATTGAACCGCTTTTATAACAAGTTGGGTCATTGTGTATGTGCCAGCAGTTGTGTGCCACTCTTTAAGGGACCTTTCTGACAGCTACATTGATAATTAGGTATGTGACTCTACAGTGACAAAAATGAGCGTTGACGTTTCTTTAATGCCCGGCGGAATCGAATATGTGCGACACTGGTTCCCTACGGCGGCACCGCTAGATGGGGCTGCGTGTTCAGTAGGAACCACGAGCAAAGAGCCCGGCTGTGAACGCGTTTTGGCGTTGTGCTTCTTATTCACTCAGTCACTCCTCACAGGCTAACAGCCCAAAGATGGGTAACAAGGGAAGCTCGTTCCATCGTACAAATCAGGTAACATGGACTCACCTCTAAAAAACTGTCCCATTTCCTTGAAAAGTATTCCCTGCAAAATCATGGAACACGTCATCTGTACTCACATCATGGCTTTGCTCGACTCGAATAACTTTTTCAATCCTGCCCAGCACGGGTTTCGCCGCGGCTACTCCTGCCAGACTCAGCTTGCCCCATTGTTACGCGATCTGCACTCTAACCTTCATTCTAATCTTCAGCCTGAAGTAATATTGTTGCGGGAAGAAAGCAGGCCCACGAGTGTAAAATAACTTATATTTACAAATGATGGATATGGCGTTCAGGCAACCGCCAGACTTCGTCTTTTTCTAGTCCAACTCAACGTCTTCCTTCACTTCACCGTAACATCACCCTCCCGGTGGGGGAGCTCCGTCCCGGTGCAAGTTAAACAGCCTCACTTATTGGGGGGACATAGGGCTTGAGCCTGGTGACGTGAACAACATCACTGGTTAAGTTGGGAGGCACGGAAGGCTGACCGAGTGGGGCGATCTCGTAGGTCACGTCGGACAGTTGGCGTAAGATCTGGTACGGACCAGAAAAACGGGACAGTAATTTTTCCGACAAGCCGACACGACGTGAAGGCGTCCAGAGAAGGACAAGGGAACCAGGTGAAAAATGGTGGTCTCGGTGCCGAAGGTCGTAGCGTCGCTTTTGAGAAGCTTGCGAGACTGTGAGGCGATGACGGGCGACATCTCGGGCCTGGGCGGCTAAGTCAATAGCCTCGCGAGCGTAAGCAGTGCTGGGTGACTGTACTGCGGAAGGTAGCAACGTGTCAAAAGGCAAGGTGGGGTCGCGGCCGTACAAAAGGAAAAATGGTGAAAATCCGGCAGTGTCGTGACGGGACGAGTTGTATGCGAAAGTGACGTATGGTAAAGCGACGTCCCAGTCGCGGTGATCGTTGGAGACGTACATGGCGAGCATTTCAGTGAGTGTGCGGTTGAGTCGCTCGGTGAGGCCGTTCGTTTGAGGGTGGTACGCGGTAGCAATCCGATGTTCTGTAGAACAGGAGCGGAGCAGATCATCAACGACCTTCGATAGAAAGTAGCGGCCGCGATCCGTCAGCAACTGGCGAGGGGCGCCGTGGTGCAGGATGACGTCTTTTAGTAAGAAGTCGGCGACATCTGTAGCGCAGCTGGTTGGCAGGGCTCGTGCGATGGCATATCTAGTGGCATAATCGGTTGCTACAGCAATCCATTTGTTTCCTTTGATGGAAATTGGAAACGGACCAAGGAGGTCGAGGCCCACACGGAAGAAGGGCTCTGTAGGTATATCAATGGGTTGAAGCAAACCAGCGGGAGGCATAGCAGGCGTCTTCCGGCGCTGACACAGGTCGCAAGAAGCGACATAACGGCGCACAGAGCGATAAATACCAGGCCAGAAGAAGCGGCGCCGCAGGTGGTCGTAAGTACGAGTGACGCCCAGATGTCCAGCAGTAGGAGCGTCATGAAGTTGCTGGAGCACGGTGAGTCGAAGGTGCTTGGGGACGACTAGGAGGAGCTCCGGGCCGTCAGGACGAACGCTACGACGGTATAAAGTTCCATCGCGCAAGGTGAACATCCGAAGGGACGGGTCATTGGGCGAGGAGCTTAGGCGGTCCATAAGTGTTCGAAGAACAGGATCCTTGCGCTGCTCGTCGCCAATGTGGAGGAAGCCGGAGAGGGACAGAATACTGATGTCCGAGTCTGCATCGGTATCGTCCGGTTGATCCACGGGATTGCGGGACAGGCAGTCAGCGTCTTTATGCAGGCGTCCTGACTTATATATAATAGAAAATGTATATTCTTGTAGGCGCAATGCCCAACGTGCAAGTCGTCCAGTTGGGTCCTTCAAAGAGGAGAGCCAGCAGAGGGCGTGATGGTCGGTGACAACGCAGAAGCTCCGACCGAAAAGGTACGGGCGAAATTTCGCGACCGCCCATACGAGCGCGAGACATTCTCTCTCAGTAATGGAGTAATTTCGCTCGGGCGTGGAAAGGCGGCGGCTAGCGTAAGCGATGACACGGTCTTGGCCCTGTTGACGCTGAGCGAGGACAGCGCCGATGCCATGACCACTCGCGTCAGTTCGTACTTCAGTGGGCGCAGAAGGGTCAAAGTGGGAGAGAATCGGGGAAGTGGTAAGCCGCTCAATCAGGGTAGAGAAGGCTTTCTCCTGTAGCGGTCCCCAAGAGAAAGAGGCGTCTTTCTTAAGAAGGTCAGTGAGAGGGTGAGCGATGTCCGCAAAATTTTTCACAAATCGCCGAAAATAAGAGCATAAGCCCAGAAAACTACGGACATCGTTCGTTGAACAAGGTACAGGAAAATTTCGCACGGCGTGAACTTTCTGTGGATCAGGTTGGATTCCGGCGGCGTTGACGAGATGACCAAGCATGTTAATTTCACGGCGACCGAAATGGCACTTGGAGGAGTTTAGCTGAAGGCCAGCCCTGCGAAACACGGAGAGTATGGTTGTGAGGCGCCGCAGGTGGCTCTCAAAGTTCGGCGAAAACACAATCACATCGTCGAGGTAACACAGGCATGTAGACCACTTCAAGCCGCGCAAGAGAGAGTCCATCATGCGCTCGAATGTAGCTGGCGCATTGCATAATCCAAAGGGCATGACTTTAAATTGGTACAGACCGTCCGGTGTGACAAAGGCGGTTTTCTCGCGGTCCATCTCATCGACGCTAATCTGCCAATAGCCGGAGCGGAGGTCAATTGATGAAAAGTATTGGGATCCGTGAAGGCAGTCAAGAGCGTCATCAATGCGAGGCAAGGGATAAACATCCTTCTTTGTTATCCGGTTGAGGTGACGGTAGTCAACGCAGAAGCGCCACGAGTTATCTTTTTTCTTTACTAAGACAACCGGTGATGCCCACGGGCTACTGGAGGGTTCAATGATGTCCTTGTCCATCATCCTGTCTACTTCTTTCTGTATGATGGCCCTTTCTGTTGCCGAGACACGATATGGCCGCCTATGAATGGGGCTGGCGTCACCGGTGTTGATGCGATGCGTGACAACAGATGTCTGGCCAAGTGGACGGTCGTCCAAATCAAAGATGTCCCGATAAGATGACAGGAGATGACGAAGAACTGTGGTTTGCTCGGAAGGAAGGTCGGGGGCGATCATCTTAGAAACATCGTCCGCAGGCGTCGAGTACGAAGGAGTGGATGACAAAGGTCCGTTCGTACTGAGGAAGGATTCAGAGGTCAAAACAGAAATCTGAAATTCTTCCAAAGGAGTGATATGCGCTATGGCGATACCGTGTGGCAAAACATGTGACGAGAACCCAAAATTGAGGATGGGCACGCGAGCGCAGTTTTCGCGGATCCGAATTAAGGTGCTCGGTAGGGCAATATTACGCGACAAAACCACGTCAGTAAGCGGCGACAGGACGTACTCGCCATCAGGTACGGGAGGACAGGGCGTCAGCAGGACATTTGTAGCAGCCTGTGGAGACAGCCTTGCAAATTCAGCAGCACATAAGCGGTGTGGAGCACAAGTGGTTGCGTCGGCAGGAAGCGGCAGGTCCAACTGTACAACACCTGCGGAGCAGTCAATTTGGGCAGAGTGTTTCGAAAGGAAGTCGAGGCCGAGAATTAGGTCGTGTGGGCAGTGTTCAAGGACGATAAATAGAACAACGGTATAATGGCCCCCAATGGTCACACGTGCTGTGCACATTCCAAGGACAGGTGACGTACTCCCATCGGCGACTCGCACGGTGCACGGTACGGCGGGGGTCAGAACCTTTTTGAGCCGGCGGCGGAGAGCAGCGCTCATAACTGAAAGCTGCGCTCCTGTATCAACGAGAGATCTAACAGGAACGCCATCGACTTCAATGTCCAGCAGGTTTCCACATGTAGGCAGGGTCAATAGAGGATTTGTGGGCCGGGTCGGAGTTGCAGCTTCACCTCCGGGAGCTGCACCGCCTAGTTTCCCGAAGCGAAGCGACCGGTTGCAGAAGGGGACGAAGAGCGGTGAACGAGAGGCGAACGGGACCTACGACCTTGCGGAGACGGGGATCGGCTGGATCTTGGTGGAGCACTGTCGGCGTTGATGTTCCTAGTCGGCGTATAGGGCGAGAAAGTGCGATTGTCGGGTACTTGGCTGTAGTGACTCGGAGACGACCACCGAGGAGGCGACGACCAGTGGTTGCGGCAATGACGGGCGATGTGTCCAATACCGGAACAATTAAAACAGATGGGTTTATCATCCGCTGTGCGCCATTCAGCTGGGTTGCGACGGAGTGGTGGAAAGCTTTGCGCCCGGGAGCGAGCGGTCGGAGAAATTTGGTAGGTGTTGGTATGGCGGACTGAGCAGAGAGATGGAATGCCCAAACTTGCTATTTCCTCCCGAACGACCGCTTGTATAAGGGAGATAGCGGGTACGCTTTCCCGACAGTCTGAACGAACGGGAGCCGGGGCCATGGCCTCAAGCTCACGGCGAACGATGCGCGTTATTTCTTCCGGTCCTGCGGGCTGAACGAACCGCGGCGGGTCTTCGCAAGAAGATGTCGCGGCGGTATTGGGCAACCGGTCGAAAGTTTGAGTGACGCGGCGGCCCTTCGCTTGTTCGAAGCGCCGGCACTCCTTAATAATTGCATCCACAGTGGCACAATCCTTACACATCAAGAGATTGAAGGCATCGTCTGCAATACCTTTCAATATATGGCCAATCTTGTCTGCCTCGGTCATGTTGTCATCAGCCTTGCGACAGAGTGCCAGCACATCCTGTATGTACACGACATAGGATTCTGTGGACGTCTGAGCGCGGCACGCAAGTTCTTTTTTTGCTGCCAGCTGACGACCGACAGGTCTGCCGAACAGGTCTCGCATTTTTTCTTTGCAAACATCCCAGCTCGTTAGGTCAGCTTCATGTGTGTCATACCATTGCTTCGCAGTTCCCTTCAGATAAAATATTACGTTTGCAAGCATCATTGTAGGATCCCACCTGTTGTTGTCGCACACTCGCTCGTACATCGTAAGCCAGTCCTCGACGTCGACGTTGTCCGTGCCACAAAATGTTCCCGGGTCCCGTGGGTGAGTGAGGATGACCGTGGGCACGGGCTGCCGAGGCGTTGTCGCTTGTGTCGGTTGATTTGCCATTGTGGCAGCAGGTAGATGACGTCCGCTGCGAAGTTCCGTGGTGGTACCCCGCACCTTCCACCAAAATGTTGCGGGAAGAAAGCAGGCCCACGAGTGTAAAATAACTTATATTTACAAATGATGGATATGGCGTTCAGGCAACCGCCAGACTTCGTCTTTTTCTAGTCCAACTCAACGTCTTCCTTCACTTCACCGTAACAATATTTTTTAGATTTTGCTAAAGCCTTTGATAAAGTACCCCATAAACGCCTTCTTATAAAGCTTTCCTGCCCAAATTTTCACCCTAATATACTGAACTGGAATTGAACAATTTGTCACTAATCGTTCACAATTCGTCACCATTATTAATAGGAATTATAATTCAGTCTCTGTAACGTCAGCCGTTGCGCAGGCATTCGTGCTCGACCCGCTACTATTCCTAATACACATAAATGATTTACCGTTAAACGTAACATCTAGCACAGGTATGTTCGCGGACGATTGCGTGATATATCGCGCGATTATTTCCACCGCTGACCAATGTTCTCTTCATCATCATCGTCATCATCGTCATCATCATCAGCCTACTTACGCCCAATGCAGGGCAAAGGCCTCTCCCATACTTCTCCAACAACCCCGGTCATGTGCTGACTTTGGCCATGTCGTCCCTGCAAACTTCTTAATCTCAACTGCCCAGGTAACTTTCTGCCGCCCCCTTGCTACGCTTCCCTTCCCTTGGAATTCAGTCCGTAACCCTTAATGACCATCGGTTATCTTTCCTCCTCATTACATGTCCTGCACATGCCCATTTCTTTTTCTTGAATTCAACTAAGATGTCATTATCTCGCGTTTGTACCCGCACCCAATCTGCTCTTTTCTTATGCCTTTGCGTTAAATCCATCATTCTTCTTTCCGTAGCTCATTGCGTCGTCCTCAATTTAAGTTAAACCCTTTTCGTAAGCCTCCAGGTTTCTGCCCCGCGGGTGAGTACTGGTAAGACACAGCTATTATACACTTTTCTCTTGAGAGATAATGGCAACCTGCTGTCCATGATCTGAGAATGCCTGCCAAACGCACCCCAGCCCATTCTTATTCTTCTGATTATTTCCGTCTCATGTTCCGGATCCGCCATCACTACCTGCCCTAAGTTAGATGTACTCCCTTACCACTTGCAGTGCCTTGCTACCTGTTGTAAATTGCTCTTCTCTTCCGAGAGTGTTAAACATTAGTTTTCTGCAGATCAATTTTTAGACCCACCCTTCCGCTTTGCCTCTCCAGGACAGTGAGCATGCATTGGTCCCATGAATTCCTAAGCAAGGCAATATCATCAGCGAATCGCAAGTTCCTAAGGTATTTTCCATTAACTCTTATCCCCAATTCTTCCCAATCCAGGTCTCTGAATACCTCCTGTAAGCACGCTGTGAATAGCATTGGAGAGATCGTATCTCACTGCCTGACGCTCTTTTTTATTGGGATTTCGTTGCTTTATTTATGGAGGACTACGGTGGCTGTGGAGTCACTATGGATATCTTTAAGTATATTTACATATGGCTGCTCTACACCATGATTTCGTAATGGATCCATGACTGCTGAGGTTTCGACAGAATCAAATGCTTTTTCGCAGTCAATTAAAATTATATATAAGGGTTGGTTATATTCCGCACATTTCTCTATCACCTGATTGATAGTGTGAATATGGTCTATTGTTGAGTAGCCTTTACGGAATCCTGTCTGGTCCTTTGCTTGACAGAAGTCTAAGGTGTTCCTGATTCTATTTGCAATTACCGTAGTAAATAGTTTGTAGGCAAATGACAGTAAGCTGATCGGTCTATAATTTTTCAAGTCTTTGACGTCCCGTTTCTTATGGATTAGGATTATGTTAGCGTTCTTCCAAGATTCCGGCACGCTTGAGGTCATGAGGCATTGCGTTTACAGGGTGGCCAGTTTCTCTAGAACAATCTGCCCACCATCCTTCAACAAATCTGCTGTTACCTGATCCTCCCCAGCTGCATCCCTCTTTGCAGAGCAATTTTCTCTTCAAAGTTATCCTAATGCTGTCCAGGACTGGTGAAACGAGTGGCCAATGGAACTTAACCCACGTGAGCTCCGGTACAACTAGTTCGTTCGTACAAGTATTTAGGAGTAACACTTTCGAGCGATATTTCCTGTAATTCTCATGTTACTAACCTAATATCATCCGCGAACAGGTCGTTCGGATTTTTACAAAGCCATCGAGATCCTGCTGCTCAAAATGTAAAATTATTAGCCTACAAATCATTTGTCAGGTCAAAACTAAAATTTGTATCGCCTATTTGGAATCCTCATCAAGCATGCCTAATTAGTGATCTCGAATCTGTACTTCCTTCGAACCTGTACTTCCTAATATTCCTTTGATATCAGCGTTTCCTCCTTAAAAACACATCCGGATTATCCCCCTTATCGCTCCATCGTCACATTGTCAGCCTAGCTTTATTTCACAAATTCTTTCATAGCTCTATACGCATCGCACCTTATATACTTCCCCCTACACGCATATCTCACCACACCAGCCTTCAGCTACACATTGATTGTCCATGCTCACGCACTCTCATGTTTTCGAATTGTGTTTTTTTCCTCGCATATTTGTAGACTGGAACGGCCTTGCTAACCATGTAGCTTTCATACTGTGCCCATCGAAGTTCGTCTAACATGTAAAAAACTTCCTTTTATTGGGACTGTATTTTTATTCTTGCCACCCCTTATGTAACACCCCGTTTATTGGGGCATTTAAGGTAATAAAATTAAATGAAATGAAACACGTTGTGTCGTTACATTGTCTCAATACTCATCACAGTAATATCAACATTTATCATAAAATGGCGCCTGCCGGAGTTTTACTACTGGTTCCAGGTGCACAGAACGGCGATAAACACAGTCGTGATGCTCGCTTTCTGAGGTGCTTCTTACAATACATTCGAGAAAGTAACGCCCAGTTTGCGCAATCCACTGATATTATCGTTGAACTAGGCCTTAGTTTTGATCTTTAGATATTGTACAAACACAATTTAATGGAGAGAAGTAGAGGTTAAGACTTCCTGGTAACGTTTTCGGAATACTATCAGTGAACTTTTTCTTCTAACAGTACTACTGCTGACATTCTATTGCAGTGCGAACTAATCATGGATTTCGGCTACTCTTGCGAGACAAGCCAGGCCACAACTGAAGACGGTTACGTGCTCGACGTGGACAGGGTGCGCACAGTTTCCAAAGCAAATGCATCGATGCAGACTGAGAACGCTGTCCGTCGGAATCCCATAGTACTGATACCTGGAATGGCATGCGAGTCAGGCATTTGGTTCCTCAACTACCCGACACAGAGTCCAGGTGACCGAATGTTTGAATAAAACATCTGAAGCTTTGAATAAACTCGAAAAGAAATACTAAGCTTGAACTTAACTGCTTCTGTTTACAGTGCTATTTATTCCTTGGTTTCCTTTGGGTACTACTTCTTTTTATAGCTTCTTATTATAATCTGTCGCTGGCGTTGCGGAGTTCCAGTGATGCACGTGTGCTAGCTACAAATTCGGAGGGGTCACCGCTTCCGTTTTAACAATTTCCCTGCAAACATTATTTATTGCGATAGCAATTATGTGGACACTCCGGCTGAATTTGCCCGGTCACCATCACCGTGATGCCGATAAATATTTATGTACACGTATGTTTTCTGTTCCCCTATGTCGTCTATGTATGCTAGATCCTAAAGTATTCAACCACCGGAGGTACTGAAGCGAGGCGTTTCCTTCTGAGTCAATTATTACTCACAATTTTCGTATATTTCACCGTGAAAACAAAAGTAGTTAGACATTTCATTCTCAGTATGTGCCTTGCATCTTCGACGAAGCGCAAAACAAAAATCCTGTGGCTATATAGCAGTAAATGCGAAGAAAGTACGTTAGCATTATGTCACGCCTCTTGCAGGTCCCGTATTCAAGATATAAACCGCGTTCGCCACGTTGCAAATTATTGTTCAAGAGGTCAATCGAGCCACGTCCTGCTTCTTCGAAGAGGGAAATGCAACTCATGGTGATACGGAGAATTGAACCGTCTTTTGTATTGTACGGTATACAGGATGCTTCAGCGAACACTTTCAAAAATTCTTAAAGGTTGCCTGTGACAGATAGCACAATTCCAGTTCATGAGCTTTCTGCACGAGTCAATGAGGCACACAAAGCTTCGCTTAAAACAAAGAATACGAAAAAAAGTTGTCTAAATTATTTCTTTTAATAGTTAGAGTGGTCGTTCATTGTTGTTCTCACAGGTTTGAAGAGTGCATCATTTTAGACTGTCAGCATGAAGATCACGTTTTCGCTCTTGAAGTAACTTGCATAACGAACGCTGAGCTAAATCACTTTCTTTTCTCGCAGAACAGCTTTCAAAGTCTGTTTTTCTGTACTCTTTGGTAGGAAAGTTGAAGTATTTGTCACAAACTCGTCAAAATATCCAGGGAAACTGCGTAGGTTATTCCTAAAGATATACAGGGAAACTGTGTGGGTAACTCGGGTAACTCTAATATTGGAGCGTCTTGAGTTATGCAATTAGTCAGCTTGTCGATGGGCTCTGCTGCAACGTGTAATAGCATTTCACTGTCTTAATCCGATAGGAAACACAATTTTAACGTCATGGCGTTAAGTTACCCGTGTCGACGTCCGGCGCCGGCGTCCCTGTGATCAAATAACTTCCGTACGCATTTAGGTATATCCAATGCCACGCCTTGCTACCTCACATGAAGTATATGCGGGTTATAGTGGCGTGCCATTCTATAGCTTGCCTTACATGCTTGACTATTCCTAAGCCTTTCTAGAACGAAAGCGCAGAAACGGGGAAGGTGGTATAAGGAAATTCAAGACGATGAGCAAATCGAGAACAAAGTCAAAGCGGGAGCCAGCGTTTCACTAGTTAACTTGTCTTTTTCAAGGCGGCAAATGCTTTCCTATAGGGTTCTGCTAAAGCGAAGAGGGGGTAAGGCGGTGTATAATTGAAAATAAAAGGGTGCTGTGCACACGGCCGGTGGCATGGTCGTGTGTCAGCCGGGGTGTCAAAGGCCGTGTGCATAGCACCCCTTCATTAACTGAGTAATACTTGTTGGGGGGCTAGTTGGTGCATGCTTCGTCTCGCCTGTGCCTGTCCCGTCTCGCTTGCTGTGTGTTGTGTTTTTTCGGCGCTATAACCCTCTTCTGGAAACATGCACCCCTTCATTACCTGCTTCGCTGCAAGTCAGTGGGCCGTCTCTCTGAAAGAGATAATAAAAGGAACAGCAGAAAATGGTACACGTGACGAAAAAATACTAAAATGGAATAAATATATAGATAAGAGACACGCAGGATGGAAAAAATACAAAAATTAACACTAAAGAACCGAATGAAAATAACTAATTGATGTCGCGTACAGTCTGAAATTTAGCTTAGCGTATAGATTCTAAAGCTCGCTTTGAACCCTACATGTCTATTAGTTACAATGTCTTGAACTTATGGATGTGGTGCGATTCTCTCCCATTTCTCTCTCGTTCAGAACGGAAATCTGGCTGTAAGATGTAAAGTTTCAGGTCATGAAAGTTATGATTTGGTTGGTTGAAATGCTCGGCCACGGCTTTGACAAGCTTTTTAGTTGTGTCCACGCGATGTCGGTTTAACATGACGTCCATTGAATGCTCCGTTTCTCCGATGTATTGCTTTTTACATAAGGACCATTCAGGCATATAAATCGAACGAGTACAACCGAACTAGTACAAGTGAAGGTTGTTTTCACTTCGCCTTTATAACTATTTGCGGTCAGAGAGAGAGAGAAATAACCTTTATTTCTAGACCAGGCTTCTTGAGCCAAAATCTGGGTTTCCTCCTCAGTACAAGTCGCCATGGCTCGCTGCCGCCGCCCGAGCCCTGTTCACCAACCGTTGCTGGTGGTCAGGGTCTTGCGTCACCAGCAGAGCCTCACACTGGTCTTCCGATTCTTCCTCTGAATCCGCTTCTTCCTGCATATTATCGCCTGGTAGTGATGATGACGGTCATACTTCTCGGTTATTCCTGCACCCCTGAACCATATGGCGCAAGGTGTTGGGCGTGTCCGGCGGGCAGAACTTGTAGTCTCACCCGTAGGTGCCCGCATACATTGCGTGCAGCAGTATTTCTTGCGGGGAGGTTCCAGCCTGGAGTATTCTCCAAGTTACCGCTTGTTCCCTACTCATAGTTTTATACGCGGGCGGGTAGCGACGCCTCTGCTTCCTGTAGTGCGTCAAGATATCCGAATACTTCTTGGATATCCGCTCGTCATCATCGTCACAGTGGCGTTCTATCAGTGTAGGCTGTCCGTAGCTTCTGAACGTACGTTACTGCCTGTAAATTGGGAGATGGTGTATCTGATAGGCTAACAGACGAGTGGCAGCACGGAGTTAGCTATGAAGGTCGAAAACAGTGAAGTATCCTACCTGTATCAGGGGAGAAACGCCACGAACAAGTGCTAGCCCCTTTCGGAGAGGTTCGCTATGGATGTACACTTGCATCTTATTCAAGGTCCTGCTTGTTTGAAATGTGCTTTTTCTTCAAAAAAAAACTGATGTGGCTCACTAGGCAGTCTGGACGTTCGCATCGTGAGCACAGCGCAACTACGTCCGCGGGTTCATCGCCGAAATCCTTAAGACCCGTCTAAGTACGGTGAATGGCAGCAAGGATCCTTTCGGCGTCGACGAAGCACCTCGATTCGATGCCACAAACGAGAAACGACAGCACAGCACCAGACGAAAACTCCGACGTGAACCTGGATGCCATAGCCATATTGCTTCATTTGGACAGTGTCGCCAGCACAAGTAGCGCATTCTGGAGTTGGGAATCGGTCATGGACTCCTGAACTACTAATCCACCGTACTTCAGGCTGGTGCGAAATTGGGCCAGTACTGGTCTCCTACAGGTCGTGTCTAAGCTTTTTTTTTTTCAACATCAAGCTAAACTTTCTTCCTACAGCCCTCTCACGCAGTTTTCCCTTTGGCGAGACCACTGCCATTTTTGTTAATCTTCGCCACCAGATAGCGCTAGCAGCAACGCCATCGCTGTAGTTGGTGCTGTTTCAGTGGTCGCGGCAGTGACTGGGATTAGTGCTTTTTCGTCCAGTGATATCGTAACGCGACAGCGTTAAGGGCCCCATGTCGCAGAAAACCCTGCGCCGGCGTGCCGCAACCAGCGTCGAACGTCGTTTTGCGAATAATAATTTCGAACCGCGCATATACAACCACGCGGGCCCTCCGTGTAGCGCAAAGAAGTTACTGAACTAACAGAATTTCTCAAAGTAAAATGCGCCAGAAAAATCGTAAAGTACGACTTTTACACAAAACCTACAGACATGATAGCGTCTAATTTGAACATACGAATAAACATAATTTTGTTACGCGCAAACTCAAACACAAACCCTTTGTAACGCGATACCGTTTCCCAGTTGCCCTTTGAGGTCTTAGTTAATAGGAGTGGCGAGGTCCGCTCGGTTTCTTGCAAGACCACCAAAAAAATAATCACAAACCTCGCATAGCGCTCGCCGCCAGCGTTTCCCGGTAAACATTACGGTTACATAAGCTGTAGTTGCCCGGACACGTGACAAGGAGTCAAGAATCTGCGATTGCTATCACGTTCCACTTCTAAAGGCGTAGCTCAAGCGTCCTCCAAGTTTACATCTTTTACGCTACGTATGAGGAAAACTGAAGCATTTCATTTTTTTATACGGTGCCACATGTAGCAAGTTTCCGCACTCCTTCTGGTATGTAACTGTGTCTCGACATTGCAGGCTTCATCCTGGCCGACCGCGGATACGACGTGTGGGCCATGAACACGAGAGAGATTGCGTTCCGCTCTCACCACAAGAACATGAGCCAGAAGCACGACCGATACTGGCAGTGGAGGCAAGGATTTTCCTCTAAATAACCTAGAAGTAAAGCTAAGTCATCTAAGGCTTTTTAGTACAAAGAACTCTAAGTTGGCAGTGCTAATTAAATAAGGGAATTTCAGAAGTAAAAGCATGTTCACACATTTTTTTACATCGTTCACCTAAACAAAGCTAAAAGCCGTCGAGCTGCTCCTTGTATATACAGCAAAGCGTGCTCGTAGCCAGAAACACATTAACCAAACATACATGCAAATAAGTACGTTGCTCCTGCGAACGCTTCGTTGGCACATGAAGAGTGGAGAAGGATTGAACCAGCGGTTTTTATTTCGACACTCCGTTGTGTAAGTTTGTTTCCGCAAGAGTTGCGTCATCACCACTGTTTTTCACAAGTCGTGAATTAAACATCTTACAAAGAACGTCAGCTCACGCTGAAGGATAAGCGTCGTCATAAATACATGCCGCGTACTATTCAGGGCCGGTATTTTGTAGCGATGCCTTTTCCGATTCTATGCTTTTTCAGGTTTTTCGCGCTTGGCCAGTGGTCAGAGCGACGGTCTGCCCACATTATCAACGGGATCAGACGGCCGTGTGTGGTGGATGATAAGAATAGCATAGAATAAGGCATAAGGCATCGCTACAAAATAGCGGCCCAGGTGAACTTAATTTTTGAAACAACTTTCTATGTTTCAATATGCACTTTTCAAGCTTTCCCAGTCATTGGCATGCTTGATGTATCATGTTTTCTCAAGCCAACAACCGTCTGATGCATGAATTCGTATTTCATTAGGATAAAAAAATTACAAGTATTTCTTCGTCTTCAGAAACCTCCCTTTTCTAAAGAGACGCTTGGCTACAACTTTACGAGTAAAAGCTGTCGAGTATCATGTACGATACACTCTGAAGTTTCGGGTACATTTTCTGGTCATGCAGAAAAACGTTTACATTGCAGAAAACATGCAACAAATATCAGCGTCATTAGAAAAAACTTGAAATATTGCTTTTAAAACTGAGAGGTGTTTCACGCATCAAAATTTGATGACGTCCCCTTCGATTAGCTCGTTCACAGCTTTAATACTTGGGCTGAGTCATTTACAGGCCTTGGTCTTATGTCAGCTCTTGCTTTGCATCCCACCCGCCGCGGTTACTCAGTGGCTATGGTGTTAGGCTGCTGAGCACGAGGTCGCGGGATCGAATCCCGGCCGCGGCAGCCGCATTTTGATGGGGGCGAAATGCGAAAACACCCGTGTACTTAGATTTAGGTGCACGTTAAAGAACCCCAGGTGGTCGAAATTTCCGGAGTCCTCCACTGCAGCGTGCCTCATAATCAGAAAGTGGTTTTGGCACGTAAAACCCCATAATTTTATTTTTTTGCTTTGCATCGCATTTAGCAAAATCACGCAGGTTGATAGAAAAACTCATTTCGTCTTCCTCCAAAAGCTGCTTGTTGCTGCTGTTATTTCTCGCTATTACAGCACAGCAGGACCCCCGCTATCTTGACCGTTGGCATTTTGTTTTCTTAGCTTGTCATCAGCAATAATGCTGCTAATAAGTACGGCCTGTGGAAACATTAAATTTTGCCACCAAACTTATTTTATCGCGAGGCATGAAATGTCTGCTGTCTTCCCCAAAACAATCCACAAATCACGCAGTCGCCCGAATATCTGCCTAATCAAAACATTTCAGTAGCTTTGGAAATAGCAAGCAAACATGCTGGTATTTTTCTTCAATGACATTAAGTGTCTAAATTGTGAACCGGAAACTTCGTTTGGGATTTTTCTGTAGTTCGTGTGACAAATTGCCAGCGAGCACTAAAAAAATCCACAAGTTATTTCCAGGGCTACATTCGCTACGTGTTTCATTGCATCAAGTGACATCAATTTCAATGGAATATGTAGGATTTTCTTTTCCATTCTAACATGCTAGAACATATGTATTACATATGAAACACCATGCAGTATGGCCATGACACAAGACGAAGTTTGTATCAACTACAAGAGAAAATAATTTGAGCGAAACAAAATGTTGAACAGACGCATGCCAAAAATATGGAATATAAGCACAAAATATTCAGTGCCATAAATGAAATTCTAAACCGTGTAGTGTAATTTTTCTCACAATCGTCAGCCAGTTCAACGCGTAATCGGTACAGAATGACGGAAAATTTTAAGAGACCTTGGCGTTAACAAAATGGCGAAGTGTTTAAGATCATAAATTCACGCTAAGGTGGTAACGAAGGTAGGTTTAATTTACGTAAGCATTGAAATATCCATCTTGCTTCAGTTCTCTTCCCCTCAATGCACTGCTAACTCCCATCTACAAAAGTCCGTAATGAGTCAGCAAATTTTTAAAAAATAAACTAGAAATATCGGCAGCAATACTACTCAAGAAAAAAAAACAAATCCCCGTAAATGACATTAGGACAGCTAGGATCAGCTATACAGCGGTCCATGTAAATATCTTAGAGCGCAGCTGTTAGGCATCCGGTCCAGCGTTGAGCATCGGTGTACCTCGGCCTCCCTGACGTAACGGAGCGAACTAGCACAGCGAAGGATCAGACTGCCAACGCGGAGTGCAGCGGGTGATGAAGGACGGCGATGGTGAAGTGAGTGGGAGGAAGAAAGTAGAGGAGGAGAGTATGGCAAAAGGATGAGGGAGAAAGCGTATGTACAGCGCAAGGCAGGCTTGGGGCAACGACCACTAGGAGATGGCGCCAGAGTAGCACGCCGTCGTCTGTTCACGGATGGCATGCGGCGACCGCGTCCCGCGATAACATATGCGGAAACAAAGCGCTGCATGAGTGGAGGTCTGTCTGTGGCGGCTGCTGTGAATCACGCCCACGTGTTACCCAGGCGCTGCCTCTTGCGATCTCCCGATTAGCGAGGCAGTCGCGCCACTTTTTACCCCGTTTGGAATGTCCCGCACGAGACACATTGTCCGCGCCAGCCAATATATCGCGAAGCGGAAACATCTGTAAATCTGTGCTCAAATTTCGCATTCAGCAGTATCTTAATCGTCAGTTAAATTTTTAGGGTGTTTTGTAAAGGCAAATTATTCAAAGGTTGCCATACGTTGCCATCCAAACAGTGTTATTTAGTTGGGGCTTACGAAGCACAGTTGTACTGCGAGAGCTTCAACGCTAGGAAAAAGGAAATCTTAGCGCAATGTCTCACTTAATTCAACGTTGCGCATGAAAACTTTCTTTTGTGAAAGCTAAGCTATATTGGCACAGCCTAATACACAACCTGCTAATGCTTTGTCTCTTCACGGCTTACACCGTTCTGCTTTCTTTCTAGTTTTGACGAGATTGGTCGCCACGATATTGCGGCTGTCATCGACTTTGTACTGAACGCAACTGGTTCCAGAAGAGTGTCGTTGTTGGGATACTCACAGGGAGTAATGTCAAGCCTAGTGCTCTTTTCCACAAAACCAGAGTACAACGACAAGGTGCGTCGCTGAAAACATAATCGTGTTGTAAAATCGCGGTAGAGCATTAGTGACGAAGCTTCAGCAGCAGCTTAAATAATTCCCCCCCCCCCCCACAGTAAGCAACGCTTCTGGTTACCACAAAAGAACTGCAGAACCACCGCCAGAAATGTTGAGTAGGATTTGATTCCTATAGAATGGAAAATGTTTCTAGGCAGTCAAAGATAGCCGTTTTATAAAGCAACACTGAAGCAACACTTTACATTACTTTACACATTACTTTACTTTATACTTCATAAAGCAACACTTTACAACACTATGTTGAAAGTAATAATTTACAAGAGACGTTTTTGTGAAGTCACGAGTATCACATTGCTGCGTTGCTAACAGTCAAAACGTTAGTGTTGTTACTTTCTTAATTACGTTCACAACACCTAAAGAGAAAGCGACAGAGGAAAGGAGAAAGGCAGGAAGGTTAACCAGAGGGGAAGATCCGGTTTGATACCTTACGCTGGGGAGAGAGGGGAGGGGAGGTAAAGTGATAACAAAGTAGAGATAAAGAAAGAAAGGAGCATAGACATGCAATCACAGTGGGTCACTGTCGCCGCATACTGCCACCGCACAGCACTGTAGCACTTGCTGCACTATAAACATCTGCTCAGGCTACAGCCGCTTGTCCAATTCTGTTGCCTTTAAAAAACTGCAACAGTGCCCTCGTCGCCCTCCGCTGCGATGGCTTGTGATGGCGGCATTTTAAAATAGGTTCCTCTGTGTGAGGTCTTTGGTCAAAACGCGCTATCGCGATTGCGAGCGATCGTCGCTGTAAATTTTAGCGAGGACAGCCACAGAGAAGGTGTTGAAGAGTCCTTGTTACCGCAGACATCACATGAGGCGTCGTCGGCGCATCCGATTCGGAAAGCAAAAGCCTTGGTGAAGGCCACCCCTAGCCATATTCGACAAAGCAGGGTTGCCTTGCGACGGCAGAGTCCAGCTGGAATGCCAAGGCGTAGAGAGGAGTCTTGGTTAAGCAGCCGATTGCTTTGAAAACTTCCTGCGTTCCACAAGGAGAACGTGATGTCACGGCTGAGCATTCGAAGTTTTCTAGCAGCATCTATTTTTGATAATTGTATCGGTTGACAACACAAGCTCATTAATATAAATATCCAGCATCAACAAACGCGTTTTCACTTGAGGAAGAGGGTCAGTGCTGACAGTACTCCCGTCTATCTTTATCTATATCGAAAAAAGTATTGGTAATAGCCTGCTGCACGCTGTGTCTCTTGCACGCTCACAAGGGAGAGGAGAGCCTGCACCAGCTCTCAATGATAGTAGGCTCAAGGCACGTTTTCTAGCTGAATTGGCTGCTTCTGTGGTCACAATAGCATCTCAGTTAGCACTTCAATGATTACAACAATCATGAATTCACCAAAGCTCCATCCAAGTTGCTTGAAACCACATTTACCTACCTCCAATAAACTTTTTCAACGAATTCCTCTCGCACATGCCTTAATACCAATCGTGAGCCTTACTTAAGGTTTCATTTCTACAACTCGTTGGTTTTCAAAAGGCCACAGACAAGTATTTGTTTTGAAAGTCATTCAACCATTATCAAATTCTTGTAATATGGGTACCAAAAATTTATTTGCTTTATTAATGAGTAGAAAATTACGTGTGCTCTGCGCGGAAGCTAAAGCACTCGTCAACAAGTGGAAGCTTGGCTGAAATATGAAGGAATATGAGCGATAGCAAAGTATGAGACAACATTACGAAAAGTGTTCTAACAGTCGTATTCATAAATGCCTCTTAACTTGAAGCCCCCGCGTGACTTGATTTAAATGGCGCCTGTCGTCAACGCACCAAAGGAAACGCAATAAGCGTCTTGGGAGCGTTCGCACCAGGCATCGTTTATATCAAGCATGGACTTCAAGCTAAGCTACATTTCTGAATACTGGGGTTAGTCCTTTCGCCGCATAAATTGCAGTAAACATTCGATCACTCTCGTACTAACGAGCATGGTGCACGCGCGTAGGCAAACGTACACAGATATCGCTTGATGACACCGAACTCTATATGTCACAAGACTGGCGTGACGAACAGCGCCAGCAGCGCGCAGCGAATGCTTTGTGTTGCCTCTGGCTTTAACGCATCTCCGAAGCTTGAGATTACGTGACCTCCAATACAGGGGGTGCTGCATAATAGCACACATGAAGCCACCAGCGGCTTCGGTTCGCCCAGTTCTTTCACTCGCCGCAGGTTACCTTCAAGATCGGGTAAGCGGGCGATGTATGCGCCAAGACGCGTCATGCGCAGGTATAACTGTCCTCCAGGTTGGCAGCTCGCAGAAGCGTCTACGAGCTGCCATTGGCATTCCCCTGATGTTCAGCAGAACACGGTGGTTGACAGTGTCGGGCTCTGTCCCCGAAGCGTCGATAGTAGCAGCATGAGCCGGCGTGACCAGGCTGCTGCGATGGGTCGGTGTTACTATCACGGCCCTGCGAGCGGTAACGGGGGCGCGTCGGTGGGGGTTGAGCAGGCACCGTTGAATGGACCTGAGCTATCGGGCGATACCATCGATCCGGTGCGCAAGCTCTGTGATATCCAGCGTTGCGACGACGGCTTGGACGGTGGGCCACAGAGGCGGCAAAGAGACCTCAAGGACGCAGTCAACGATCTCGGCAAGTTCGTCTAGAGGTAGCGTAAGCTGAGCCTGCACAATGGCCTGGCCCTCCGGTGATAGACGTTGCTGTGAATCGGGGACTTGCGTGTTTCCCGCGAGAACACGTATATGGCGGAGGAACTGCGAAGGTTAGCGCTAGTCGAGTTCCGTCGACTGAATTATTGGACTGAACCGGACCTGGTTAGTGTAGCGGGAGTCCAGATCGACGACGACGTAATCGTAGCGCGTTCCGTCTTGGGTGATGCCCGCACAAAGCGGCGCGAGATTGACGGCAACACGGCAAACGCCGAGTAGAGCAGCGTCCGGAACGCTCACTGCAGGGTTTCTGACGTCTTCAGCGGAGCCGGTAGGTGAGGCCGGTGGTGTGTCGGTGTCGCCAGGATGCTGCTGCACGGGATCATCGAGTTGGTGCTGCAGCTCTTGAAGATGCTGCTGTTGCTCATGAATCATCTCCTGCTGGGTCCAGATCTGCCTCTGGAGTAGTTCCATGTGTCGTTGAAGGGTCTCCTGGTCATCCATGGCGACGTCTTATGTCTTCTGTCCTGGTCACCAGTGAGGGATGTTGCATCGGCTGAGCAACAAATCCGAACATAGAAAAAGCAGGGCGGTTTATTGCCTTAGCAGCAGCAGCAGAAGCAGGTGATCGTGCCGGCGCTTCGCGCGTGCGGTTAGCAATTGTCTTTTTCAAGCCGCCCAGCCTGCCTTTGTATGTTCGCTGGTACCTACGGTACGTGGTGACGTTGTGGTGGCGGTGTTTCTTACTGGTGGCGCAGCGCAGCACGCAGCCTTGATTCGCAAGGGTGGACGATGACGAGGCGGAGGCTGCGCAGAAATGTTGCAGGGTGCGTCGCCACGGACGCACCATGCGCAGGTATTGCCATGCGCAGGTCACCATGCGCAGGTATGGCTGGAGGAAGAAATGCGCACTCGTCTGCCCCAATCCCATCCCGCCCCAGTGTACTCTTCTTTGCGTTACCACGCGCACAACTCCCCACCCCCAATTATGCGCTCTTTAGCAGGGGAACTCCAACATGGGGGGAGGAGGGGGGGGGGGGGGGCAAACGGCGAGATTCAAGTCACCATTTTCACCATACTTCTCGGCTCAAGCTGGCACGCGTTCCCTCGTAACCACGCGCGCGGGTCCCAATAGAAGATTATCACGGAATGACGTAACATCACGGCGACGGCGCCGATAACAGCGAAATTTTGCTAGAAGTCTCAAGATAATTACTATCGCAATAGACGTCTTGTCGACAGGCTATCCCCCAGTGCCATAGGAGATATACAAAATACAGTCACGTGGAAACACTGGTCGTATCTTGGCAACGGCCTAGTTGCGAGGCGGCTGTATGTTGTAAGGTTCGGCGATCCTCACGGCGCCAGTAGTCAGCATTCTAATGCGCAGCAGTCACCTTATTAATCCAGTGAATAAAGAAAAGTGAACCTCTCTGCCCTTCCAGGAATCGACGAGACCACGCCAGCAGGCTATTCCACCCTTGCATGTCTGTCCTCACGGCATTCATGTGAAGAGTGCTACTTTGAAAACGAACGAAAACGGCACAGGCCTCTTTTTCAGCGTTGCGCATTTTGCCTATGAGCTAGGTACTCTGAAAATTATTCATTCGCTCTCGAGTTTTCAACCACCTCGCATTGCAATAGAATGCCCCTGTGTCTTTGCACGCGCAAGGAGTGCCGTATGTGAGAAAACGAAACTCCGGTACCAAGCTATGTTCATGAAAGCTGATTAATAAATTTAATTGCATTCCGCTAATGACAACTGTGGTTACTCTGTAGTCAACACAGGTCTTCGTCATAGGAAGCTTATATTTGGCGCAAATGACCGGGGTTGTTGGAGAAGTATGGGAGAGGCCTTTGCCCTGCAGTGGGCGTAACCAGGCTAATGATGATGATGATGATGATGATGATGATGATATTTGGTGCAAATGAGAGGGGAGGGTTTATATATGGTTAATGTGTACTTCACATTAAGAACTTCACACTTTCTCTCTGTTGACGCACCATCCCGCGTTCGTACTGTTCGAGAAACATGTGTTACTCTAAATAGAAATTTATATGCTCAGTGTTCAGTCAGCCTCAGTTTGAGGTCTCCTAGAGCAAGATACGTCTACCGCATTTAACGTTAACATCGTTTAAGGCAGCCTGCGTAACATGAGCTTTTTCCTTACAAAGACTTTCACTCATAAGATGGGAGAAACATGCCTAATGGACCCGGTGTCGCTTACTAGCTCGAAAAGCATCTTACTCCAGAGGCCTCCCAATGTTCACCATTACTTCTTTTGTGTATAACTGTTGATTTAAATGCTCCGACCAAAAGTCGTACTTACACAACATAATCTCCTCTTCATGGAAAAAAAAGAGGACAAATAGAAGGTTATTTTTTTTACTCATCAACACAATCTAAAATACATCAGAAAGAAAATCAAGAAATAAGTTTGATTTCTTTTTAGCCACGAGTCATGGTTTCTGTAACAGTTGATGCCGAAAAAGCACCAGAATTGCGGAAAACTTCCTGATTCCAGGCAAACGTGATGAGATTGTCCCAAATGTTTACTATCGGGACGTCAAAACGGAAAGGAGCAATGATAATGTAGAACCTAATTGGTGGATGCATCTCAGCTTTTATGAAACCTAGCCAAAATATCGAAACTGCGCGTCAGCAGCCTGCACTATTAATATGCCATGGGCGTGGTCACAAAGCAGTGTCTAAAAACTGCTACAGTTCCTCGTAAAATAAAAGGTTAAAAACCACTGAGCCAACTCCTGCAAAACACATTATTGGTTGTTATTTCTTTTTCAGGTCGATATTTTAATAGGGTACGCTCCAGCAGCTAATGTGTCGCACTTTCGGTTTCCATTCCCAGAGCTTTTCGCCTTCGCTGACCCAATTTTTGTAAGTAACTGTTTACGTACTTCGCACGTCGGGGTAATTTTTGATCTTTCATTTAGCATGCGCAAAACCGGAAAACGTGTCTCGCCACGCAAAACACTAAAAATGCCAAGTCAGAACTTAGTGAGACAGGAAAAATTTACAAGCAGACAACTAGTTTTTTTACTATTTATATTATATAGTCGCAGGACTACATCGCATTAAGAAAAGAAGCCGTTACCAAGCAATGGAAATAACCCACAAGTACAGTGAGTCACAGTAACGTAAATACCCTGCTGACTGGTATATGTTAGCTAGTCCTTCACGAAAGTGCTTGTTATCGCTGATGACTACCATAACTAAGGTGTAGTAAACTTTGCGAATTCATTATCGTGTCACCTTAGGCTCTCGGCAACGACTTCACGGTGTCGGAGCCTTCGTATTCATAAGAACATTATATTAGCTAAGTTAAATAAATACCGTTCTCAACATGCAATTGTATAAATATGAGGAACTGTATGAGAGACAACGGCTATAAAGCATACAGAGCTTTACATTTTTGGCATCAAAATTCTATGATTGCGCGTGAGCTCTAGTGCATGTTGTTTAGCCTTTATTTTAATGCGAATAGCATTCTTGGCATTGTCAGTCTAGTTTTCTTACCGACAATCTGACTAATTCGTCAACAATTTGGGCCAATCTCAGAGAAAATGCAATCTCGAAATATGGGTCTTTCCCGTAGGGAGTGACAAAGTGAGAAGTTTAATAACACGAAACGCGGAGAAGTCGGCCTGAGGTATGTTCCTCTAGCCAGCTACTCGGCGTTTGGGGAAGGGGAAGAGGGAAAGAAAGAGGCGCGTGATGGGTGATGATGACGTATGTGCCAGAGTGTATGTGCCGATCCACTTTGAACCTCCTTTACGTCAGCTCGGGTATGTGCGCCTGGTGCCACGGAGTATGCGTCACTGTCCAGGCAGCACAACCACATTTAACCAAACATGGATCAATTCTGGCAGGAATTGGTAGCAGCCCTTGCCAACACTTGTATATGCGCAAACTGGAACCCAACTCAATGTTGGCTCAAAGTTGGAGCCTAGGATTGGGCGAACATAGCGCCGATGCATCAGCCATGGTGTTACTGGCGTAGGAGCAAGGCTCGACGACATCGCTGCCGTTATCAGTGCTGGTTTTGGACATATACCCCTGCTTGACGAATACTGTAAATACGCTCGCCCTCAGTGCGCAGCCATTATTACCGCGCCCGTTTTTAGGCAGTGGCATTTTTGAGAGGAGTTGAGCTCATACTGTCTGCATCGATTAGTAGCTAAGAAAACATGGTACAAATATGATAGTCCAAGAACGAAAAGTCCTACACACGTGAAATGAATAATTGAGAAGAATACTAAAAGGTATCTTATAATAGTTTATTTGTAAGTATATATGTGACAATAGGCATTTCTCGTGGGGCTACGTAGGTGACGCTTAGTTATATCAAAACAGTTCATTTACACATAAATAAACGCCTCACAGCCCTCTTCCGCGAATCTAGGTAGATGACGGTGCGTAAGGCAGGGCCCCGAGAATTGTGATTGGGCAAGGTGCCGAGGGCAGTGAATTGGCCAGGCCTTTCAGGGCAGGACGCTTACGTCGGCAGGCTGGTCAGTGCTCGAATGACAGCGGTCTGGTCAGTGCCCTCAGCAAAGCGATAACGCAGTGCTTTCGTCGCATTTGTTGCCACCTCAAACAGCAACTTGTCGCTTATTTGGAGGAGATGATTGCAGTGGAAAATAAAGATAAATATCATACGAGATGCAGCACTTTCTTCACGTTGAATGATCGGCATGCTTCAAAAGTGGAACTCTGAGCCGGGAGTCGGAAAGTGGGAATCGGTAATTTTGCAGCGAGAGACTCATGAGGCAATGTTCTATATTATTACAAGAGATATGAGATATTTCCTAGAAAGGGCTGCAGAGGCACTTTAATACACAAACACAAAATTCACCGTCTTGTTTAGAGCACACTCTTATTCGACGTAGTACTTAATAATTAAAGGCCAACTGCAACAAAATTATGGACAGCGTAAAAAGCCAAGTTTCCAATCGTTTTGATCTAAAGCAGCCTTCGTGCAAATTTTTCATGTGAAATACGAGTGGTTGCGTCTGTAAACACTAGCAAACATAGGCCTTCTTTTAAACTTATAAAGAAAAAAAAATACTGCGGATTCCGCTTGCCGGAAGTTCTGCTTGACCTAGAACAGGGACAACAATCGCGGTTGCTCGGATTGACTTGCCGGGTCGGGCTGCACTTGTGGCACGATCAAATCGTGCCGCGGGTCTGCTGCAATTTGGGTCGTATTCACTAAATGCCATTCACAAGTACCCCACGTTGAGCCCTGTTCAAAGGCTGTTATTAAAAGAAATCAGGCAATTACAAGCAATGTAGCTTAGCCAGGCTTGCTTCAATGCTATATACACAGCGTGATTTAGCAGCAATTTATAGCATATATCCCCATACAGCACAACAGAATTGTCAATTGACCTCAGAGCGTTTCAATTTAATAAAATCTTGATGGACCTACGTCAGGTATCCATCAGCATCTAAACTCACGTGGCCAATAATACAAATATAAGGTAGAGAACAAACTTCAGTGATTCTTCCGGCCCGGAACTCACTGGCACAGCGCCATCTTTCCACAGGGAATACCGTCATGTTCTTTTCGTTTGCCTGCTTCTTCCTGAAATACTTGCGTTCCACCGCTACGCGGAGCTCAACAGGAATCTAGCGGTTACAGGACACTTTTAGGGAAGAACCGTGCGATCATATAAATTAAGTAAATACGATCATGTAAATACGATTATGTAAATTAAAGGGTTTGGATTTATAGCAGAAAAATGCAACACACATTGCAATCGCCAAACTGAAGCCTTGCTCTAGGTCGTCTCAAATCGACAAATTGATGCAGTGTAGGGCGAAGTTAATGGAAATAAATTGCAATGTTGCCGAAGCAACTGCGAAAAATGTGACAACTTGCTATTAGAAAAGGTGATATATACACAGAAATCGTGGAATTTAAGGGACAAAAAAAACACTGTTGGAGAAACTGGATATAACTTTTAGGGAAAAGGTATCGCGAAGGTTACCTCGCCTAAACACTCTAGTTTTTCTGACACGTAACTAGTGCGCCGCTTTCTCATTCATTCGATTGGGCACCATACAACAAGTAGAACATGCGCAAAACAAGGGCACTCACCCTTGAAACATCCAGATTCCTTTGTTTTCGGGTTTATCTGGCATCGAAGACTGTAACCGCCAGCATGGACTTTCTTCTGGCGTCTAGTCGCCAAAATTTGTGGACATGCAGTTTGCTCCGTACTATGGGATGTAAAGGTCGTAGGCAAAATGTCTGTAATCCAGTTATTGCCAAATTCGTAGAATCATCGTAGATGAGTCCTGCCTAACTTTATTTTTGTTCTTTCGCATTATACATTTATTAGCATACTAACCCCACCGGCAATATGATCGTCACCCTCGACCATTGAAGCAATATTCACAGTGCTTAGGACATACATACGCGATTGATCCTCTAGACAAGCCATAATGAAAGAGTGGTTATTGGGTTCCGCTCTAGAGCCTATGGTATTTAAACTGATTGTGATGACGCTGGTGAGACTGTTCAAATCTCGTGTCTCGCAAGGCACACTGCGTGGCAGTGGCATCAGTGCGCCAAGTTTTGTTTACCTGGTATCGTTTCTTTTTTCTTGTTTCTTTCCTTTTCAACTCCCATATCTGTCCTGACGCAGCTCCTACTCGACCCATTGGGCAACAGTGGATACTTCCACCTGCCCCAAGCACTCCGACAGGTGATTCAAGCAATCTGCAACATGTTTAATGGAGAGCCTTGCTCTCTCTTCCTAACGCTCACACTGTTGAGTAGTCCTGAGCAGTCGAACAAGGTAAGAGGAATGTTGTCTCAATATTGAAGCACTGTCGGGAGCGCTGACATAGCACCGGCGTCTACACCCGTCAGCAAAAGTATACGAAGCACAGGGTCGCCGAAAAAACTGAATTTCTTCGTAATTAACGCGGGCGCAGGGGCAGAACGTGACGGCGGGCTACAGCGGCATATTTCGTCGCTTGCGGCTGAGGCTGCGGCGATTCAGGGGCTACTCCAAGTTGTTGTTGGAGCTCCTCGCGGACGGCGCCGACAATTGAAGTCACTTGAGGCTGTGATGAAGGGAACAGCTTCTGTAGCTCCTCCCGCACGACCGCTTGGTTAGTCTCGCGCAGATCGTCGGGGGCAAGTGACTGAGCCCCGGCGTAGTTTGTCGAGTTCGTGTTGTGGTTGAATTGCCGGTTCCGCATTTACAGTGTCTTCTCGATGCTGGTGGTCTCGCGAAGAAACTCGTCGACGATTCTCGGTGGGCTCCGTACCATTCCGGCGAAAAATTCATCCTTTACACCACGCATCAGTAGGCGGACTCTCTTCTCCTCGGACATTTCCGGGTCGGCGTGGTGAAATAGGCGGCTCATTCCTTCTGTAAAAATCTCGGTGGTCTCATTAGGCAGCTGCACTCGGGTTTCTAGTAGTGCTTGGGCTCGTTCTTGGCGTACGACGCTTGTGAATGTCTGTTGGAAGCCGCTTCGGAACAGCTCTCACGTCGTTAAGGCGGCTTCACGGTTCTCGAACCACGTCGTGGCGGCGTCTTCCAATGTGAAAAAGACATGTCGAAGCTTGTCGTCACTGTTCCAGCTGTGAAATGCAGCGACCCTCTCATACGTCTCAAGCCAGGTTTCCGGCTCCTCGAATGTTGAACCGCGGAACGTCGGAGGCTCCCTGGGCTGCTGCAACACGATGGGGGACGCTGGGGCTGCCATTGGGTTTGACTGGGCGACGATCTTCCTGGTCGTCTCAGGCAAAAGTGCATACTCCGGCGGCAGTCCTTGCAGCCTGAGGCTACCTCGCTGGTTCTTGGAGACGTTGGTGTAGTCTTCCGCGTTCGGGCTCGGGTCACGGTTTCGTGGGGGCGTACGGCACATGAACGCGAAGTACCTCCACCAGATGTCACGTGGTAGTAACGGTTGAGGACACAGCAAGAAAATGGCGAATGGCGAAACTAACTTTAGTGGGCCAACCTGTGCCCAGAGAAACAGGCTACGCTCAATGCTCAACGAAAACGGCGAACACAGTCGGCGATCGTCGAAAATCTGATCAGCGAGTCAAGCGCGTTGGCTCTTGTAGATCAGTCGTCGAACGTTCAAGAGTAATCGCTGGGACCCGCGTGCCTTCCACAAAGTTCTACGCCATTCACGTCGCACATGCATGCAATCAGATTACACAAAGTTCGGCGACAACAGACAGCGGATAGAAGCATCGATAACATTCTAGAAACTTCCGATACATGTAGGCGCGTCCTGCGCTGAGCGATAACATTTCATAGACGGTAAATGTGCTCACTCGTAAAAGATAAACAAGTTCACGTGTCAATACAATGAAAGTGATGAGTGCACTAGAAAGTTTGTAATGCCAAGTTTGTGCTGCAGTTGTAAATTTCAAGTTGCATTCACAGGCTGATAAATGAATCAACTTTATCGTGCAATCTCTGGTCCGTATACTTTTCCTTACGGGTGTGACATTCACTTTACCTGGCAAATGCGTATAGTTAGTATAGAACTTAACACAGCTTCCTTTCTACTACCCTACTACCGGTGTCTTATTGTAACGTTACGCATTATATTATTAGCGAAAATATGAAGACAAAATAACAAAGAACCGGTAGTATAGGAGGCTGTTGTTTTGCGCAGTATGTATCTTGCACCTCTGCACTATGTAAAAAACATCAGAGGCGTCAGCTACAGCGAGGTAAGCTGCCTCGTGATTGATAAAGCGACGCATAGTCGCAGACGGGGTAGAATGACGCAAGCTTTCAGTAATTTTGCTGATTTTCTTCCTAAAGGCTCCGCATCAGCTTTAGGATGCCTTGTAAGATTAGGTTGCGGCGAATATCACCTTTCTGAAAGGGCCACATATATCATCATGGAATAAATTATTTAGTGCAAGCAGATGAAGTGAATTTAGGCAAGATTACTTCAATCAGCCATGTAATTTTACAGCCACTGGACTGAACTACGTTTAAGAGATTATTGATCCCGACATGAGTATTAGGCCAAAGAATGTTTCTAACATAGCGAATCTTAAATATGGTTCCTGATAATGGTTTCAGTGAGGCATTACTAAGATCAAGACTGTTATTTCTGTTGCGTGAGGACAGCGAACAGGGACTTGATAATGTAGATCTATTCGAAAACTTTCTATTCTAAATCTGCAATCAGCCCTGAACGACTGGTCAAAAAATTTTGTAGTCATCACCCAGTGTGCCCGTCGGTCACGCGATGTCACGAAAACAGTCATAAAGCCCCGGATATCATATGTTGTTACGACTTTGCACCGCTGCACCACTATTACGACTTTGTGGTCCCGTAGCGCTCGTCACCCGTTTCGTGACAGAGCGTTGGTAGCGAAGACTCCGAGCCAGGCGTCGATGAGAATAACAAAAAGGGACTTTATACACTATATACAGGTCATCATACAGGACATGAACGGATCGGCACTGGGGCCGAGATCTCACAGCAAACGCGACTGTTCTCGCACGGCAACGTCCGGCGAAAACGCGTGACACATCTCACCCCAGTCGGGAGCGACACTGTCTCCCGGTGGGTCGGCGGATCCGGTTTTCGAGGCGGCCTCCTCGCCGCTTTATAATCCCCGAGAACCATTGTCACTCAAACGGTCCAATACAAAGTCAGCATACAACGGTCGTCCGAGAGGTCCAACCAGCGACTGCGCTGGCCACCCGGTTCAAAGTTCGCGCGCGCGGTGACCCCCAGGAAAAGGGAGGTGCGGCGCCGGGCTGTCTGGCACTTGCCGACACGTCTGAACACGTTGCCGGCCGATGCTTCTCCCGCAGGACACCGCTGCCTGACGGCTCAGCATCTTGACTTTTCAAGGGAGAGTTTGGGCGCTCGCAGGATAAATTCTGCATCTTGCAGATTCGGAATCCGGGCTTGTGGTAATGGCACAACAATGTGCACGCTGATTACGCATGATTAAACCAAGCAAAAGAAAAATAATAACTTCTGCTTCGACACCTTTCTCACCATTAACAGAAAACGCGTTGTTTGACCATTTGCTATTGGTCAAACTTTCAGATGCTGCACCCAATTCACCTGTCTGTCACATGACGTCACAAAACCATGAAATTCACCGCGTCAGAGTGAAGTGTACGCTTTAAAGACGCATTAGTATATCGAAGAAAACTGAAAGTTTCTCTGAATAGCTGGGCACTGCTCCTTTCCGAAAGGAATAGAAGAAGGCTTCCCGCCGTTCATCGTTGCACTGGCTATGCACAGGTGCCGCAGAGTATTGATTTATTGCTGTATAATAAAAGATCTTGCGTGGCCGTATAGCGCTATCGAGACCATTCAGCCCGTATACGACGTTACTCGGCCAACTCGACCTTACTGAGTATCTGTTTTACCGTCATTTTTAACCTTCCGTTGCATGCCGCCTCGATTTAAGACGTAGTTAAGCTAAGTAAGGGGAAGCGGACCAATCGTAGGCTCTGGCGCCACCCTTCTCATTTGATTATCTACTTTCACTGTGCCGGCTTGGCCCCGTCGAGACTCTCTTCACTTGAGCGTGCTCCTCGCCTCTTCTCAGCCAGTTAGATAAGAAATGTGCTCAATCTAGGTAATGTTATTCGCTTTGAAATCCAAAGAAAACGGCATCCTTTAAACGAGAAGCGCATTTGAATGGGCCTTTCGAACTGCGCGGCGGCTTACCGCCCTATTCTTGTGTTGGTGGTTTCGTAAATATGGCGTCAGAATATTGGACCAAAACAGATAATAGTTTTACGCTACAAGGGCCCTGATCATGTCGCTATCTTGACATATGCTCACATACGCGCTACTGCGCAAAACAAATGCATAAAGCGTTAACATTTCGTTGGGGCATCAGTTCTACTTACTTACAGCCCCCTACCTTTCCTTTACGTTTATTTCTCTCCCTATCTTACAGTCATGTACGACGGTCATAAGCTCAAACAGATTAAGAAATTGCAGCAACTTATGCACTGAAGCATGTCGCCAAAGTTTATCGACTTGTTTCAAACGCGGGTATCGCACCCTCACCCTTTCTTTTTTCTGTGTTCTCACCAACAAATGCACTATCTTGTCCAACGTTCTAACTTGGCTCTATAAGCGGAGGATTTACCTTGGTTCAGTGTAATATTGAAACATGTGTAAAACGCAGAAATGGTTCTATAACACCACCACGGTACATATTTGAATGAAATTTCGTTGCATTAGAATGAGGAATTTATATTCTGATGACTCTAGGGAGCATATCTACGAGTTCGTGCCAGGGCCACTTTACAAAAATTTCTGAATATTAGACAATTTTTAAGTAATAGTAAAGCAGGAAGTAGAAAAACTTGTAGTTCTGCAGCAAAACAGTATTGAATTTTGGTAGGTGGCATCCGTAAGGGCATCAAAAACGTGCAATATTATTGTATCGATCATTACAATATTTACCCATATTTTCAGATGTCCCACCTTAAAAATTAGTAGTGTATTACATAGTGGTGTATAGTACATCAACTTGGTCCGGCTTAGATGCATTGTTAGGTGAAGTTTACAAAACCTTGATAACGTTGTGAAGAAGAAGACGCGCCTCGCGGCGCAGCCGCATCGCCAACGCGCGGCTCGTCTCGGCTCGCGCTGTTGATTGCTGGCGTCCGTTTGGACAGTGCTTCGGGATGCTTCGCCGTTCCCGGTTGCTGTGCCTTTCCATTAGGAGCCGCCAATAAACCTTTTCTCAATTGGTGGAGGTGCTGGGACTCAAACCCCGTCGCTTGAATCCCTGGAGCTGAGATCAAGAACGCTACCACCCGCCATGACCGACAGCTCCTCCCAAATGGCACCGACGCCACAGTTCATCACCTGCACCGGCGTTCCACGACAACGGGACCCCAAGGTCTTCAGCGGTGCAGACGACGAAGACGTAGAAGACTGGTTTGCGTCATATGAACGGGTGAGCGCACACAACAAGTGGGATGATCCAGCCAAGTTAACTCACGTCATCTTTTACCTGCCTGGTGTTGCCCAACTGTGGTTTCACAACCACGAAAGTGACGTGCCCACATGGTCAGTCTTCAAGACAACCTTTAGGAAGTGTTCGGCCGACCCGCTGTTCGCAAGCTGCGTGCCGAACAGCGCTTGCGCGCCCGAGCTCAGCAGACGGCGGAAACGTTCACAAGCTACATAGAAGACGTCGTGGACCTTTGTAAACGAGTCAACGCCGCAATACCCGAAGCTGAGCGAATTCGCCATATACTGAAAGGCATCGATGACGGCGCATTCCAGATGCTCCTAGCCAGGAATCCGCGCACTGTGTCTGAAGTTGTCAGCCTGTGCCAAAGTTACGATGAGTTAAGGAAGCAACGCGCTTCGACTCGGCGTCCTTTGGGAAGCGACGAGTTGTTGGCGAGCCTTGACAACATGTACGACCCATCCTCATTCTTTCAGCGGGTCAAGCACTTTGTGCGTGAGGAAGTTGCCCGCCAACTTTCTTTAGTCCCCTTCACTCAGGAGCCCACCTCCCGTCTTCCAAACTCGCCCCGCACCCTCATTTCCGAAGAGGTCGCCCAAGTTGTCCCTTCCGCACACCATCAGCCGCCTGCAGCCGCGAATCTCAACTCTACGCGGGCAGTGCAGCCTGTCGCCACGCCTCTCACCTATGCGCAGCCAGTCCTGCCTGTGGCCGCGCCTCTTACGTACGCGCAGGCAGTACGCAGGCCTCCACTGGCGTCTTTCACGACCCAGTCCCAACCGCTGCCACCGGAAGCCCATGCTACATCTTGGACCGCACCGCGAGCTAATCCTTGGCGAACATCTGACAATCGACCCATCTGTTATTCTTGCTGCACTCCCGGACACGTCGCCCGATATTGCCGCCGTCGTCCTCAAGGGTTCGGCGACGCCTCGCGGCCCTTCCAGTACGGCAGCCAGCCATTTCGCCAATACGCCACTCCTTCCCCCCAACCGTATGCTCGTGCTGACATCCCAGAATTTCCTTCGCGTCGCTCGCCATCCGCTCGCCGACGCTCGCTCTCCCCAATGCGTTGGCGACCCGCACCACCTGACCAGGAAAACTAAACGTCGCAGTTCAAGAGGCAAGAACTGCGCCCCATTCGAACTGTCAAAGTCCTCGCGCCACTCCTGCTAACGTGGTCGAAATTTGTGTAGAAGGTGTTCCAGCATTCGCTCTTGTGGATACCGGAGCAGCCGTTTCTGTGATAGCCGCCAAACTGTGCCGTTCGATGCGCAAGTTGACCACGCCGCTTTCTGGACTGTCGCTTCGTACGGCAAGCGCGCAGCACGTCACTCCGCACGCAGCCTGTACTGTGCGTGTGCTTATTCACGGCATTGTTTACATCGTCGAGTGTATTGTTCTTCCCACCTCCTCGCATGACGTCATCCTCGGATGGGACTTCTTATCCAGTCATAAAGCCGTGATCGACTGCGCACGCGCCGAAGTTGAATTTGCCCCTATTGACGCACCCTTGGACGAAGATTGCGACCGCCCTTGTAAACTTACCGTGCGCGAGGACACAGATATTCCACCTGGCTCCTTTGCCCTCGTACTCGTCTTTTCCGATGCCATCGCTGATGCAACGGTCCTCTTCACGCTGTCCGACGTCTTCATGAGCCGTAAATCTCTCCCACTACCCTTCGCAACGCTTGACATGGCTGGCGGCTGCGGCAATATATACTTTTACAATCCCCTCTGTGCGCCTATTACGTTGCTCGTTGGTGAATGCCTTGGCTTCGTGGAACTCCTCGACTCTTCGTCTTTGATTGACGTCCCTGGAGACTCTTTTGACGTCGACCCCGGCCAACCATCTTCGATAACCGCGCTTGAGGAAACGTCCAGGGTTGCGTTCTCGAACGCCATCGCCGATACTCTCACACCTGCCGAACGCGCCGACCTTCTTGATCTCCTGCACAAATTTAGAAGTTCATTCGACGTTTCACAACCTCACCTGGGCCGCACGTCGGAAGTGCAGCACTACATTGACACCGGTTCACATCAGCCGTTACGTCAACGACCATATCGCGTCTCTGCCGAAGAGCGTCGTGTCATTACCACCCAAGTCGAAGATATTCTGCGCCGTGATGTTATTCAACCTTCGCACAGTCCCTGGGCATCTCCTGTCGTTCTCGTTCGCAAGAAGGATGGGTCTATTCACTTTTGCGTCGACCACCGTCCGTTAAATAAGGTAACGCGCAAAGACGTCTATCCTTCGCCGCGCATCGATGACGCCCTCGGCAGTCTTCAGGGAGCAGAATTCTTCTCGTCCCTTGACTTGCGTTCAGGGTACTGGCAGGTCCCGATGGCTGCGGCCGATCGCCAGAAATCCTCATTCATTACGCCTGACGGTTTATATGAATTTAAGGTGATGCCTTTCGGGCTTTGTAACGCCCCTGCCACCTTTGAACGACTCATGGACAACACGCTGCGTGGCCTCAAGTGGTCTATATGTCTGTGCTACCTCGACGATGTTGTGGTTTTCTCGCCTGATTTTCCTCCTCACCTGCTCCGCCTCAGACAAGTTTTGACCTGTCTAACAAACGCTGGCCTTTAACTCAACCTCAAGAAGTGCCGCTTCGCCGCGCGAGAGCTCACCATTTTAGGCCACGTTGTGTCCAAGCACGGCGTTCTACCCGATCCTGCAAAACTTCGAGCAATCGCCGAGGTTCCGAAGCCTCAGACCATCAAAGAACTTCGAAGCTTCGTGGGCCTATGCTCGTATTTCCGGCGCTTTGTTCGAAATTTCGCATCGATCATGGCGCCATTGACTCAGCTTCTACGCGGTGACGCCACCCTCTCCTGCTGGTCCCCTGCATGTGACTCCGCCTTTGCTACGCTGCGTCGTCTTCTCATCTCCCCACCTATTCTTCGCCATTAAGACCCGTCAGCTGCAACTGAAGTACATACAGATGCCAGCAGGGTCGGTCTCGGCGCCGTACTCGCCCAACGAAAGGCGGGTTACCCCGAATATGTAGTCGCCTATGCGAGTCGCACACTGACGAAGCCTGAGGCCAATTACAGCGTGACCGAAAAAGAGTGCTTGGCTTTAGTATGGGCACTTGGCAAGTTCCGACCATATCTGTACGGGCGCCTATTCGACTTGGTCACAGATCACCATGCGCTTTGTTGGCTCACCAACTTGAAAGATCCCACTGGCCGCCTAGCCCGTTGGGCACTACGCATCCAGGAGTACGATATTCGCGTCGTATACCGCAATGGACGCACACACTCCGACGCAGATGCCTTGTCTCGTTCACCTTTACCTCCAGACTCGGCCTGCGCAACCATTTCTGCACATTCCGTGTCATCGCTCGACATGGACTCCTTTGCAACCGCACAACGTCGTGACCCATGGATCGCTTCTATTTTCGACTATCTTTCTGGATCGTCGACCATCCCTGTATCCCGAACCCTCCGACGCCAAGCAGTTCATTTTGCCATTCGTGACCAGCTGCTGCACCGACGCAATTACACTCCTGAAGGTCGTCGGTGGCTTCTGGTGGTTCCCCGCAGCTTAAGGTCTCAAATGTGTGCCGCTTTCCACAACGATCCGCATTGTGGCCATGCCGGAGTCTTCAAGACGTACGAACGAATTCGCCACCGCTACTACTGGCGCGGCATGTACAATTTTGTTCACAAGTTTGTTCGGTGCTGTCTTGACTGTCAACGCCGCAAATCGCCGCCTTTACGCCCATCTGGTGCCTTGCAGCCGCTCCCGTGCCCGGCCACACCCTTCGATCGCGTCGGCATCGACCTATACGGCCCGCTTCCTACGACACCAGGCGGCAATCGGTGGATCGTAGTTGCTATTGATCATTTGACATGCTACGCCGAAACTGCTGCTTTACCAAGTGCTACAGCGCGGGATGTAGCCTCTTTCGTCCTACATCGCTTCGTGCTTCGACACGGCGCACCTCGGGAACTCCTCAGCGATCGAGGTCGCGCCTTCCTCTCCGAAGTCGTCGAAAGTTTGCTTTCGGAATGCCATATTATTCATCGGACAAGCACGGCATACCATCCACAGACTAACGGGCTTACAGAGCGATTTAACTGCACACTTGGTGATATGCTCTCTATGTACGTGGCATCTGATCATGGTAACTGGGACCGCATCCTTCCATTCGTCACGTTCGCGTACAACACCGCGATCCAGGCCACTACGGGATTTTCACCTTTCTTCCTCCTGTATGGCCGCGAGCCTACGCATACCATCGACACGCTTCTTCCATACCGTCCTGACGCCTCCGAGTGTCTACCTGTTTCCGAAGTCGCCCGACAAGCCGAAGAATGCCGCCAGCTAGCGCGCTTCTTTACGGCAGAGCAACAGCAGCGCCAGAAAGAAAACCGCATCGACACGCATCCCAACATGACCTACGCTCCAGGCGTTCTTGTGTGGTTGTCGGTCCCTTTCCAAACGCCGGGGCTTCCCTCGAAACTCGTCCCAAAATTCGAAGGGCCTTACCGAGTCTTGGAGCAAACATCCCTGGTGAATTTTCTCATTGAGCCCCTGTCACCACCTGAAGACTTGCGCCGGCGTGGACGTGACATTGTCCACGTCTCGCGTCTCAAGCCCTACCACGACCCTCTGCCTCCCGATTCTTAACGTGACAGGATGGCTCTTTTTGTCCGGGGGGAGATTGTGAAGAAGACGCGCCTCGCGGCACAGCCGCATCGCCAACGCGTGGCTCGTCTCGGCTCGCACTGTTGATTGCTGGCGTCCGTTTGGACAGTGCTTCGGGCTGCTTCGCCGTTCGCGGTTGCTGTGCCTTTCCATTAGGTGCCGCCAATAAACCTTTTCTCAACGTTTCCTTTTAATGAGTTTAAGAGTTGTAAACTTCATACTCGCATTTAATGCAATTGTGGAATTCTTAATATTTTTTTCTTCAATCAAGGCATATATTCGAAATACACACGCCACAATTACTAGGTTTTAACTTCTTTGAAATGCAACAAACGTCGTCAAGATCGGTGCAGTCTAGCGGATGAATATCATGTCTCTGTTTCCGTGGATTATTAGGAGCAGCCAAACTAATTAGTGATATTAAAATATTGCATTGCAAATACGCTTAGCGGTAATTTCTGTTCACGGTTACCGCACAGAGGAAGTGCAGACATATTATATATTTCTTTTTCTTCATTACAGCCTCTTGTGCTCCGTTTAAATGTAGTGGAGTTGATCAGAGATAAACAGTTTTTCATTAGCTTTCATATTTACAGTCCACATTTCTAATTCAGTTTCTACAAGACAGATGAAACACAAATGAACACGACTAATTTTCATTTGTATTTGTGTCGATTCACTCGAGCTCTGGTACGCGCCAGTCATTTTGAACTCACTCTCCAGACTTCACCAGAGCCGACACTGAAAGCACCTTTTTACATTTACATTTTTCATGCACTAGATAGGGTCTAAAATTATCAAACAACATTGAAAATATCGAGAAATAAAACTAGAAATCCCGGCTACATTGATACTGTGTTTATCGTACCAATGAGAAAATAGATCACGACCTCATTGTCATTTCTATCTCCGCTGAGGCGCGCTTGAACTTATGTGCGCTGACACCATTTGCGCATATATTTTGTCGCCACATGTTCACCGCACCTGTCGTGTTTTATACCGTTCCCTGTACATGTAGCGACATGTGCATTTCATGAGCTCGCCGTTACACAATCGCAACTAAAATTTTGCACCTTGCCTTAATGAGGAGTTTCATCGGTTGTTTATCGTTTTGTATATAGTTTTAAAGCTCTTCATGTCCCATGCCACAGCTGCTACAGGGGCGTTTTTTGATAGGGATGCAACATACATACACTGGTGTGGCGTAATGTTATCTTTTCTGGGTTGTTTCCACGCCTATAGGTGTACCAAGCCACAGCTAAAACACTTAGAAACAGGGAAATTCTCTTCTTGAGACACCCGTACGGGTTTCCTTCGTACCTTCGAGCTACATTCGGATGGATGACAATTGTGTCTTTCAATATAAATTTACATTCTTTACGCGTCAAACCCACAATAAGATCATGAGGCATGCCTCAGTAAGGTGCTCCAGATTAGTTCTGAAAATCTCGGTTTCATATTCTACGCGTACACTAGTCTATGTACACAAGCGTGTGTTTCTTTTCATTTTTTTTTCATTCTGCTTCCATCGGAACGTCGTCACCGCGTCCGGGATCGAGCTCGACACCTCGAGCTCACCGGCGCAACTCGGGAGCCGCTCAGCTAACGCGGCGGCGAATAATAATGCAGTAATTCTATTTTCCAAGTGCAAAACTGGGCTATCGATTTTTCTTTGGTATTTCCCACAGATACATCAGTCGCGATCGTCTAAGCCATGTACAACGCAGTATTGGAACACCGCTACTCTAGACAAGCGAAATGACGCGTTCACCTGGCTATTCACTGTTGTGAACAGCTGAAAAAAAAAAGATCTCATATTTATCTTGTGATGCTTTCATGCTGCGACATCTAATCAACGAAGGACTTTTGTTTCTTGCCAATTGGGGGCGAATAATTTTCTGACAATTCTCGAAACATCCGCGAATTCGAGAGGCCACGACTAGTCATTTTGCTTGGTCAAAGTTCGCAGAGTCACAATACTAAGAATACAAAAGGGGGACACAAGCAGGTGCAGGCGAACTTTCAAGAGTGGGAGACATAAGAAATAGTATACATTCTTAGCGTCGCGGAGAACCGTACTAAAAAGAGAAAAGGAACGGTACTACAAAAGGGACAGACCCGTTTGGCTGCCCTAACCACAGAATATCGTGCGAAAGCACATTTTCTTCCACCAATTAGTGATTATCTTGCACATGGTCAGGCATTGCTAGATGCTTGATTCGCCGGTTGTTAATTAAATGCTTTGCAACCGCGATGCCGTTGTCAAACTGCTTTATTGAGCGCACGATACGCATAGTCATGTTCCCACATCAGCACGCGGGCGTCGTTGAGCATAAGGCGAGGCGTAAAAGGGAGGAGACACTAAGCGGGGAGACACGCGTACACGTTGGGGACGGTAGATTTCTATGACGTCACACGCCGCGGCATGCGTGAGCGTCGTCCGAGTATGTGCCGTGAAACGAGCGAGTACAGCCTCTTCGCGCGTTCCACGCGGGCCTGTATGAAGAGGTTTCAGACAGAGGCGAAATCGGTTTGTAGACTAGCAGCGATCTCGTACAAAAAGAAAACAAGAAAGAAAAGAAAAAAAAGAAAGAGAAGCTACAGCCTAGAATGCGTGTTTTTACGAAACGTTGTTTAGAAAGAAGAAAGCCAGTAATTGGAGCTATACAACCTCTCACAGGTCGTTTACAGCACTGTGAAAGCCAATAGGATGACCGAATGCCTCTCGAGATGTGTTCATCCGAGTCGCGTCGTATACTCAGCGGCTGCTGAATGCTGAATTCTCTGCATGCTATGTACATGCGCAAAGGTCCTAACATGTCACGTATCGCAGTAACGTCTCATGCACCAAGCAAAAAGAAAGCTCTCTAATCCTGTTACTATTCACGCCCAAATCTATAGACTGCTGCACAAAGATATTGCCTCTGTATGCTTCATACATCGGCAGCGCTGCAAACTACCTGTGAGGTGCGAAGTGTAGTTGGTAGATTCATGTTAGAAAAAAAAATATTCAGCGTCCAGACACCGACACAAGAAGGAAACGGACATTGTTGTTCGTTTCCCTGTTATTGTATCCTTGTCTGCACGCCTCTTTTTTTTTTCAAACTGCAATGAAAGGTGTTTCTGGGATAGTTTCATCATACCTGAAGGTTTAGCACCGCAAAAGAGAAGTAGACACAAGGCGAGCTAGGACTAACTCGCAAGACAAGCGCTAGCTGTTACTAACTCACAAGTAGCGGGTTCGCACTTGTCACACGTCTACTTTTCTCTCTCGTCTAGGCCGTGTACTCGCTACATGCGCAAGCGAATGTTTGACCAGAGGACTACACCAAATCACTCACGGAGAAACGTTTCGTTGGTGAAAGGTTGTTTACTGGCCAATGTTTTCTTGTTGTCCCACACATAGCGCGAATCATTTGCTGTGCCTATTTAATTTTACTATTTACTTATGCGAGTTGCCTACCGCGCCTGATGAAAGGCATTATTGCATTATCGCATTATTATTACGCCGGGACAATAAATCACAAGAAACCATGTGCACAAGTATACGGACAAAAGAATAATAAATATTGTGAGGTGTAATGATCTACAAAACGAGTCTATTGAAATAGACAAGAAGAGAAACCGTACGTGAGGATCAACAAGAATGATGGGACGCCTTTCTCTGACACACATTTTTGGACACCGTCGGGCAGCCTGTTCCACTCCACTATCCTGTGTGGGCCCTTGAAAAGCATCCGTGACCCCATCAACGCATTTAGCTTACTTCAATTTTGCTTGTTTTCTGCATAGTCTCTATTTTCAATACAGACTGTGGAGCTAACAAATATCGCGTCTTAATAAGCTTCGATTCATAAAAGTAAATTTAGTAAAGTAACTCTTGCTTTACGTTTATCTTGCTTTGTTGAAGACCAGGCCAACCTAGGCTTCGCGTGATAGCTCTAACACAGCTGTCGAATTCCTTGTGACTGGATCAGTCATTCGTCACCCACTATGGACCTATGAAAATTCCACGATATATATTGAAGAGGAAGAAGTCCTTGCGCGATGTCATGGATGCATATTGGACGCATCCATGACGTCATGCCATGTCATGGATGCAACCAATATGCATCCATGACATGGATGCATATTCTGTTGTTCTAGATGCATGGCCGTTCTCAACTTCTGCGCCAACACATCTGCGTTCTATTTAATGGAACTTTGTCTATGGGTCATTCAGCATGAAATCGTTTCTCCTACATATAGCTCTTCATGGGCGTTTCGTAATCGTACGCAGCCCACGCAAGGCGTATATGGGCGCCGAATCTGGGGCTCGCTTGAATAATGTAACCTTGCAAGGAGCACAAAAGAACTATTAGTTTTGCCAATAATTGTTGCAGTTTCGAATACCCAAGCAATGATTTGTGACCACAGTAATTAACATTACGTTGTCATGAAAGTAACAACGCGTGACAATGTTTTATATCGTCTTAATAGTTTAATGTTATATATTTCGGTCTACATGGCCATCTTGAAATGCAGAAACCCGTAATTAGACTTTTAGAACGATTTCCTCCAACTTTGCTATATAAACGTGCGACGTAAATTTTTTTTACTATGAAATTATTTATTGTAAATAGCTTAACTAAGGAATTGTTTATTCTTTTTTTCCTGTGCATACGATGTCCGCATGGGAAAATAATTTATCTGCAGTGACTTAATACGAGCAAATATTGCGGGCTTTCTCGCAAATAAATTGTTTGAATTAATAAAGGAAACACTATGTTCGAGTGATATCTTACGCGGCAGATGTTAAAGCTAGACATAGCCATGTTTCGAGCTTATAATTCCTAAACACAGTATAAAAACGCACGCTGCCGCAATGAAGTTCGATTGCCTGTGCTAAATCTCAAGCGGATGCAGCTGCGTTACAGAAAGCACTGAGGTCATAAAGAGCACCTCGATTCAACGACAGCCGGGGTACCGACCAAAATGTATTCAAATTTGCAGGCCTGTGCAGAAGCTTCTTCTATCTAGGCCACGTGGTCACAGGAGACCCACATTATCTAAGCAAATTTCCCGGCGTAGAAAACATGAGCTGGAGAGGCTATTTGTGCGAATCATAACCACCAGCTTACCAATGTCCTTAAAAATTAAAGTGCTATAATATCAGTCAAGGGGGTGAAATATGGAACAGGAGAGGCCCCCGAAGAAGCTAACGATCGCTCAGCCAGTGATTCCCCTAATATGCTCACAGCAGACTTGGGAAACCTTGAAGTAGTAGTTATTGATCATTGAGCCAACCACTCTAGCTGATAGTCTAAGTGTCATTAACAGTAAAATTATGTAGTTGTAAGTCTGGTAAGGCCTACAGCGGATAGCCAAATGTCTTGAGTGGCTGAATATTGATTGCAAAGGAAATGGAAGACAAGGAAAACTTAGTTGAAGACGGCAAAGGATAAGATGGTCCAATGACGTTGAGAAGTTTACAAGCACACTATGGAGGTGCTTGATGCGGGCTCTGCAATAATTAGAGATTGCTTGCAGTGGCCTTGCTCCTGCTTTAGGCATAATGTTAGGCTGCTGGTGATCGTGAACTTCGCTAATATATAAAATAATTTCAAACCTTCAGCACGGTACAATTCCGGATTGGCGCTTCTTCGTGCAGAAAGCATTTATTCTACCTCGTAAAGAAAAGCGTATTTAGGTCTATGTAAATCCTATTAGCAAGACCTCTAATGTAAGGGTGCGAAAAATACACGTGCATGGTTCAAGCACCTGGTATAAGAGCACACGGGACCAGCAAAGAAGAAGAACGCAAAGCGTGAGACCACGTGATTAGTGGAGCGGTGTTTTCTCGCATCCTACGCAGCGCTTAGGGATGACGAACTCATTCTGGAGGATCGTCCTCGGCAACCATGAAGAATGCTCTGAAGGAACTGTCGGTGCTATATTTGCACTAGACCGTGCTGTGAACACAGAAAAAAGCTGCAAGAAAGCATTAACCAGTGGAAATGGGACTATGAAATGCAAGGGAGCAACAGTAAGGCACAAATCAATATATTATTAACCTATCTGCAAGAACTTCTTCATATGCCATAAACTATCTGTGTTCTTTCGCGATTCAGTGGAACAATACTGAAAAACAAAGTAAGTTTCGCGCGATAGGTGAAGCAGCCATTGCGAGAAAAAAATATTAGAATGCTATGCGAAGTAAGGGTACCTGTCTTATCGGTCGTAGAGACTTGTAAACCTTGGCTTACTAACTAATTAACAAGCATGATGTCACGCGCACAAAGGCACACACGAACACATCTTACTCACTGACCACGGACACTCGCTGTTAAAGTGCTGGCGTGAGGAAGAGCAGTGGTAGCAGCAGCGAGCGAATTTACCTTCGTGCGTGCTCTCGCTTCATCGCGAACTAAGCGGCAAGAATACAGTGCACGCAAAGGCATCCGCCCCCGCCGCGGCTCAATTTTGATCATCCCAGATGACTTTCAAGATGGGGCTCACGCGGCCGCCCTCCACCGCGCTATACGCAGCCGCCGCCATGGAAGAGTGGATTCGAACCTCAGAACTCTTCTCTAGTGCACAAGTTTATGATTAGAACTATTACGCAACGGACGCATGCATCGGCAAGTGACATAGAAGGCCCTCATGAATGCCTTGCGGGTGTAGGATTTGGGGGTCGTTGCCACGGGAGCCTTGTGACACACAGAAGATTGCTCTCTAGCCTACGCCACCGATGTGTCGCGAAATGGGTAGCTGGCCTATACGATACTGGGGCGTCACACGGAGGCTTAGGCGGCACACGCCGTCGTCCGCGCCTTTTTGATGAGGTTTGCTTCTTAAGCGATGAGTACGAGGTCAAGAGGGTAGAGAAACGGAACAGGGGGTTTCTTTACGCAGGTGAAGGAAACTTACATACAGATAAATGTCATACTCGTGCTGGCAGGAGCCTGGAGCAGAGTACATCGTAGCAAGACGAAGCTGCATGTCAGAGCTACTACATCGTCCTAGCAGAGCTTGCTCAACACACACTCAGGATGCCCCTTAAATTTTCTCCATCTTCCATAGATCAATCGCTAGGAAAATGGGTAATGTCCTAATCAATCAGTCCGGCGGTTCATATCGGCACAGCAAAGCGCATCCGAGAAGGGTGCACAAAGCACACGCGCCGCAATAAGCTGATCCTGGAAAGGGGGAAGCAAGCATACCTGACCAAGTGTTTCTCTGACGACCGGAGAGAGGTCAATGGCCCAAGCTCGCCCAAAGGTCAAGCTCCTCCAGGTCCTGGTGTCTATCGCTGTGGTCCTGAGAAACCCTCCACCGTCTCGCCTCCCCGTCGAAGTCTACCAATTTGCCTTCACGGAAAAGACGCATCTTCCGGTAAGAACGCCGAATCGTTCAGCATTTCAGTGTCCCCAGAGATTCGGTAGAATGCTGTTTAATGTCGGTAACACAATTACCCCGGCCACCACTCTTCGGCAAACACACCAAACCGTGAGTGTGAAACATTGGCTCCGTTCTTACGATAATATTTTATGTCGTCACTTCAAGGGGTGTCGTGAAGTCACTGGAATGTCATTTACGCTGCTGGTCGACTGCTGGAGACGAGCAAGCCAGTACGCGGAGCCGCTTTGCGTGTTTCGATTCGGTCCCTTCGACAGGCTGAACCACTGCCATTAGTAGCGATTCGGCATGTTTTCAGAAACTTCAGACTGCTCCGAAGTCTAGGATAATGACGGCAGACAGAGAGCAAGAAACGAAGCCACAAGAACTTATGAATGCACAAGCACGAAGGTCAGACAAATCCATGTACTACCCATCATTCTCATGGTGGCTAAACGATTGCAGCGCCATAGTTTCCTCTTGTATTTACTGCAGGAAACTATGTGCTCCCACCTACGGCATAGGGCGCACAACAGGAATAAGATTCCCCTTAATTTGATTTATACCCCTGTCACACGGCAGATCTAATGTCATTTCCAACGAATGACATTCGCTCGGAATGTCATTTGTTTACTGTCACACGGGAAAATGTAATGACATCCGTTGAAAATGACATTTTCAATCGAATGAGTTCGCCAAACTCATTCGCGTTCGTTTTGGAACGAAATGTGTACCCCCGACACCAGAAGCCTACCAATCAGCTTCTCAAACAATGTTTGTTTTTTCATCAGCTTCACAGACAGTACTCGTTTTTTAATAGTATAACAAAAAATAGCTGTTGAACTGTCAGTTTTATTCTATAAGCTTTTACTTTCATGACGTTTAAGAAATATACTCTCAATCCAGTGACTAGGCGGCCGTCTTTGGCTTTGGCTGTGGCAGTCGTGTTCGTTCGCACCAGCCGCGGCCTCTTGGTTATACCCGTGCGCGTTTATTGTGTGTTTTGCCATGTCAACGGCGCAAGACGGCGATACAGACGTTCGGAGTCGCGCACAGTGGTCTGAACAGGAGACTCGCACACTCATAAGAATATGGCAGGACCATTTGGGAGACCTGCGGTGCACGAAGAGGAACTCCAAAGTGTACGCGGCCATCCAAGAGGGGCTGCGCGCTGAAGGCGTCGACAAGCCTCTCAAGGCTATAAAGTCGAAAATAGAAAACTTGGGCAACAAATACAGGTAAGCATCGTGTCAACAACGCGATGGACAGCATTTTCGTGCTCCTTTATTTCAGTCGCACATCGATTTGAATACCACGTTGCATTCGCGGCTGGTGCGGTTGCATGCTTGCCGCCTGACGTTGACGACTGTTCACAACTCGGCACCTAGTTAACGTTTGATTGTTGCCGCCGAAATTTGAGTGTCATTTTTCTGTCGCAAAAATTGGCGCGGAAACCGGAAAACCTAACGTGTGACTCAGCATTAGACGCCTGCACGCTGTAGCAAATGTGAGAGACGCGCTTCGCTAAGGACCTTCCAAGCGGCCACACCGCTCCGCAGACGCACCGCTTCTGTCGCAGTTACCGAACGCGCCTAGACGCTGCTTCGCAGATTAGTGAAGTGGTAAAAGGAGCCAGGAGAGAATGTGGAAAACACTAGATGAAGTTATGCGAACTGCTTGACATGCACCGAGATAAAGCTATCGGTAATTGTATGCAATAAACATTGAGAATCGAGAAATAAACAATCTAAGCGTTAACATGCAGCCAATATGGTAGTAACAACTATAGCATCTTGTTTTGTCCTTTAAACATCGGTGTTGGGCTAGCCAGTGTCTGGTCCTCACAATAGCAAAGTCAGCTGCAGTTTCAAAATCATACAAAACCACGCAACACACAAACATCTGTGAACCAGTCTTCATTAACTAGTTGCACTGAAATGACCAGTCACCAAGTGATTGACATACATTTTCAACGCAACTGGAGCCAGTGCATTTATTTTCTCTGGAGTGAAGTAAAACCAAGTGATGTGGAAAACATTTCATAGGAATTTTCTACAATGACGCTTTTACAGACGCACCGCTTCTGTCGCAGTTACCGAACGCGCCTAGACGCTGCTTCGCACATTAGTGAAGTGGTAAAAGGAGCCAGGAGAGAATGTGGAAAACACTAGATGAAGTTATGCGAACTGCTTGACATGCACCGAGATAAAGCTATCGGTAATTGTATGCAATAAACATTGAGAATCGAGAAATAAACAATCTAAGCGTTAACATGCAGCCAATATGGTACTAACAACTATAGCATCTTGTTTTGTCCTTTAAACATCGGTGTTGGGCTAGCCAGTGTCTGGTCCTCACAATAGCAAAGTCAGCTGCAGTTTCAAAATCATACAAAACCACGCAACACACAAACATCTGTGAACCAGTCTTCATTAACTAGTTGCACTGAAATGACCAGTCACCAAGTGATTGACATACATTTTCAACACAACTGGAGCCAGTGCATTTATTTTCTCTGGAGTGAAGTAAAACCAAGTGATGTGGAAAACATTTCATAGGAATTTTCTACAATGACACTTTTTTTTTTTACTGCAGAGACCTGTGCAAGAAGCGCTGTACCGGCCATGGTGCAATTGCATGGAAGTATTTCTGGGAACTACATGGATTCCTCGGAACACTTCCCGTTAATGATAAATCATTGACAGATGAAATTGGCTGCAGCGGCGCAACTGTTGAAGAGGTAAATGCCATACCCACTTTTTGCTTGTGGACATTTTCAGTACAATGTTTTTCTCATGTTAATGTTTTCGTGTGTTTCAGCTCGTTCATGACATGGTGCATGGCACACACTGCGACTCTGAGGATGTGCTGGATGACATCGCCAGCCACCCACCATCGCCAGAAGCATCACAGCGCAGTGAGGACGCCGTTGTGCCAGACACAGAAATGGATGGGCCAGTACCAGAAACGGATGTGCCACCTGCCAATTCTACTGCCTTTCCTGCCAATGCGCCTGGCCTTGGCAGGAAAACGCCAGTAGGAAGAAGAACTCAGAAGGAATCATTACTGGCACAAATGATTGAAGAGCAAAAGAAAATGAGACTGGCGTACGAGAGATCGAAAGAAAAAGAAAACTCTTATCGCGAACGTGTTTTTGTGCTGCACGAGAAGGCTGCTGAGCGAGAAGAAAGATTGATTTCGATCTTAGCAGACCTCAGCAAAAAATAAATGACTTCTGAGCCGTTCCAATTTCTTCTGTTATTCTTTTGCAAGAAACTCGTAATGACTGCACATGCATGTCGAGCAACTGGCTTGTACATAGCTTCAAATGACCAATTACTAACAACTGTTGGAAGCAAGATGTACTGATGTTTAACTTCCCTAGTTCCTGATCACATAATATGTATGAAGTACACGTGTGATATTCACATTGGAACTGAAAGTTGCACTACAGCACAAGAGTTTGCCAGATGGGGAAGATGCAGAAGAAATTAGTGTGCAAAAAGTTAATGAGCATAAAATGTGTAGTTGAGATCTGGTGCTTTGCTAACGTGAATACCAGGTGATATTCACATAAAAACAGATCTCAACTACCCGTCTTATGCTTGTTAACTCTTCGCACACTGATTGCTGCTGTATCTTCCCCATCTGACAAACTTTTATGCTCAAGAACACAGGTGTTGTCACAACATGTAACACAATGACATTTTCTAGTACACTTGGTCCCTTCTGTTCCAACATGTGCTGTTCATCATCACACGGAACGCCTGCTGCAACACCATCACTGTTGTGTGCATTTTATTGGGCCAGCTTGGAAAAATAATTTGCCAGCGCGGCCCTGATTTCTCTGCCTTCACCACTGACGGCTTCAGTGCTGTGCATAGGCTGAGGGTAGTGCTGGTTGAAGTTGTGCATCTCTTGCTCCCATTGTTGTTCGATCGGGTCTTTAAGCATTTCACAAATGTTGTGGAGAACGCAAGCAGCTCGGATGGCTTGTTTCGCCGTCCTGATCTTGCATTCCATCCTCTTTGAAGTATATCTGAAACGGGCTTTCAGCCGTCCAAAAGCATTTTCAACTATTCTCCTCGTTTTTGACAACTGGTAATTAAAAACTGCTTCCCGAGATCCTGCAACAGCATTTGCAAATGGCTTGAGGAGGTTCGGGGTCAAAGGGAACGCCTGGTCGCAAAGTATTAGAGGACCCACTCTTGTGCCCTCAATTCGTGATAAAGGCGACTTGAAAAAGTCACTTTCCACCAAGTTGTGGAGCTCGGAGCGGCCGTAAACATAGGCATCATGGCACCTGCCGGGGCTCCCCACATTGATGTATCTGAACAGGTACTGATGATCTACCAGTGCCAACAGTATGATGCTGTGCCTGCATAAAAGGAAAAAGAAAAAAAGAAGCCTTCATAAGCAATCTGTAGCCACCTTAAATGCAGAAATGAGTGTCACAGTTTGCTCAGAAAGGAATTTATTATTTATCACAGGTACTAGTAAATCCATAGTAGCAAGGCTGTTGAAAACAGCAAACAGTTGGCTTTGAAACAGGTATGTAGTGCTTTTTAACGTGCACAAAGGTGGACGAAATATATGAAGAAAGCTTACCACCCTTTGTAGTTGTAGTAGTCAGCGGCGTGCTCCGTTGGTGGAGATATAGCGATATGGCAGCCATCCAAGGCGCCGATGGCTTGTGGAAATCCGCTCAAAGCGTAGAACCGTTTTATATGTTCTTGCATTTCTTCGCGACGGACCATACGAAGCCAGCGATGCTCCAGCACCTTAATGACCGCCGCAAAGAATTCGCGATAAGCGACGTTTACTGTAGAACGCCCGACGCCAAACAGATGTGCGATGGTAGCATCTTCTGCTGTGGAGCGAAGACGGTACAATCCGATGGCGACTCGCTTGTCCACGGTCACAGCCTGACGCATATTTGTGTCCTGACGTTCCAGTTCACCCCGCAATGAGTCCACAAGGTAGCGGAACGTGGAAGGTGTCACGCGGAACGACTGTTTGAAGTGCGCTTCGCCCAAGTGCGGTAGGGTATCCTCGAACCACCTCTCGTTGCGCTGAAAAGCCCATCGTTCCCGATGTATCGGAGACGAAGCAGCCACAATGGCAGCCATTGCGAACGAGTTCGCGCAAAGTCGTTCTTCATACTCCCTGGAAGTGGCTTCCTGCGCTTCCAACTCTAGCGTAAGCTGCCTTTCTTCGCTACGATGTTTGGCTCGCATGCACATAAGAGCAGCGATGACACGCAATTGCCTTTCTCCTGTCTCTTCAGCAGAGGTAGCGGTAGCGCCTGTCGTGCTTTCCGCCATGTTGTTTACCTGATCTTGGGCTTGGCTTGACTCGACTTTTAGTTGCCAGTGTCGACGAGTTAGTGATCCGAAGTACGGTGTGAAATGGAGGGTCACTCATTCCGACGTATTTTAGCATATTAGTAAATAATCACTGAATAACATTAGGTATGACGCTATGTTTGCTTCTTTTTTTTTACTATCGTCATTGTCATCATTCTCAAATGACATTCGTTTTCGCCGTGTGACAGCGCGCGGCGATAATGACATTAAACCTCAACAAATGTCATTCGTTGTAAATGACATTAGATCTGCCGTGTGACAGGGGTATAACTTACCATTCTTATACTGACGACTGCCTTGTTGTCCGAGACCCCACAACAGCGTCGTAATTAGGGGCGCTATAATGTAAACCTATTCTAAACTTTTCTATTCCAATTCTGCAATCAGCCCTCGGTGGTTGGTAAAAAACTTTTTTGGACCACCCCCACTTGACCTGTCTGTCACGCGACGTCACAAAAACGGCGATAGCTCCCCATCTAATATGACGTGTACACACTGATTATGCATGATTTTACTGAACAAAAGAAAAATAGTTATTTCTCATTCAACGCCCTTTCACATTATCCCTCGGCTTTTGGTCAAAAGTTTTCGGGCTGCATCGACTTCACCTGCTTGTCACGCGATGTCACAAAACCTCAAAAACTCACCGCGTCAAAGTGACGTATACGCGATAAAGATGCATTCATATGATGTACAAAATTGAATTTTCTTCTGAATAGCCGCAGGCTGCCCCGTTCCAAAAGGAATAAAAGATGGCTACCACCACTCGCTCAGCCAATGGCTACTCGCACCTGCCGGAGAGCATGGGTTTACTTGCGTGTAATAAAGCTTCTTGCGTGGCCGCATAAGGCTTTCGAACACTTTTGGCACGTTTACGACCTCCTTGTGCTAACTCTTCTTTGCTGAGAATCCGTTTTAGCATCATTCTTAAGCTTCCGTTGCATGCCGCCGCGATTGTCGACGAGTCACCGTAAGCTAAATAAGGGAAAAGGGACCAATCACAGACGCCGGCGATACCCTTTTCATTCGGTTATCCATTTTCAGTGCAGTGGCTTGGCCCCATCGGATCCCTCTCCGCTTGAGCGTGCTCCTCGCCTCTTGTGAGCCAATTAGATAAGACAGTCCGCTCAATGTAGGCAATGTTATTCGTTTTTCAAGCTAACTAAAGTGACCTCCTATGAACTAGGACAGCGTCTGATTGGTCTATTGAGGCAACCCTGCGAGTGACCGCCCTATGCTTCCGTCGGCGGGCACGCAAATTTGACGTCAGGAGATTGGAATAAAAACATATTGGAATAGTATTACGTTATAGGGCCCTAGGTCCTACGAAAGTTTTTCACTAATGAAAACGTTGTTACTAGTGGCGGTACAACGTAGGGGTATGGATGATTTGATCGTGGTAGCTGAAACGAAACAGCCAGATCAGTTGATACATCGGAAACACTTTTAGTCGACCAGTAGCCTAATGGCATTCGAGTTACTTCACGGCAAGTTGAAGAGGCCACATAAAATATTATCGTAAAATGGAACCAATGTTTCACAGTGTAATTGCTGAGTTACATTTGCAGCAATTTGCACATCGAACTTACACGATTCTCCTATGGCTGATTCTACACTACAGAGACTAAGTGCAATGTTGCAATGGAAATACGTGAAAAATTTGATCTGTTGCATGAGGTAGACGGCAACATAACCACTACGGCCTGCTCATCGGTCACTTCCTGTGGATCTGTGATCGATTCATTTTTCTAGGTTTCATTGAATCAGCGCAGCGCGGGGTGGTAGCATTCACGGATTCAATTAAGTGCCGCTGTCTTAGTTACATATCAAAGCGCTAATCTATAGTTAGAATTGATCAATACTGACGGTGCCAATAGCCTAATTTATTGTCATTGTTCGTCAACCGAGTCAACGGAGGACCAAGGGATCATCCGCACATGAATGATCAACGGCCAGAGCCACCAATCTTCCCAGTAATGCTGCGCACAAGTTAATTTTCGAGAACGCATTTGACATACCACACAATTTAAAGCAATGTCTTTCACTCGTTCTCGTAACCTTCTCCTTTTTCCGTACACGACTGCTAACACTTGCATTGAGTAAGTAATTCGCTTATGTATCTAGTGGTCACTATCTCTCAAGTTCTTTTTTCTTCCGCATGTGTTCAACATCATCTCATCTAGTAACAAGACCCTAGATTTCCTCTGACTTCATTTACGAAACTCCTCTCCTCATGTTAAACTCATTGCAAACAAGCCTCTAATTCACACTACACTCGAATATACGTCAGCAATTTGGAACGCCAATCAAATTTCTTATGAATGCAATATAGACGGTGCAAAATTGTGCTACTACGTTCATCCGCTCATCGCATTCGTAAAACGTAAGCACATCGACATTGAAGGCAGAAACAGGTCTGCCGCCCCCTTTACTGTTACCGTCGTATCACTACGTACTCTATCCCTAATTCACAAAAGTTATCATAGTTATCTCACTCAGATACCTTACATCTTACCGCCAGCTCACATATCGCTCCGCACAGGACATTCTCTAAGTATTGCTCGCCCCCGAATCCGTACTCTCACCTTTTCGTCCCGTTTTTTTTTTTCATGCACCATGTATACCGGAAAGGCCTTCCCCACGTCATCGTGGCCATCACCAACCCACACGCCTTCATTGACGCTGTAAAAGCTCACTACTCACCCTGAATGCTCAACGTGTTTCCTTTTTTGTGGGGCTTTTCAGGAAATAAAGTGAAAGCGAGAGACATTGCACTGGGTACCGATGTCAGCAGCGATCAGGAATATTATAAAAAAACGAGCCGTCGCGATTGTACCCCATTCCGTCGACGTCCGGTGTCGCTCCTATGGTGTCCGGTGTCGCACGTCGCTTCGGCAAAAGGAATTTCGAATCACGCATACCCAACCACGCAGGCCCTCCATGTAGCGCAAGGCAACTACTGAAGTATTCAAATTTCTCAAAGTAAAATACGGAAAATCGTAATGTACGACTTACACACAGCCTACAGACATGATGGCGTCGACTGTATTATGAATATACGAATAAATATAGGTTCGCTACGCTGAAACTCAGAGGCAAACCCCTTTAACGCGATAGCAGTTTCCAGTTGCCGTTTGAGATCTGTCTTAGGAGCAGCGCGGCCCCCTCGGTTCCTTGCACACCATCATAATAAGAACCACGAAGCTCGCCGTCGTGCATAGCGTTCGCCGCCAGCATTTCCCGGTAAACATTACCGTTACATAAGCTGCAGTTGCTGGGAAGCGCGAGAAGCACTTAGGGATCATTTAATGCTATCGCACTCCACTCTTAAACGCGAATCTTAACCGTACTCCCAATTTTTCGGCCCTCCTGTAAAAGTTAGTGTCACTAACGCACTCTTAATATAGGGGCCCTATAACGTAAAACTATTCGAAAATGTTTCTATTGCAATCTTCTGACATCAAATTTGCGTAACTGCCGACGCAAGCATTGGGCGGTCACCCGCAGGGTTGTATGAACAGACCAATCAAACAATCTTCTCATTCCTAAAAGGTCACTTTATTTTCTTGAAAAGCGAATAATATTGCTTACACTGAGTGGCTTGCCATCTAATTGGCTGACAAGAGGCGAGGACCACTGTCAAGTGGACAGACTTACTTTGATTGGGCCGAGCCACTGCGCAGAAAATCAATAACCGAATGAAGAGGGTGGTGCTGGCGTCTGCGATTGGTACACTTTCCCTTCTTAGCTTGCGGTGGCTGGTCGAAAATCGCAGCGGCATGCAACAGAAGCTTAAGAATGCCGCTAAAATGAATTCTCAGCCAAGAAGAGTTGGCAGAACGAGGTCGTAAACGTGCCGAAAGTGCTCGAAAACGTTACGCGGCCACGTAAAAAGCTTTAATATACGCGAATAAACCCATGCTTTCCGGTGAGTGCGAGTAGCCAGTTCCTGGGCGGTCGGTGGCAGCCATCTTTTATTCCTTTTTGAACGGGGCAGCCTCCACCTATTGAGAAGAAAACTCATTTTTGTTTGGCATATTAATGCATCTTTAACGCGTACACGTCACTTTGACGCGGTGAGTTTTTGTGGTTTTGTGACGTCGCGTGACAGCCAGGTGAAGTGGTTGCAGCCCGAAAGCCTTTGACCAATAGCCGAGGGCTAATGGCGAAAAAGCATCGAATCAGAAATAACTATTTTGCTTTTGTTCGGCCAAATCATGCACAATCACTGTGCACACCTCATACCAGTTGTGGAGCTATCGCGGTTTTGTTGATGTCCCGTGACAGCAGGCGAAGTGGGGGTGGTCCCAAAAAGTTTTTAATGATTCGCGTAGGGCTGATTGCAGAATTAGAATAGAAAAGTTTGGAATAGTTTTACGTTATAGGGCCCTAAGTTACATATTAGCAGAATTCTGGGCAAATTGTCACAATACACCTAGTAAAAGCAATATTTAGTGCAAGTATTTGCATTTTCTTTGCAGAAAACTGAAAATGGGAAACTTAATAAGGACACGCAGGTCCGCCTCAAGGACGACAAATTCAAAGTGATAGCAATTCTTAGCCTTGTGTGCGGCCTGCTCGGTGTTCGAACCACACGCCGGGGCCGCAGTTGGCACGGCGATGCAGCATACAAGGTAGCAGCTGCTGCACAGTGCAAACATTGCCCTAACAGCTATCTGGCGTGTTACAACGCTAGCCTGATAGGAGCCCCGTAGTTGACCTGAAAGCGTCCTTGGTTGTCCACCAGACAGTGTGACCAGAATGCGATGTGAAATAAACATTTTTATGCGAAAGTATAAAATGGCCCATCGAGCTAAAAAGACGGCGCCTGTAGCAGTGAAACGGCCACTAAGTTTCCTTTGCCTGTGACGTCACGTCACGCGCGCACCTCGGCAGAACAGACATATGCTAGCGCTAGCGCGCCAGGTGTTGCATGAGGGGAAAGGGCGTCGCCGCGACAACACCCTCGTTCTGGCTCCTGGAAGCCTGCGTTATCGGCGCGCTCCTTGTCCGTGCAAGGTCTAACCTGCGTCCTGACTTCGCCCGGTTTTTCTGACTGCTAAATTTGCGCAGTACCCGTGTTTCTTAGAAAAACGCCTTGCGCGCTAGCTTATGCGAGCAACGGCAAATGTGGTCGGCTAAATCACCATGGACACTTCATGAAGCAGAATTCCTGTGATAATCTAGCAAGCGTTCATTAAAGAGCCCCTGAGCAGGCCTCATAGCAAATTTCCGTTCTACGCTGTAAATTGCTACGTGTCTTGCAGGGAGCATTCCCCCGCAAAAAAAAATTCAAATCGCTCATTAATAGCCGTGATAGAAATATATCAATTCTGTCAACTCATGATGTCAGCAGGCGGGCTCCACTGCCAAGCAAGGCAGCCTCCCAACTCGCCAAACGTTCCTTTCCTGCGTTCTCCCATACGAGATCTCGAGGATCGAGTGACGTATACGTCACAGGCCCCGCCTTCATTTTTTTTCTACTCGCTTTTTTTTCCTGCGCTAAGCATTTCCACTGACCACGCCGCGCACGAGCTGTTGTCTCGTTCGCGCAGCGCACGATACTGTGTGCTATGCACAAGGAAACATGACTGGCAGTATAATTCAGTGCTACATGAACACTGAGGCAGAACAAGCGGATCGCAGAGTATGATCACGCGCTGGAACATGTTAGAAAATGGCATAGTTTCAGTACCTGTGCACAACCGTGGGAACAAGCAGACGAAGTGGAAGTACATCTCTCTTGCTTCGGTGCGAAAAAACACGCAGACATTCCGTTTGCATTTTATTATTTCTCTAAATTTCAATTCGTCAATTCAAGCAACAGATCGCACAGATAACAGATGTTGTCTTGAATAATTCTCAAGTTACGTGTCACCACGAGTGACGTCACACTGTGGACACGATTACGTAGACGCAGGAGCATGATTACGTCACCGCCGGGCTTTGAGCGCGGCGGCCGCGAGTGAAGAGGGAAACGGCGTTCGCAGTGAAATTTCGGGTTTTTCCGCAGCGCGTAGCAATGTAATACTTTGCAGACACGATTGTTATGGTGCAATGGACGCTCTGCGATTATCCGCTCAAAATGACCAGACCTGGTTTAGGCGACCTTTAAGACAGCGCCCAAATTGGCCAATATAACGTTTCCCGCCGGCGAAGGCACTTGCTACACCACACCGATCTCACATTCCACGCGCGTTTTAGTGTGCTTTATTTTTTAATCCTGCGAACGGCACTCAGGTAGGCGTTATCTGCCATGTAGGGGGAGTTCGACGATGCGTCGGCGCTTCCAAGCACCGAGCGTGGCTTGTTCAAAGCGACGTTCCTATTTGTTTAAAGCGTCTTTAATGCTTTTGTGAAGCATGGCTTATTTTGATTTGCACGCATAATTAGTCGTTCCGGGTATTTTTTTCTGGTCTCAATAATTCTGTTTCTACATAGTGTCCAGTTTTCTCGAAATGAGTGCATAGAGAATAATGCCTCGACGATTGGAAAGAAGTCTCCTAACTCATTATTAATAGCTTCGTAGTTCGCTTTATCATAGACGCATACAGTTTTGTTGGATTTTCATTCTCGCATGGGTTGGAAGGTGAATGTGGCATGGATGGCTTTATGATCGCTTTTTTTTTGGGGGGGGGGGGGGGGGGATTATGAGGCACGCCGTAGTGGAGGACTCCGGAAATTTTGACCACCTGGGGTTCTTTAACGTGCACTTAAATCTAAGCACACGGGTGTTTTCGCATTTCGCCCCCATCGAAATGCGGCCGCCGTGGCCGGGATTCGATCCCGCGACCTCGTGCTCAGCAGCCCAACACCATAGCCACTGAGCAACCACGGCGGGTTTTATGATCGCTTACCTCACGTAGTAAGTTATTTATGATATACTCTAGGAATGGCTGATTAGCATAAGGTCGAGTACATTATAGGTGTCTGTTGTTACCCGCGTAGGCTCTAGTATAAGTTGAGTTGAAATTAAGGCACAAATGAGCAAATTCTTTAGAATCATGATTCCTTACGATTAAAGCAGTATTGCTACCCCAGCTTATTTGCGCAAAACTAAATTCAACAAGCAGGCTTTATGCCTTAGGGTGTTTTTCACTAAGTTAGCCTAAGTTTAGGCAAATGAGGTGGAATTTTATGTGGTGGTCTGTAGCAAACGCGCAAGAGAACAGTCTGTGATGAAGCGCGCCAGTTTAGCCATAGTATTTCTAAGTCAGTCTCGATTGTTGCAAGCCAGCACGATAAACGATGATGCGTGGCGATAATCACACCACTACCTCGTGAAATTTTGCGCTTTTTCCGATAAAGGCTGAAGTTCGGCAGATCGACAAGAACCACGGTATATGTAATATGGTCATTCATCCGTGTTTCGTACATGCTCAAATTAGCGTTAGACGACAACGCGAGGTTATACAGAATATCGCATTTAACAAGGAAGCTCCGTACATTGGCAAAGGTTAGCTCGTGCCGATAGAGTAAGGCAGGAGTGTTTCGCAAGGCAAGTTAACTGCTTTTGCACTTCTGCCACACTCTGTGCGTATTCTTTAAGAACGTGGCGCTTATTCCCTATGAACAAAGTTATAAAGCGCAGGGAATAAGGCGATTGTTTTTACGAATAGATGTATGTGCAGGCAATTTAAAGACGACGTGTGAAATCTTCGCCAACGCTGAAGCTCATTCCGTTAAAGTTGCGCCGTTGAAAAGCACTAGCTCTTTTGTTTTTTGAACTGAGAAATTCACTATTATGGGGCGGCCACGATTAGCTGCACGATTGGCCAAGCGATGAGCGCACTTGTCTTTGCCGGCCAATCGAGATGTTCAAATGTTTGCGACAGTGGTCAATGATTATACCTTCCGAGTGCGCGAGTGAATCTCACCCTGAAGACTCAGCATTATCATAAGAAAGATTCAGCGACGACACTCCCTAATGCGAATTTTAAGTGCAGTGCATGCGTCTTTTCATTTGGCGATATATAGGCTGGTGCGGACAATCTGTCACCATGTGGCACGTTGCAAATGGACCGAAGTGTGGCGCGACAGCCTCGCCAATCTGCAGCTCGCGAGGGACAGCGCGTGGGGGACGCGCGGGCGCGATTCACAGCAGCCGCCGCCGACAGACTTGGCACACGACGCGCGCATCTCCGGCGCCACCTAGCAGCCATCGTCGGCGGACTACGCTTTTCCTTTTCACGTTTTCGTCATACCCTCCTCCTGCACCGTGCTCCTGCGCCGCTGCACCGTGCTTCTCCACTTTCCTCCTCGCGTCTTTCATCCCCCGCTGCGCTCCGCGTTCGCTCTTTTACCCTTTGTTGTGCTCGGTTACGCCGATGCTCACCGCAGAAACAGACGCTTAAGAGATGCACCCTGAGAATTTGATTGTTGCTCCGCGAATGTTTTCCGCATCATCAATGCGCGCTTCTAGCCTCTGGATTGTGAGTGCTGCGCAAGCAGCATCACTTCTCACGCTTTCTGTATGGGAAGACAAAGGGGCTAGTTTTTGGCAGTGGGCCTTCAGGGTAGTCGTACGCACGCTGAATTGTATATAGCTTTGTCAGTTGTTAGTAACTGAAGCTTGAGGTTTTTGATCTCGGTGATTAGTTGCGATTGATGTGCGGATAGATTCTTAAGCGGCGCTCGTATAGCTTCAATAGTACAGGGTTAGTTTCGATGTCACTCGTAAGCAACAGTGAAGAGCGAATTACATCACAGCAAAGAACAACAATGTAAAGGTGGGAATGCGGGCGCGACAGCTGCAGCAGAAAGTAGTTACTTGACCGTTTTGTAAAGTGTACATAGTTTATAAAACTGCACGGCAAACATTAGCGGATTAGCATGCTGCGTCGATCGACAGCAGCGGATCCCACAAAACGTTCTGACCGTACCTACTATTTTAAAGCCAGTGAATCGATGTCAGTGGTGATAGGTATTCCGGTTGCAAATCTAGCGACGCTGCCAGGTATGAAGGAGCGCAGTTTTGGCAAGTAGCCAAACACAGGGACGGTACCAACGGTCTAGGACAGTTGGTGAAATCCGTCGGCTCGAAGAAACCAGTTCCATGGCAGTCGATGAGCCAGGCAGGATGCGGACCGCTGAAGAAACCGTAGACGGGGAAAGGAACAGAAAGTGGACAATCATGTAAAATCACACCTGCATGGTGAACATTAGCAGATTAGCGCGCTGTTTTGACGCAAAGCAGCCGGGATAAGCGCTCATATACTACAAGTACTACCTTTCCTGGTTCATCTAATATTTTATTTGCTTATAATATTGCCTAGTTTTTTTCTTTTTGATGCGAGCGCGTTTACTTGTCCTTGCTTCACTGGCTGTTTCTGCGTAAACGTTCTTGTGTGTTGTTGCGTTTTGTATTTTGCTGTGCTTACTGTGACTTGTGCATTGTATATTTGCTCTGTCGTATGGTCTCGAATTTTACGCTAGCCATTGAGTTGTTGTGTAAACTCGGAAAAAATTAATACCTTGGGTGTTTTAAGAAGCTCATGGTGGCCTTATAGCTGCCTAACGGCAAATGTTGGGACCTGGTAATCATTCTTATTAAACTGGCAGATGCACGTTACCGCTTAATAGAGTTCACGCCAAGAGAGTACTCGTTATCACCTAAGAGATACACATTATCGCTTAATACAGAGTGGCAGCATCTCGCCGCGTTATTGTCAGTAATGTTTAAGTTGCCTGTCCTATATACAGCGTCAAAATTGACAGACATGCTTATAGGTTGGCGGATCTTGCGATCACCATGAAGACATCAAGCAGATAGGCACAGGCCTTAATCCTTGTCGTGGCAACTTGAGTTTCTAAGTGTCTACAAAGTTTTCTCCCAAACGCCGTAAGCTATCTGAAATAGGGTTTGTGAACAATTATCAAATTCGCTGAGGGACGACAGTAAGTTTGCACGCATTATTCAAGCGAAAAGCGACGCGACAGGCAGATTCCGTCGCGCTGCTGCGTGGAGCAACCATATGGACGCGACGTGGCAAAAGAAAGTCGCGACAAATTTACATTGTTGTCCGAATAAATACAATCGTGCTCCTGTAAAAAAATCGCGAACACACCATGAGGCCAATGTTTCAGCCAAGGTGCGTTAGATGTACCCTTACTATGCATTCATAACCAGTGGAAAACCGTTCAATTCAACCAGGCTGAAATGACGCGGCACCATCTGGTGAGTAAAGGTCAAAACACTCTCGCTGATATCGCTGGCGTCTCAAGCCTAGCAGCATCACTGGAAATACCTCGGGTAAAAGAATACAAATACCTTGGTGTATGGATAAACGAAGGCCATAGATATCTGGAGACAGGAAAAAATTGAGAGTCACTTTAGCATACAGAAACGAGGGTGAAGGCGACAGCCTGAGCGCTCAAGAGACATTATTTAAATTACGTAACAGTGTTATTAGAATGCGTTGTTGCTACTTATTACTTGTTTTCTCCCACCAAAGGTCGTGCCTTCGAGTGCCTTATTTAACTTGGGTAATTAACTTTGCCTTTCTTTCGGCACGATGAGCGGCATCGGAGCCAGCTGTGGAAGGAGACGACGACGAACGCGAGGGCAGTGGCACGAGCGCGGGTCTGCGGGAGGCGAGCTCACATTACTTTCCTTCCTTTCCCTAGATCACTATCTCTCTCACATGACTTTCTGTACCCCGCGCCACGTTTTCGAGACTATCGGGGGTATGAGCCAGTTGATGCTTCCGCCTTAAGAAGAATAATAGCAAAATGTAAATACTGAAATGAAACACAGAGCTCTACGGGGATGCAATAGGTACGAGGTTCTCCGGGTTGTGCGAAAAGGTGTGATGCTTCCAGGACTTACACTTGGAAATGTGGTTGCTTTCTTGAAGTTAGGCGTACAATCAGGGCTCAATGGCAATGAAAGTTCTGTGCAGCGCCTCGGATTGGGCGCTCACGTGAAGACTACATATAAAGCTGTGCAGGGTGATATGGACTGGACAAGTTTTCAAGGGAGGGAGACTCAGAGTAAAATTTATTTTGATGAACGACTGAAGAATATGCAAGACAGTAAATGGGTTGCGAGGGCTTTCATATATTTGCACAGGAAAAACATTTACTCACAATGAAGCAAAATGACAATGAACCTTATCAGCTATTTCTACTTACACAGGTGGGGTTTGGTTCCCTCCCCCCTCTGCTCGTTTTGCAATAAGGAGGAGATGATGCATCACTTTCTTCTATCTTGTCGCCGCTTTAATGCGGCCAGAAAGAGATTGTTGGAAATACCTTTTCGAAGACTTCGCCTGGATTTACCAGAACCTGCTAGAACCTGCTATACTTTCGTTCGGAGCGTCGAATTCGGGATTCAGCCACAGGGATGCTTGCTTCGCTGTCAGAACATTTCTAAAGGAATCCAACCAAATACCCTGTTAAATTTTATTGTTTTAACATTCTTGTACTTTCAAATCAATTATTACTCATTCAATATGAATTTGCAGATTTTACTTTATCAGATACTTTTACGCTATTCAATGCTAATTCCATAGATATTCGTGAATAATGCTCCATATTATTTTGGAATAATCCACCCATTTCTTTGCCAATGCCACATCGTGGGTAGGAGCCACACACGTGATAGGCAACAACAAGTATGCGACCGGTGTGGTCAGCAACATGGTAACAGAAAAAACGTCAAACGCAAACTGATATAGGCTGAGACAGTCCCATGGGTAGTGGCAATGGAAAAGAAACTTGGTATGAGAAACTACTTAGGAAGAAAAAACGAGAGCAGCAAAGAAACAATTTATGATAACTCAAAGGAAGCTTCTTATTTTTCGAAGTGAGATCAGGATGCCTTAGAACGCATAGTTCTAAAGCAAGGTACATTAAGGACGAAGAAATATGTGTTTGCTGCAGTAAAGCTAGGAAAACGAGAATACATGTTTTATTAGACCGTAAAGATGTATACCGAGCTGCCGGTTTATGGTCATCTGGCCTCCTTGAAACCGCTGGCTTCATTGATAGCAGGGGAAAGTAAATATGTCCGCAAGAGCGACAAGTAAAGGGCGATTGAAGGTTCGGCGGCAGAAAGGTACGAAGACCGCAAACAATGGATGCGTACAAAAAAACAAATTTCCCAGTAAGGGTTCAGTAAGTTTGATGCTGGGAATTTTTTGTTTATGTGTTGTTTCAAAAATATATGTAGAAACTTAGGCAAAATTAGACCAAGAACTTCATCGCGCAACCCACCACTCCATTTCAAAAGGAGACGCACATAGCATCCGTCCATTCATCCATCAAAACAAACAAGTGACCTCAATATCAACGGCAACACAGCGCCCATATTTTGGCCTTAGCTTGATGCGAGATGAAGCGATTAGTGATTTAATTTTTTTTCTGTCACGGCACAGATGAATCTGCAAGCACAAATGCAAATCGAAGCGGGCGGAGTGCTTGCTACCATGTTGTTGCGCAAACGTGCAGTCCCCGGCGAAAGTCGCCGCGCAGACTTCCGGGTGAAATTTTCAAGCGAAGTTTCCAAGATGTCCAACAACCGGCAACGCGACAAGCGATAACGACTGATCATCATCCGCGACGGCGAAAACTGTCACTCGTCCCTATGGCTTGTCGTCGTCGTTCGAAAATTGCGTGCATGTTGTTGGGTATTAGACAGTGCGACATGAGAGTCGAAAATTCCAAGGGGCCGTTAGGGGCCTTTGTTGATCAATGAACCTTTAATCCTTCAAGCAATTGTTTCGTTTTCTAATTGTGCGTGTGATACGGTAAAAGAAAAAAATACAACACCAACATGCAACTTTCTCAGTAACAAGATTTGGGTACGGGCTAGTTGGTATTCCATTGTTTCAAACATCACTTAACGCGCATACATAGACGAGGAACCAAAAGTCGCAACCAGAAATAATTTCTTGGAAAACGCGCAAGCTTCCATTGATTCTGTGTTTATTAAGCGAACTGCTGTTCATCTGAGGAGGGTAAAATCGCAAGCGAAACGCATATTATTGGAATGGAATCTAGGCACTCCTGCACAATCTGTAGACAGCAAGGAAGGGTTTGCCCTTCGGATGTTTTTCTCTGCGAAAACCCACAAGCCGGAAACCCTCTTCGTGTAATTATTTCGAAAAAAAGCACGTGGAAATATTCCCTTTCTGTGGATCCAGTGTCACCTTAAGAAGCTAAATGTTAATGATCAGTTTCTGGTTAAAGGATTTTCCGAGGTTATACACTACCTTTCTCAACATTCTGACGGCGCATGTACGGCTATGTCCATGGATATAAAAGGTTTGTTTTACTCTATTCCACATCAGGTGCTCCTGGTTGTTATCGAAGAAGCCATTAGTATTTTTGGTGCTGCTGCGTCGCAAAATGCATGTCGTGTGTCTGTTTGAGACTTTATAAAATTGCTCCAACTTTACCTTTCCTTAACTTTCGCCGAATGGAATGGCAATATTTTCCTCCAAACAAGCGGGATATGTATAGGGTCTTGTATCGCTCCCTTGTTGCGCGATTTATTTTGGGCTTACTTAGACAGGAACGTCATGTCACGGATGGGCAATACAAAAATCGAAAAAGCATTTCGTTATATGGATGATTTTTTATTTCTGTTTAATTGTGATGACAGCTGTGTGCCGGTCTCTGTTCGTCAGACGTTGGATCTGTTTAAAGAATGCTTATATCCGATCACACTCACCCCTGAACTTCAGGAGAATGGGTCACTCAGGTTTTTAGATTTGAATTTGTCTTTTACCAGGCAACATGTATGGTGGATGTATGAGCCGCGAGCTAATACACCTCCGTTATCCTATGCATCTGCCCATTCAAAACTCGTTAAGAGAGGTATCGTTCATGTTTCCTTGCATATACTAACAAAATCCTGTTATCAGTTGATAGAACCTAGTTTCAGTTCGCAGATTGCTTGGTTGAGGGCGGAAGGGTACCCGAGCAACCTTGTCTCAGTCTCGGAGAACTTGCGTAGTAAGTTAAGCCCCAATCCTCACAGCATTGAGCCTCAGGTACATAATCGAAGAAACAAAAGAGCTGTTATACCATACGTTCACGGGCTCTCCCAAAAACCTAAAGAAATTGGACAAAGAGCAGGTACCGCGGTGTTGTTTTCTCTGCTCCGAAAAAATTAGCCCAGATTTGTTTCAGAACTAATCCTGTTACTAGGGAACGTAGGATTTGCAGTATTAGTCATAGAAAAAAGTATACAGTTTGTTCGAAAGGTGTTCTCTACAAGATACCCCTGAAAGGCGGTCGGTCTTATATAGGGCAGACAGGTAGATGTCTCAATGTTAGGTAACAAGAACACAGCAATAAAGTGCGCAAAAGGCGGCAAGGGTTTCTAGGTGTCCATTGCGCACAATTTTGGCTGTATCCCGCTTTTTGAAGAAACCACTATCTTAGCTAGGCATTATAATGAATGCGCTAGACTTATCACTGGAGCAGCAACGATTGCCGAAGGTGACTCACCGTCAATTGCATTAACAGATAACTGGTTTTTCTGAGGTCGCACATGGGTTCTCGTTCATCTTAGGCTGCGGTCATGGTTCCTTTGAATTTTGAATGCTTACTCATGTCGGTTGGTGCTTTGTGGGGGGCGCTTTTGTCTTGGTGTCTCAGTATATATGCGTGTTACTCAAAATAAAGATCAATCAGCGCTTGTCGTCGTCGTTCTTTTGGTTCCCTGTCTATGTGTGCCCTGTAAGTGATGCTACTCAGTAAGTTCTTTTTTTTCAGACACGAATGTCAGTGCTTCTATCCCACTTCCCAATAGGGACATCCTATCAAAATTTGCGCCACATTGTTCAGGTAAGAAAAGTAGAGCTTTCTTTTTAAAATATATTACGTGGATTTTTACAGGCAGCATGCTTCTTTGCGTCGACGACAAAGCACTTCTGAAAGAAAGGATGACGCAGTGACGCCCGTGATGCAATCACTCCGGTAAAAGCTACTAAGCGAGATATCCTACGAGAACAAATCACTGACCACAGAACTATTTGCGTCCTGAACGCAATGTAATTATTTTATTTTATTATTTCATTTTCAAAATATTGCAGGCAGCAGTGCTGCGCAGGCAGGAGAGGTTTCGTCTTTTTATTCATATCAAGTGCAATGACAAACAATTCACGAATGCATTTACATTTGTAGAACCAGCTACAGACACTCGCGGATAATTCTATTCTTCCATTGTGGGCAAAAAAAGAAGACATCTGAAACACGCTTGTCCTCGCAAAATACGGGCGGATCACATTCAAGTGATAGATTCTAGATGGCTTGTTTTGTGCGCGGGAAAGATAAGTTTCGCGCGGCAGAGTGATTCTATTCTGATAGATCAAATAAAGCCCTTTTAGTCTAGCAATCTTTCCCCGGAGACGGAGGGGCTCCAGATTCACTCGCTGCACCATATGGGTAATATGGTGCAGCGGTAATATGGGTAATATGGGCAATATGGGTAATAAAAATATCGATAGTTATGTACAATAAATCTATCAGCGAGGCGCTGGATTAGTTGTTCTTGTGCAATACCTTTAACATTGTGTGGGTCCCGCACTACGGAAGCGAACTCAATTACTGGCCGAACTACAGTGCGGTATGCCCCGAGTGTAACACTGGACGGCGATTCTTTTAACTTTGTACACAGAAAGCATAGTTATTTAAATCCTCTTGCGCAAACGTTCTTAAATTGCTTATCTCATATTAAGTTGCTTGCGATAGTTAGTCCCAGATATTTGACAGACGTTAATGACTGAATATTTTTATTATCAATGTAATAAGTATGAAACAGTGGCTTTTTCTCTGCGGTTATTGTCATACCAGCTGTTTTATCAAAATTGATTTGCATGCCTTTTCTTCCGCACCAGTCCGCAAGTTTACAGAGTCGCTTGCTCAGTTGTGTTTGACAAGACGATCTATTAGCAACACTACATCCCGCAGTCGTCAGCGAATAACTTTCCTGTAGCAGAGTGATCGCTGTTAGAAGCAATAGCATTTGTATTAATTAAATGTAACAAAGGACCAAGTGCTGAACCTTGTGGTACCCCTGACAAAACCGGTACGTCAGCTGCTCTGGCGCCTGCACATTCTACAAATTATGTGCGATTTTCTGGATCAGCTGCAACCACAGTATCAATTATGTTTACATATTGTCTGATGCTATGTACAGCGAAGGGAGCGATGTAACCAAGGGTATTAGGCTTACGTTTAGAAAAGTTTAATGATTGGAATCGTGGAGAGGTCGGCCACAAGAGCTTGTCTCTTGTCAGCAACCAAACCACTGGGGTGAATAGGGACGAACGAAGAGGATAAATTGAGGTGACAACTTCACATTAGAGAATGTGTGCTTGTGAACAGTCCAAAGTGTGGTAACACTGATTACAGCTATTGCACACGAATGACGCGTGGTCTGTCCAGCTTATTAGTGGTTACTACTAGGTTATACGGCATCCTGCATCCTTATACGGCATGTACGTACGCGAATGTGGCCAAAGTAGAACGTACCCTGATGACATGACAATTTTATACATTTCCAAAATACTGCGATCACGTACACGAGTGATCTTCATATAGGAATGCATCACGTGGTATGTCGGAAAAACCGCATTTACTCGTTTTGTAGAGCAGCAAGTGCTCGTTCTAAAGCTAGAAGTACATTTGAACTTCTGCCTCTGTCTTAGCAAGAGATGTTTTGAAACTAGCAAGGAAGATACGCAAGGCATTTCTCAACATTCTGATCATCGTTGCCGTTACGAACACGAATGCAGTAGCAGGAATTAAGAGAGCCAAGGAATATAACTAGTAATATTCCAGAGACAAAGAGTAACAAGTAGAATTATCGGCATTCAAATCGTGGAGCAGATTAGCAGTACAGTGTTCGTGTAATAGATTGGCTTCCAACGGAAATTTGCAGGCATAAGATGTACTCGGCTTACGCAAGAGAGCGGTGAATTGAGTCTGAATGGTGAGGCATTCACCCTGCCGCAGAAGGCTGGCGATGGTAATAATAATTATTATTATAATGGTGATGGTGTGCCTGTAATTTAGGCAACGGAATAGCATAATCCACAATGCATTAGCTGATAGATGCGAAGGAGTTTAAAATTTTTCGAGGTGAGCAAATATCACACTGTGCCATTTTTGGCTGAAAATCCAACCTCGTCTTCGTTGCAGATTAATGGCTCAAGTAAAGGTAGTTCCTGTGATCGCGGTTTACTGATCTCAAACGCTCGCTGTCAGAGTTGGGAAGGAGATTTATGGAAGTGGAGAGTGCTTGTGAAGCAGATTCTAAATCTTCTAAAATATTGCTACGTCACGTGTTTCGGAAAGATCCCTGGTTTTAATAGGAGAATGTTCCATTTCAGAATTACAGAAGCAAGAATTTTCTCATGTATGACTATGGATCTCACAAAAATAAAGAGCTCTACGGACAGGTAATGCAATCTCTACATTCTTGTTTCCTGTAATACAATTAGCCGAGTTTTTGGAGGCAAGATGAGATATAGCAGAACTGATACTTGGGCGAGTTGGTAAGTATTCATGGTGAAATTTGTAGCGCGCACAATACACAAAGATGCAGACAAGGTGGACACACGAACGCTGGTGTGTCCACCTTCTCTGCGTTCTTGTCTATTGTGCGCCCTACAAATTTCACCAGGAATAAAGGTATATTTATTGTGTATTGTGTAATTCTGTAGGGCAGCAACTGATGGTTTCATTCTCTTAGATTGTAGGGCTCAATGATGTATTCTTTGGTACCGAAGCCACTTCTATCACTCGGTGTTCACGAACAGTGCCTTCTTGCAGTCTTATCACATGTGAAAACGCACACATACTTATCGTTCATTGGTGACGATAATATACAAGTCTTTTAGCGGCAGCAAACTCTTAGATTTAGCGCGCACGCATAAGTCACGGTAACGTAATCTTTGAATAAGCGGCTTCGTAATTAATCCACATAAAAGATTTCGATTTACTCGTGTCCACATAATATGCGCATTGTTTCTTATAGGCGTGTTTTGTGTTTTCGGCGAATTGCATTCCCACGCGCACAATTTCTGCGTGGTAATTTAATAAGTTATTACCTAGATAAGCTGTGCACGCAATCCGTATTGGACAGAAAAAGAACCTTCGACAACTGATTATTATAATTAGTCTAACAATAACGAAGGTAGCCGCGGCCAATCATAAGCAATCCTCACGAGTGAAACACTTTGCGACTTCAGGCCCACGTTTCCAACAGTGCCACATAGCGTAGCCATGAGACACGCTTGTCTAGCCCATGGTTCGGGCATTTCTTTTTTCGCGTAATAAACATCGTTCTCTGTCTGAAGCTTTCTATCTTTCACGCTTTCTTTATATCGCAGAAGAAGCCCCCAGCTTATCCTGTGGAGCGTATCACAGTTCCCGTGGCGCTCTTCTCGTCAGAGGGCGACACGCTCGGCGACCCAGACGACGTCTCTGCCCTCGTTGACAGTTTGGGTTCAGCATTACTCTTCAATAGCATCCTGCCCCCAAAGAACTTCCGCCATGTCGATTTTCCATTCAGTTACAAAGCGTCCGCCTTCCTTCATGGGCCAATGATCGACACACTGGAGGAACATGCCGGGACAAGAGTGTAAATAAATGCACTGTTGCCTGAATAAATAATTTCCACAGGATGGCAAGTGCACTGCAAGTTTTGCTGCTTACTTGCAAGCGAACGTTCTCGCAGATATTCGATGGCAAACTAAAGTTTTTCGTTTTGTTTTCTTTAGCTGCTCGATGGACGTCTATATTATTTCTGGCTACTGAAACCCACCGATTTATTTCGCCACAGCTAGGATAACTATGACGTTTTTACTTGAAACGCTTTGATTTGTGATAGGTACCGATAAATTACAGTTTGAAATTCCGCGCTATAACAAAAGATGATGCCTTCTGATCTTGCTCACAACTTAGCTCTGCCATCCAAATAACAACCTACACATTCCCGATTCAGAAATTAGCACAATTCACCGGTAAAATGAGTAAAGGCAAGGCGCAACAGGCAAGGCGCGACAGGACCGGTGCCGGTCCTGTCGTTTGTGTCTCTCTTCAGTCCTTATTTTTTGCGCCTTGCCTTTACTCATTCAAGCATGAACCAACTAGCTAAAGCAAGAGTTTTACTTCACCGCTAAAGTCTCTTTGATGAAAATTAACGAGCACGAGTTTAATTGCGAGCCTACAGGTTATTTTCTTGCACAGTCGCCGAAGCCGTGCGTCCAACTAACTAGCATGCATTCGCCATGGCGTTCACTTTTCTGCTAAAGGCCCTTTCTTCCTAACAAAAAATGGGGCCCTATGACGTAAAACTATTTCAATATGTTTTTATTCCAATCTCCTGACGTCAAATTTGCGTAACCACCGACGCAAACACCGGGCGGTCACGCGCAGGGTTGTCTGAAGAGACCAATCAAACGCTCTCCTCGCTCATAGGAGGTCACATTTGTTTGCTCGAAAAACAAATAACGTTGCCTAAACTGAGTGACTTGTCGCATATAATTGGCTGACAAGAGGCGAGGAGAACGCTCAAGTGGAGAGGGATTCACTGGGGCAGAGCCAGTGCACTGAAAATCGATAACCGGATGAAGAGGGTGGTGCCGGCGTGTGGGATTGGTCGGCTTTCCCTTACTTAGCTTGTGGTGGCTGGTCGAAAATCACGGCGGCATGCAACGGAAGCTTAAGAATGACGCTAAAACTGACCCTCAGCAAAGAAGGGTTGGCAGAATGAGGTGGTAAACGTGCCGGAAGTGCTCGAAAACGTTACACGGCCAAGCAAGAAGTTTTATTATACACATATACACCCATGCTCTCCGGCAGCTGCACGTAGCCAGCGTCCCAGCGATCGGCGGGAGCCATCTTTTGTTTCTTTCGGAACGGGGCAGCCTGCGGCTATTTCGAAGAAAATTCAGTTTTCTTTGGCATATTAATACACCTTTATCGCGTACACGTCACTTTGATGCGGCGAGTTTCTGTGGCTTTGTGACGTCGCGTGACAGGCAGGTGAAGTGGGTGCACCCCAAAAACATTTTGCCAATTGCTGAGCGCTAATGGCGAAAAGGGGTCGAATCAGAAATAACTGTTTTTGTTTTTTTCTGTCAGATCATGCATAATCAGCGTGTACACATCATATCAGATGGGGAGGTATCGCGGTTTTCGTGACGTCGCGTGACAGACAGGTGAAGTGGGCGTGGTCGAAAAAAGTTTTTGATCAATCGTGGAAGGCTGATAGCAGAATTGTAATAGAAAAGTTTGGAATAGTTTTACGTTATAGAGCCCATGGTCTCATAGATTGCACTGCGTCTACTCACAATCTATGTTGCTTCTCGGATGAGTAGGAGCTCTTGCTAAGAGACATTATGCAGATCCAGCGTGCACACTGGTATCTACGCGCAGTGAAGCTTCAGTAAAGGATTTAATTTAATTGCTTCACAACCGACGGCGATGCGCACAACTTTATTTTCCACCTATGCAATGAGCAATTGCGTGTGATGTGTTTGTCTATCCTTGCTTTTCCTTTCCTGTTAAATACATATATGTTTTAAAAACAAATAATAATAATCCTACGGAAAGGTCACAAGCTTATTGTGTTTGTGTTAAAGTTTTTATGTTTACGTATTGCATCCTTCGCGAAATATATACGCCGAAACGCGAGCTCTAATTAAGGCGGATGCCCAGTGTAGCACGTCATACGCAGCGATGCCACAAGGACAAAGGCGGTGTATGATGCTTGCCGACGGAAGAATCGCCACGGCAGGCGGGGGCACAATAAAGTACCGCAAGTACCTAGCACCATTCATATATTCTGCACCTCTTATGTAACGCTAAGACATACAGATTCCGGAGGATTGACCAAGAACGGTCATATTCCCAGTCACACGCGCCAAATGGCAAAAAAAAAATTGAAGTGTCTGACGCTGCGCCAGCCGTCCGCGCAAATAATTCAGTTTGTCGTCTTCTGGATACGGCAAATTGCGTAAGGAAAAAGCTTTCCTACAACCACATTCCGCGAAGCTTCACGCTACCTTCACAGATTAGTGGTTAGAATACGAACAGTTCTCCACATCGTACACGCATACATTCCCGTGATCAAGCGTGCTTGGATATGGAATCCCGCGCAAACAGGCGAGAGAATCTTCGAGACCTGCCGTGGTAGCATAATGGCTTCCGTGTTGCCCTGCAAAGCCCGAGGGCGCGGGAACGAATCCTGGCCGCGTCGGCCGCATTTATATGGGAGCGAAATACAAAAAAACTAGCGGTGTACCTTGCGCTTGGTGCATGTTAAGAAAAGAAGCCTATTTAAAAAAATAGTCCGGAGATTCCCACTCATAATTATGTCATGGTTTTTGGCAAGTAAAACCCCAACATGAACAAAGAAGCCCCCTTACATGAGAATTTGTGCTAGCGTGGTGGAGAGCTCGTTATTTTGACGAAAGAGGCGTTTAGAAATGGGCGTACTCCTCAAATACATTATCGGACAAAGGGTTAAGTCGCAGTGTACGCAAAGTGCACAAGAGTGGGCCTTAAACGCGTAAATCAACAAAAATATTTCGGCAAAGGTCCACACAGCTTTGAGGCCTTAGTTAATATGACAACTGCAAAAATAAATTGGTAAGTTACAGTGCTGGCGTGTGCACTTACACAGCGCATGTGTTTCTTTACACGAGTTTTGATGGAGTGTGTTCATTTGACTGATGTTTTTTCACGTAATTAAGAAACAAACACACAGCGGTGACCTAGCGGCGCAGCATATCTCTTTGCTACGTTATGATGCTTAGCTTGATTCCCCGTCACACTTTCTATTGCATTTTCTGCTCATCTTCTTGCATATTTTTATAAGGCGGCAGGTTCTGATAAATGCAAATGACAGCAAGGAGCACATCCTCACTGCCGCCCGACTGCCGCATCATACTGCGACGTTACGTCATGCGTATGCCTGTTTCTTGCGCTGTTTCAACACTATGCTTATTCTGCAGTTTTTCATATGTACTCTGTACCGGATGCAAGAAATACACAATAAAATATTTGACAAGTGTACTTCTTTATCGAATCACCGTGTTTGATCGTCTAGCGATTGTTAACGCTCAGCGCAGGACGCGTCTGCATGTATTGGAACTTTCTGGAACGTTCTCGATAGTTTAATCCGCTGTCTTTAGTCGCCAGACCTTTTGTAACCTGCCCGCATGTATGCACGACGCGAACGGTGTAGAACTTTCTCGAAGACACGGGAGCACCATCGATTACTCTGGAACGTTCGATGACTGATGTATGAAACCCGACGTCCTTGAACCGCTGATCAGATTTCGAGGACTGCCCACCGTGTTCGCCGCCATCGTTTTTCTTTGAGTACAGCCCGTTTCTGAGGGTACAAGTTCGCCCAAAAAACGCTAGTTTCACCATTCACAGTTTTGCTGCTTTCTTCGCCGTCAGTAACACGTGACATCTGGTGGAGGTGCCTTTTGTTCATATGCCGCAAGCCCCCGACAAGCATTGATCCAAGCCTGCACCACAACGCCAACGCCGACTTCGTTCCGGACCATCGAGCAGGCCACCGGCAACACGATAGCTGCCCCGGGAGCATGGAGACGACCAAGACTGAGACGACCAAGATAGTGGCCGAGACAACCTCAATGGCAGCCGCAGCGCCTCTCATAGTTCTGCAAGAGTCCAGGTAACCACCATTCTCCTATGGATCATCATCGGAAGGCCCAGAAACCTGGCTGGAGACCTCTGAACGTATCGCGACTTTCAACAGCTGGGCCTTCGTCTAAGAAGACGCCGCCAGAACCTGGTTTGAGAACCGGGAGTCGACCCTTACAGCATTGGACCTGTTCTACAGCGGCATCCTGCGGACATTTACGAACGTCGTGCACAATGAAAGGGCCGAAGCTATGTTAGAAGCCCGAGTACAACTACTGAACGAGACCATAGCAATCTTCACCGACGAGATGACGCGCCTGTTCCGCCAAGCTGACCCTGATATTCCTGAAGAGAAGAAAATTTGATCGCTCATGCGTGGGGTAAAGCAAGAGCTCTTCAACGGATTGATAGGCAACCCACACAGGGCCGTTGCTGAATTCCTTTCCGAAGCCACAACCGTTGAGAAGAGGCTCAATATGTGGACAAGGCAATATAACTTTACCACAAACTACAATAAACTACACCGGTGTCGAAGCACTCGGCAGTGACGACATGCTGGAGACCATCAGAGCGGTCGTTCGCCAGGAACTGCAGAAGCTCGTCCCAAGATCGAAGCATCAAGTGGCCTCAATCGTCGACATCGTCCAAGAAAAGGTCCAGCGATCACGTGGGGTTACTGAGGTGCGATCGCCACAGCCGCAGATGGAAGCGATGGCATACGCAGCCGTCGTACATCGCCAGATTCCCCCTGCGCTCCCGCGTCATTGCCCCATGACGCCCCGATGCCGTCGCCAGACGCCGCCCTGCCCACCTGTCGACCAGCGAAACGCCCCGAGGAAGACAGACATTTGGCGCGCCCCCGACCAGAGCCCGCTCTGCTACCGTTGCGGAAAAGCCGGCCGCGTCTACCCCCGATACCAATTACGCGACTTGGGATTGTGAGGATGTGCCCTCAACTTGCCGTGTCCACAGCTTGGGGAGCATCGCCGTGACATCGCCGACTACTCCGCCGCCACTCAGTGGAGTTCTCATCGACCGTTCCGTATGCCGTCAACGGGCCTCTACCTGTTGCCGCAATCACGAAAATACACTGGCCCAGCCCTGGGTCGGCCTACGAGCCAATATCCGAAAAACAAAAATCAGCAACCGATGGAGGTGTGGTTCCTGTTCGCCAAACTGAAGAAGACCCTCCGCGGGCAACGAAGACGCCGAAAAGACTAGCTTGACGATATATCAACGATACATCGAGATACCGACAAAGCCTAGAAGCCAAGAATACGCCTATAAATGAAGACCTGATGACGCGACGTTCCAGCCGTGATCCGACGCCGAAACCTAACTGCAACGCTACTCGATGGCCATGCAGTCACCGCCTTAGTGGACACATGAACCGACTACGTGATGACTGGGTCCCTTGCCACTCAGTTGAAGAAAATTAGGACTCCATGGAAGGGCCCTCAAATCCGGACAGCTGGAGGACACCTAACAAGGCCGACTGGAATCTTCACGGGAAGAATTACAGTTCATGACCGGAAGTGCCTTGCCAACTTCGTTATCCTCCAACAGTGCTCAGGAGACGTCATTCTCGGCATGAACTTCCTGAAGCAACATGGCCCGATCAACGACCTCAAGGCGATAAGCTGTCGGAAGAGCAAGCGATACCGCCGGACAGCTCTCGCAGTCACCATGCCTTGAGTGGGCTCAAAGATCAGGTGTGCATCCCGCCGCCTCACTCCAGCATTGTCATTTGCGTCAGCACCGAAACACCCGCAGACGTAGAAGGCGTCATCAAAGGTGGTCGACGTCGACTGCTCGATCGTGAAATTTGCGTCTTTAGAGGCATCGCTCGACTGCATGGAGGAAAAGCGAAAGTGATGCTTATGAACTTCAGCCATGAGTTCAATCACGTCAACAAGGACACGATGACCGCATACTTAGAGCAAATTGTAGATACTAGCAATGCGCTTGTCCTCTCGGATTCTGTCGCATCAATCCCAACGACCATAGTTTGCAAATGATTAAGCAGCAACAATTCAGAAGTCTGCTCCGACGATGATGATGACACGATGTACTTATTGAGTGATGGCTCGAGGGCCTATAATGTCGAATAGGAAGAGGAGGGGAAAGGCGCAATCAGAGCCGTCCTAGAAGCTGCGCGTCCTTGGCGAAAACTAAGAGCGAGTCCAGAATGACCTTGTCGGAATCCATCGAGCCAGTTGCCGGTCTAATCCACTCTTCGTAGGTGTCGACTCTGCGAGTGTCGACTCGCACGCCCTCAAGTGGTGGTCACGCTGATGACCGCGCCGTTGGCACTCCCAAAACATATGGGCTGCAGATGGTCGTGTTGCCATGTCACTGTCAGGGCACCTGTGTGGCACCTGGGGTGCTTCTTGTTCCGCGCTGGCTGTGGGAAAGGCGGGTTCCTGCGATGGAAGGCAGTTGGGAGACGGAGATGGAGGGCGTCTTTCCCAGTGTGGCCGATACTGCCGCCACCGCTCCAGCACATCCGGTGTGAGGACGAAGCCGGAACGGAGCCTATGCCGAAGCACCTGACCCGACCTGGGAAAACCCGCGGGAACCGGGTCTGGGTCTGAGGGCACATTCACACGGTGTTCCCTTTTGTGTCGGTTGGCTGCTGCTCTCAGAGCTCTGTCTGGGTCATACTGGGCTCCAATTGTCGTGCTGCTTGTGCTGGTTGTGAAGGTTTCTGAAGGATCTCAGGAGACGCCATGGTTGGAAAGAAGGGCGCGCGCCGCCTCGTGTGCACTCTCATTTCCCTGGATGCCCTGGTGACCAGGCATCCAATGAAGTGTTGCAGTAACCCCGTGGACCTCCGCACGCCTGAAGGTCTCCTTGACTAGGAGTACTTCCGATGATGCTGTGTGCCGCGACTGATGGCTGTGTGCCGAAAAGATCAGTGAGAGAAGGAAAAGAAGGCGGGAAAAAAATAACAAGGGTGAAGAAGCAATGCGGGGCTTACAGCCGCGCTCCCAGCTGCGTGTCACAGCAAAAGTCTACTAGGGCAGGAAGCACTTTCTTTACAATGGAAGGGTGGGCTGCAGGAAAGAGAAGTGCTCCCTCCAAGTCGCAGGGCAGTCCCACATGACGATATGATGCAATTAGCGCAGTGCGCTCACCATCGAAGGCCGGGCGGTGGAGCAGAAGGTGCTCAAGCGTCTCCTCCTCGCCGCAATCCAAGCACGCGGGGCTGCCTCTTCCGTTCAGTCTGTGCATTCTGGCGGCCGTGTTGTAGCAGCGGGCGCGCAGCCGAAGGAGAAACGAGCGGGCCAAGCGGGAGAGACCCGCGCGGGGGAGGAGGCGAGGGGGCGTACCTGCAGCAACGCGCGGATCCGGATGCTGCGCGTGGAGGATGCGCAGTATCACCGCCTTGGCTACGTCGAAACGGGTGACGGAGCTGGCGAGGGGGAAGCGAGTCGAGAGAGTGGCGCGACTTGCAAGCATGCAGAGCATTCTGAGAGTCGGTGTATATATCAATGTGTTTTGCTTGCGAGGTGCTTGAAACTCTATCTAATGCCCAGACTATTGCGCGTACTTCAAGTTCCATTGGGTCGTCGGCATCAGCAGTTGTAAAGATAGAATGTGCCGCACAAGAACCCACTACGTGCTAGGCGTCTGCTCCCTCGCTGGCGCGTCGGTTGAAAGCTGCGTCACTGTACACTTGTTGATTGCTTGACGGTGCGTCTGCCAGTTTCTGCGCATGACGCGCAGCAAATGCTGCCCGGCGGTGCGCATGTTGGGCGCCCATGTTTCGGGGCATTGGCGTAGTGTCGACGACAGCAATGTCATCCCACAGTGATATGTCGGATGGCGGACGGCTTTTGGACGTCGTCGACGATTCAACAAACAACAGTTACAAAACATGGCATTACAACCGAAGAGTGCGCTCTACCACTCCGCAAGAGCCCTTATCAAGTTTCCACGCGAGAACGTGAATCTATAAGACAACAAGTCCATGAAATTCTGCGCGACGACATCATCCAGCCATCAAAAAGCCCATGGACATCTCCTGTTATCTCGGCTAAAAAAAGACGTAACGCTGCGTTTCTTCATCGATTATTATCGACTGAACAAGACCACTAAGAAGGGTTTATATGCCCTCCCACGGATAGCCGGGACATTGTATCGGCTCTGCAACTCTAAACATTTCTCGCCGATGGATCTCAAGTCTGGCTACTGGCAAATAGAAGCCGATGAGAGAGATCGCGAAAAGACCGCCTTCATCACGCCAGACGGCCGCTATGAGCTCAAGGTCAGGTAAATTGGACTGTGCTCAGCACCTGGAACATTCCAGCTCGTGATAGACACCGTGTTAACAGGATAGAAGTGGCAAACCCCTCTTGTTTACCTGGATGACGTCGTCCTCTTGGGGGGTATGGCAGGCCGTTCAAAGTCGTCAGCGATCATCACGTGTTGTGTTGGCTAGCAACTTTAAAGGATCCTTCTGGATATCTGGCGCGCTGGAGAATCAGACTGCAAGCATAAGACATCACTGTTACCTGCAAATCTGGACGAAAACACTCTGATGCCGACTGCCTATTACGCGCCCCCATTGACCCTCCGCCACAAGACAACGCGGATGGCGACGCCTTTCTTGGAATAATAAGCGCGAAGACTTCGCTAAACAGCAACGAGCAGACCCTGAGCTAAGCAGCCTCGTCGAGGCCATTTAGGCGAGGATTGTCTTCATTTTCGCTTCGAAATAACCTAATCATAAAGAACGTCTCACCAGTCCGCGCCACTACCTTTTTGTCCCATCAGCACTGCGTCCAGAAATACGGCAAGCCCTACATTACTATCCGACTACTGGGTACCTCGGATGCTCCCTGACGCTATCGAGGATGCAGGATAGGTACTACTGGCCGCGTCTTAGCACTGACGTCGCCCGTTAAGTCAAGCCATGTCGAGACTGCCAGCGATGGAAGACACCACAAACATAGCCGGCGGGATTACTACGGCCGATTGAGCCTCCTTGCAAACCATTTCAGCAGATCGGGATCTATTTACTGGGGCCCTTTCCAACGTCGGCCTCGGGAAACAAGTGGATCGTCGTGGCCACAGACTACATCACCCGCTACGCCGAAACGAATGCTCTGCCTAAAGGTAATGCGGCCGAAGTAACAAAATTTTTCGTCGAGAAAATCCTACTGCAACATGGTGCACCAGAAGTCCTCATTACTGACAGAGGAACGGCTTTTGCTGCTGAGCTTACTCAAGCCATCCTGCAGTACAGCCGACAAGTCACCGAAGGACCTCTGCCTGTCACCTGGTGACGAATGGCCTAAAGTAACGATGGAACAAGACACTCGCCGACATATTAGCGATGTATGTCGACGTCGAACGCAAGATTTGGGATGCGGTGCTTCCGTATGTCACATTTGCTTACAGCATGGTAGTGCAAGAAGCAATACAGATCACGCCGCTCAAGGTGGTTTACGGAAGGACCCTGACGTCAACTCTCAGCGCCATGCTGCCGCACGTCTCCGACGGTGAAAATGTCGATGTCGCCGCCTATCTCCAGCGCGCTGTAGAGGCCCGACAGCTCGCCCGCCTTTGCATCAAGAACCAGCAGAGGACCGACAGTCGATACTACAATCTTCGACGACGCGACGTCGAGTACTAGCCCAGTGACAATGTTTGAGTTTGGACCCCGGTACGCCGATGAAGTCTAAGCGAGAAACCACTGTGACGTCATTTCGCACCCTACACGCCCTGTTATCTATGAGGTCGTGCCAGAGGGCATTTCACTTTCCAGACATGTGACCGTGATGTTACCGCACTTTTACTTTCCACGGAACATATCTGCAACACCAATGTCGGCGCCGACGGCGGAAGTTTGCTTGGAAGCATATGAGCAATCAAAGCGGTATGTCAAGAGTTGGCGTGGGTTTCAGTTTGAAATCCGTAGCCGTCTTGTGAATCCCTTTAGGGACGAATATCAAAGTTTGCCTATATCCGCTGGCGTAGCATCGTCGATTCACGGCAGCACAGTAAGTTCACTGTTTTTTAACCACCAGACGATCCCGAGATTGTTTCATTTTGTAGTCCCGAATAGACACATGGCGACGTTCGCAGAACATCAAAACACACAGCCGACTCGCAACGCCGCCGCTACAAAATGATGGACGTGTTCACTGTTGTCAGATTACTATGCACCTTGAAACCCTTCTATTCCATTGAAGGCAACCAGTATTGTGTGAAAGCTTAAAAACCAAAAGATCCATGTTTGCATAACATGAGTAGTTACAGGCAAATACATATCTAGATTCTTAAAGAAGGGCACATCTGTGCCTCATCTCCAATGGATTGAAAGGTACTTGAAAAGGTCCACCTGACGCGTATGAAACATTCCTGCTTTTGTTTGCGTAGATTCAGTTTAAGGCTGTTACGTGTACACCCCAGCTGAATAAGTCTAGCGTGAATACGGTATTATTTTCCAGCTCAACAGTGATGCGGCCACAGAATAACAGGCTTGTATCGTCAGCGTAAATCACCTACCTCTATTACTCATCTACACTATCAATGTGGTTTATATACAAAATAAATACAGATTAGCGTAAAATTCTTCATTGAGCTACTCCTAGAATAACTAGTTGTTAAGCTTGATATTTCTAAATAGTGAAGGTGGTGTTGCAAGTAGGACGATAATGAATGGTAAATAGTTGTTATTAGCATTTCCAGAAAAGCCTGGTCACTAACGCGATCGAAAGTTTTCGTTAACTAGCCAAAAACACCGGGTGTCAGGAAAGGTCGACAATCTGTCACGGCATGGATGGCTGAATTTTGGCCTAATAATGATTACAGGTCTCTAACTTCGTCATTTGATGACGCGAAAGCTTGGTGATGACGTCAATGCAAGCTCCGGTCCGATATATTCATGCCTTTACTTCTCTAATGACATTAGAATGATCTTGTTGTCGACTTCTTTACTTCTTTGTTGCGGGTTTCCTCAATTCTCTATTGCCGACTTCATTACACGACTATAGCGAACATCAATTTTGTATTGCTGCCTTCTTGCCTCTTGTTGTTATTCGTTCGGGTACCTGCCCAGTGGTAAACACCTATTCTCAATGTATTCACCAACTATGTTCACATAGTCGGTGCCACACGGCCAGTTGTACATATAAAGTGACCCGAATTATCTATTCGAGCGCATACTCAGCGGCCGAAGTTATTATATAGTCAAAAGGCAGCAAAAGCAAGCCCCCGAAAATTTCGGAAAAGAATTAAAGAAACTCATCCTCTGCTGTTTACGTTCATTGAGAATAACTAGAGGTGGCGCTGACGGCGAATGATTATGCTCTTTAGAGTTTGGTGCACTACGACAGCGGTGAGGTGATAACTGTGATTTCTCTATCTAGTGCACCGAACACACAGCAAGACATGTTTGCTTGAAGTGCTGTTCGTAGCCTGTGTGATGGTGAGCGCTGTCATTGCCTCACAGCTGCATCGCATCGTGATACAAGTGTTCAACTTTAATAAAACACGGGGCTTTACGCGTCACAACCGAAAGCTTATTATGAGGTACGCTGTAGTGGAGGCTTGTGGGTTAATTTTCATCTTCTGGGGTTCTTTAACGCGCAGCGAAATTTAAATAAAGGGCGTTTTGACCTTTCGCCCTCGTCAAAAGGTAGCGGTCGTGATCGACATAAAACCTGCGACCACAAGCAACGCCCAAGCCACGACGCTACTGTGGCGGGCGCAGAATTTCATTTGCCTGGAGGCTGCTAGCCCTGTATCGACTTGACGCTGTTCCTTTTTAATTCGGCTCTGAGCCTGTACTCGCTGCGTCAGCTCTTTGTCGGACTTATTTGCAAGGTGTTTTTTTTTCAGAAATAGCACAAATGGACTGTACCTTGAAGTAAAATTTATTCAATGTGTCCACAACTCTTGCGATGTCTGGAATTGAGGTTTAAATTATACAAAAGACCATGAACGAGGCATGCTCTCTCACGGCGCGTTTCCCCTCTCCTGTGCTCCTTCCATGTATGCGAGCTGCCACGAGTAGCGAATTCCAAGGCTGTTGTTCACTCCGTTCCGAGTAGCGAATACCAAGGCTGTTATACAGTACCAGTGGCACCCACGACGATAATGGAAGAGAAAATAATCTAGAGGAATTCGAAATCCCAAAGGTAACGCCGGAAGAAGTAAAGAAAGCCTTAGGAGATATGCAAAGGGGGAAGGCAGCTGGGGAGGATCAGGTAACAGCAAAGTTCTTGAAGGATGGTGGACAGATTGTTCTAGAGAAACTGGCCACTCTGTATACGCAATGCCTCATGACCTCGAGCGTACCGGAATCTTGGAAAAACGCTAACATAATCCTAATTCATAAGAAAGGAGACGCCAAAGACTTGAAAAATTACAGACCGATCAGCTTACTGTCCGTTGCCTACAAACTATTTACTAAGGTAATCGCAAATAGAATCAGGAACACCCTAGACTTCTGTCAAGCAAAGGACCAGGCAGGATTCCGTAAAGGCTACTCAACAATAGATCATATTCACACTATCAATTAGGTAATAGAGAAATGTGCGGAATATAACCAACCCTTATATATAGCTTTCATTGATTACGAGAAAGCGTTTGATTCTGTCGAAACCTCAGCAGTCATGGAGGCATTACGGAATCAGGGTGTAGACGAGCCATATGTAAAAATACTGAATGATATCTATAGCGGCTCCACAGACACTATAGTCCTCCATAAACCAAGCAACAAAATCCCAATAAAGAAAGGCATCAGGCAGGGAGATACGATCTCTCCAATGCTATTCACATGTTTACAGGAGGTATTCAGAGACCTGGATTGGGAAGAATTGGGGATAAAAGTTAACGGAGAGTACCTTAGTAACTTGCGATTCGCTGATGATATTGCCTTGCTTAGTAACTCAGGGAACCAATTGCAATGCATGCTCACTGACCTGGAGAGGCAAAGCAGAAGAGTGGGTCTAAAAATTAATCTGCAGAAAACTAAAGTAATGTTTAACAGTCTCGGAAGAGAACATCAATTTACAATAGGCAGCGAGGCACTGGAAGTCGTAAGGGAATACACCTACTTGGGGCAGGTAGTGACGGCGGATCCGGACCATGAGACGGAAATAATTAGAAGAATAAGAATGGGCTGGGGTGCGTTTGGCAGGCATTCTCAGATCATGAACAGCAGGTTGCCATTATCCCTCAAGAGAAAAGTATATAATAGCTGTGTCTTACCAGTACTCACCTACGGGGCAGAACATGGAGGCTTACGAAAAGAGTTCTACTCAAATTGAGGACGACGCAACGAGCTATGGAAAGAAGATCGATAGGTGTAACGTTAAGCGATAAGAAAAGAGCAGATTGGGTGACGGAACAAACGCGAGTTAATGACATCTTAGTTGAAATCAAGAAAAAGAAATGGGCATGGGCAGGACATGTAATGAGGAGGGAAGATAACCGATGGTCATTAAGGGTTACGGACTGGATCCCAAGGGAAGGGAAGCGTAGCAGGGGGCGACAGAAAGTTAGGTGGGCGGATGAGATTAAGAAGTTTGCAGGAACGGCGTGGCCACAATTAGTACATGACCGGGGTTGTTGGAGAAATATGGGAGAGGCCTTTGCCCTGCAGTGGGCGTAACCAGGCTAATGATGTTCACTCGTTTCGTGGCTGTGTCGGCTGGGCCCATTCTCAGCCCTCTCTCTATCTCCTCTCCACCACTCTATTTACCTGTTATCTAGGCTCGACAGAAATAGTCGGGCACGTCCATTTCAGACACTGTGGCGGCATATAGAAAGGGATAAAATTGTCGATGAATAATTTTCACAAGTAATAACTTCTGAGCTTCAGTATGTTTCTTCATTGAAGAGCCCATATATATCATAGTTTATTTCTTATTTACAATATTGTTATGGTAAGTTGTGCCGATCCTATAGAATCTTTAGTCTTCAGATATGACCGCCCATGTGTACCCTAGTGTTTGGTAATATCCACAAATTCTCGGTTCTAACGCATACGGTACATGCGGGTTAAAATTTTCTATGGAGCACATCCCTTACGTCTGTTATTGCGTTTCATCGATTGCCATTCTTCGTAGTCCTTTCAATTAACAACAATTTATTCATCAAAAAGTTTGTTTTTCATATTGCTTCATAAAAAATGTCCGCATCGATGTCGACAATACGCCAAATTGCGCTGTCTTTTCACCTCTATGCAAGTAAAGATAAACAATACAGTATTGCTAGCGCTTTGAACTCATGAAAATGTTGCGACGCAATCTGGTTTCTTATAAGGGAACCGTCCACTTCACAACGCCGCATCACAAACTGTGGTTTAAGTCCCATGCGTTAAATGTGCGTCGTTAACAAAGGAAAAAAAATAATTTCGAAAAGAGAAAGAAATTAGAACATAAATGAAACCGGGGCACGCTTCAACTAAAAAAATAAGCTTAAGGTCATTTCATGTGCAGCAAAACACTTTCTCCAGTTGTACTACCATTAAGCAGCTAAGGAATATATTTTATTAATGAACTCTATCGAACGTCCGCGAACTATGCCAAGAAAACACCATGGCTACGCCGTCATTGTAGTAGGCTTTGTCTACACCTAAATGTTACATGACATTCACAATATAAAGCGGAGCTCGATATTCCTTTCTTTCTTTTTTGTTGCCTAGATGACCGTATATTGACGTCAAACTCAGAGTGGAAAGAGCAGAAACGCACGTCATGGAAAGCGCCGAACGTCATAACTGCGTTGTGTATACTTCTTGACCAGAAAGGGCAGAAGATGCTGGCTTTCTTGAAAGTAGCCGCAGTTTTAGACACTTCTTCAGAAAGGCCACGGCAGCTGCATTCCGATGGGCGTGGAGTGCGAAAGCGCTCGAATGTCGTATATTTCTTGAACGTTAAATAATTTGAAGTGGCAAAAATTATTCTGGAGCCCCGGCCCCTATCCCCCGACTGCGGCATCCCGCATTATCAGATAGCGGTCATTGCCCGTAGAACCCCTACATGCCTTTTTTTTTACTTTTAACTCTATTAGCAAAAGGAGTGACGTGGGCCGAGGAGGCACAAGCAAGCAAATGTTAGGAACAGTAAGGACACTCTATATTTTGACACAACCATATGCTCTGAGAAACGCTATCGCCGAAGCGCAAAGAAGACATACACTTTCTAACAGTAACTTCCAATGCCAAAGCCCCGGAGTCGCAGCAGCAGCTGAAGAAACCAAAGATGCAAGCTACGAAAATGCCTCCAGCGCCAAACAACATCCAACATGTGAACTGGGCTCGAGTTGTATCTCGCGCTGCTCCTAATAAAGAACACCCAGAGTGTCACGAAATCATAGCCGAGAATAGGGAGCACAACGAAACCAACAACACTTTGCAACAACAACTTAGTGCTCTCAGTGCTAGGCTTAGTAAGATGGAGGGAGCAGGTAATCCTACCCCACCACAACACATGGCACCCCCATCAGGCACGGAGGCCATATTGCAAAGCACAATGCAAGAGATGCAGCAAATGCAATAAGATATCAAGCAGCAAAGATCTCTGCTTAACGAAACTCATTTGAAGGCATGACGTGAAGCTCGTAAGCACACAGATGCAGGCCTCTTGTCCAACCCCAGAGCTCCGGCCTACCGCCCCACTGTGAACGCTACAGATGTCACCGACACAAAGAGCAAGGATGAGGGAAATAAGGACGAATTCTTCAGGACGTCTTGAAATATGGCAGTGGAATAGTCGTAAATTCCACAAGCGAGCAACAGCCCTCCAATACTTTGTACAAAATTCCCTAAGGCCATGGGATATAATCTGCTTACAAGAAGCGGGCCCCCACGCAGTAGAAATATTGGGCTATTATACGCTGTTCAATACAAGATAGCCTAGTGTAACGTCGCTGGTATCCAAAACTATAAGTGTCACGGACCATTATTTCTATGGCCGCACAGAAACTAATCACCAAACAACCGTGGTTACGCTCCAGAAAAGGCGCAAAGCCCATACAGTCGTTCTAAACGCGCACAGTCCACCAAGAGACAAATACGAAGACTTGACTAACATCGCTAAAATAATTCCGTGCACCAACGACCAAGTAGTGCTTGTCAGAGATTTCAACGCTCCCCACACCACGTGGGGCTGCCATAGGTACTCGCCTAAAGGAGAAAACCTCCTCAACTTGGCGGAAAAGCTAAGACTACAACTAGTTACCCTACCGACAGCACCCACAGGCTTAGGAAACAGTATAAGTACAGACACATTTTCCAGATCTCACCTTCACTTACTACATTAAACGAGTAACATGGACCAACCTAGAAGAGAACTTGAGAAGTGATCATTATATCCTTAGTGTATCCATATCTTCTCCCAAGCTCCGTAGAGTAGTAAGTGACACCATCCTAAGGACTGGGTTGCCTTCTGCTCCCACCCCCTACCTGACCACATTCCAAGCAATTTCGAGGAATGGACTCAACACACCAAAGAGGCCCACGAGCAAAATTCAAAAAAGCTCGCATGCATTGTGGAAACACCAGCAGTAGACCACTACCTGCTCCATTTGTGGGAGAGCCGTAAAAACTTGTTCAGACGGTGGAAAATACAACGCCTCAACCGCACCTTGTTTCGCAGGATAGCGGCCCTCTCAGACGAAGCCAATGCTTAAGCAGCCCACCTAGCTACCGAAGGATGGCTACAATTTTATAGCTCTTTATAAGACACTTTAGGCACAACACAAACGTGGACAGTTCTGCGTAAAATGCTGGAGCCCGAGCCAAAATGGCTGTGAGTAGAACAGTGCAAAAACTAGCGGACGAGTTCTCGGGTACAGACCAAGAGCTCATCCACACTTTAGTCGCTCGCTATATAGGAGGCCAACCTCACCCGCCTTGTAACAGTCAGTATAGTGGGGCACCCAAACCAGAACGGGATCACCACAGGAGAAGTTTTTAGCCCAGAAGCATAAAAATATACACGGCACCGAGGCATGACAAAATTACAAACGCAGTGATTAGGAACCTCAGTGGCGATATCTTGGACTATATTACAGACTGCCTCAACCAAAACTGCTGTAAACGAGGTCATGTACCTCTTGTGTGGAAGAAAGCAAAAATCATAACTATCTAAACCAGGAAAAACCCCAGCAATCAATGCCTTCCGTCCAATCTCGCTCCCCTCTACTTTGGCAAACTGTATGAAAATGACACAGACCAGCTTCGAAATGACATCGAATTCAATCACCTTTTCCCACCTACCATGCTAGGCTTCAGGGCAGGACTGTCCACACAGGACGCCTTTCTTCTTTTGATAGAAATCTTATGCCGCATGCCTAGGGGTAGCGATCACCTAATTCTTGCCCTCGACCTCAAGAGGACTTGCGATAACATCTCACATGAGGCTATACTCAATAAACTGAATGTCATAGGCTGCGGTGAGCGAATATTTGCATATGTCAAGTCCTTCCTCACTAATCGAACAGCCACAATAGGCATTGGACAGACCCGGTCAGATCCTATAGACATGCCTACCAAAGAAGTCCCTCAAGGATTAATAATATCACCATTCCTATTTAACATAGCTATGCGCAGACTCGCTCCTGCCTTAGAGGAAATCCCGCAATTAGGCTACACCATATATGCGGACGATATAACCCTTTGGGCTACATACGACTCTCCAGCGCAAAAAGAGCAAATACTTCAGGAGGCGGCCGACATAGTCTCTAGTTTCGCTAGGAACAGCGCACTTAGCGGCGTCCCGGAAAAATCAAGCGTTATCCGAGTTCACAATACCCACTATAAAATGAGTGGACAAATAAATTTCAGCATGGACGGCCACACCATTGCTGAAGTCACCAAACCCGAATTCTGGGTTTTTGGGTACAAAGCAATGGGACGGCTACACACAATATCTAAACTATCACCATAAAACGTATCACCATAAAGGAATGAAAGAGTGACACACTATAAAGCTAGTCCATGCTTTCGTCCTAAGTCGAATACCGTGCTCACTTCCCTACCGCCACGTGAGTAAGTCCAAAGAATACCAAGTAGAAGCGCGTATGAAGCTGCCTTGGGCCAGCCTACACGAACTCTGACTGAGAGGCTTTTGGCCTAGCGACTACATAACGCTTTTGCAGAGCTCCAAACTGCGGTACTAGTCTCGCAGAGAGACCGCTTCAGCACTACCACTGCAGGCAGAGCTAGCTTATCCCGCATAGGCGTCCCATCGCATATAGAGGCGATGCTATGGAGCATATGAGTAAAGAGTGTCGCAAGCACATAAGCACCAGACCGCTTCCCAGGCATATGCATCACGATACCCAACAAGTTCGTCGTTTGGCCAAGGTCAAATGTCTACGCCACCAGCTGGCACCCTAACCACATTAAATATATGTAGATGCTGCTACATACGCAAAATCACGTTATAAAGCAGTAGCTCTAGACAAAAAATAACCAAGCCCTCGTCCGTGCATCCTTAACCACATATTAAATAACATTTGCGCAGAGCGCAGTCATAACCCTAGCTATCCAATTTAAGGAGAGGAGACGCCCCTCCTCAACCATAGTAACTGACCCTCAAGAGGCATGCTGCTTATTTATGACAGGCCGTTTACCTTCTACTACCCTTAGGTTGCTAGGCCGTAACTTACAACAACACCACACTGTAATATGGTGCCCAGACACTCAGGCCTCGTAGGCAGCAAACTGGCTGATGCTCTAGCTCAGTGATCTTTGTAACAGAGCGAAGTACCCTGAGTAACCGAGCCAAGTGTATAACAGCTGTGTCTTACCAGTACTCACATACGGGGCAGAAACCTGAGAGGCTTACGAAACGGGTTCTACTTAAACTGAGGACGACGCAACGAGCTATGGAACGAATAATGATAGGTGAAACGTTAAGGGATAAGAAAAGAGCAGATTGGTTGGGGGAACAAACGCGAGATAATGACGCGCTCTGCCCCACACAATATCGAGCGAGATGCCCGTGGTGCGGTGGTAGACTAAACCTTTCCTACATTTCGTGGACGTGTGAAAGAATGCCGCCAAAGTTAGCTATTCCGCCTTAGACGAACAAACAACAGTCATTATTGGAGTAGTGGGAGGTACAGCTCGCCAGCTCGGACCTGGCGGTGCAGAGGACACTCCTCCAGAAAATCCCTCGGGCGGCAAAAGCCAGTGGAGCGCTCGACTAAAGAAGCCACCCACCGCTCTTTGATCCCTTCTTCTCCATTCCTTTCCTAACGAAGTTTTACTACTACTTCTCGAGCGGACAGTTGTGCTACAATTTTGAGTGTATTTGGGGGGCTTCTTCCCGCCATACACCACTGCGCCTCTGCTGCCTTGGGCGCGATTGAAGACGGCGCGATTCCACCTCGCCTTCCTTCCTTGCTCGCGCAAACATCGAGCCACCTTCCCTCTCGGCTAATATGTTTGTGCTTTCACTCGCACCCTCTCTATAGGCGCCTGGCGGAGATGCTGTCATACTTTTGACTTTCCAGGAAGCATAACTGCCGCAGCAATATGGGCATGGACAGTGGAAATTCGCCTGGAAGCGTATAAGCAATAAAGATGTTTTTTTACGCCAAGAGTTGGCATAGGTTTGAATTTGAAGATAGTAGGTCTATCGTGAATCCCATACGGACAAATATTCAACGGAGCGAAAATCCACTGTCGTGGCATCGTCGATTGACGGTAGGGCTCTGACGTTCATCGTTCCTTATTCGTTATCGATTCCACAATTCTTGGACGTAAGAGTCCTGAATAGCCAGTTGTGGACGATCGCAGGATCTCACAAGGTACAGCTGCCTCGAACCACGCCGTTACAAAGATGCCGGACGTGGCCAGTTTCGCCAGATAACGATGCATCTTAAATTTCCTCTTTTTCAATGCAGGAACCGAGTAGTGCGGGAAAGCTTACCGAAAAAAAGAGACTATAGTTTGCTCACATTGAAGTGGTAAAAGTATAACAAATGCCCATATTCTTCAAGAAAGTGTTTGGCGGATCTCCCATGGATAATAAGGCACATGAAAAGCTTTTCGTCACGCTGATCAGACACCCCTGCTTTTGTTTACTTAGATTCAGTTTCAGGCTGCTTTCTGTAGATCCCAGCCGAATAAATCTAGGGTGGTGATGGAATGATATGCTGGCTCAGCATTGATGCTGTAGAGAACAGTCCTGTATCGCCAGCATAAATGACCTACCTTGCTCATCTACGCTAGCCATGATATTGATATACAAAATAAATAACAATGAGCACAGCACTCTTCGCTGGGGTACTCCTAGATTAACTAGTTTCGTACTTGTTAATTTTTAAATAGTGCAGGTGGTGTTTTTCGTATTTATTTATGGTACCCTCAAGGCCCGAAGGCATTACAGAGGGGAGTGGGAAAACGGGAAGTATAACAATAAAGTACAGAAAATAAACAATGCAGCGTGTTAGTAATTACTAATTATACAATACTATGTAATATCTTGCCCAATATTTGTAAGTACGACAGACAATGTAAACAAAGTAGCATCTCGATAATTCCTGTTAGTACAATGTTAACCAATGTCGTCCTTAGTCGCTTGTAAGTACGGCAAGTAAATGAAATAACATGTTAATCATTCCTAATTATACAATGTTAGCTAATGCCTTAAGAAACAGTTTGTTGTCGACAATATATACAATTTCACAGGGAAGGTGGTTCCACTGCCGTGATGATCCGGGCAGAAAGGATTGACTGAAAGTGTTTGTGTTGCCTGTTTGAAGTCCGACTTTATCGCGATGACCGATGCGGCTCGATAGGTAATGAGGCTGAGAAATTAAGTTACTGTAGAGGGAGGAATGGTAATAAAATTTGTGAAACAGTGTCAAACGTGCTATTGTTCTACGAGATGCAAGTGATGGAAGAGATAGATTGTCCTTCATTGATGTTGCGCTAGCGGTACGGTTATAATTTGAAAATATGAATCGGACTGAGTTATTTTGGACAAGCTCGAGTGAAGGAATAAGGTTTTCATGGTATGGGTCCCACACAGCTGCAGCGTATTCTACTTTAGGACGCGTTAATGACAGGTAAAGTAGAAATTTTAAGGATGGTGGTGCCTTGGAAAACTTGTGGCGTATGTAACCGAGCATGCGATTAGCTTTACTTATTATGTACTCAGTGTGAATATTACATGTTTGTTTTGCTGTTATATGAACTCCTAAGTGTTTGTATGAGTTAACGGGTTCCAGAGAAATTTTATTTAGATAGTAAGTAGGAAGAGTACTGGTGTTCCTCTGCACGCGCATAAGTTTAAATTTATTAATATTGTTGCAGGAAGTTCCATAAGCCAAGTGTTACACCAATCTATCACACTGATTGTCACGGCGCACAATCAATCACACTGATCGTATGTCAAGTAGGATGTTAATGAACAGTACAATGTAGCGATGAACCTTTTTACACGCTATGCAAATCTTTCGTTAAGCAGGCAAAAACACCGGGTGTCAGGAAAGGCCCACAACCTGTCACGGCGTGGATGAATGAACCTTGGCTGAATAATTATTAGAGGTCTCGAACTTCGTCATTTGATGACGTGAAAGCGTTGCGATGACGACAATGCAAGCTCCGGCCCTGTCTTCATCCCTTTGCTTCTATATTCACACGCAGATGCTCTTGTTGTCGACGTCTTTACTTCTCTGTAGCGGGCTTCCTAAATTCTCTGTTGCCGACTTCACTAGATGACTATAGGGAGCTTCAATTTTCAATTGCTGCCTTCTTCCCTGTTGTTGTGCTTGTCCGTTCGGGTACGTACCCAGTGGCAGACACCTACCCTGGGTGTATTTACCAAGAATGTTCACATAGTCGGTGTCACACAGTCAGTTGCACATATCCAGTGAACCGAGTTATCTGCTTGGATGCATACTCAGCGGCCTAATTATTATATAGTCGCAAGGCAGCAGAAGGAAGCGCCCGCAAAGTGCGGGGACAAATTAGGGAAACTATCACTTTGATTGTGTGATCTGCTGGGCCAGTCGGCGCATGATGACGGTATTCCCTTCACTTTATTAACCGCGGAGATCCAAAGCGTGCCAACAAATGTTTGAAAAGAACACGAACCTCTGGTAAATTAAACGTTGTGTGCTGTTTACGTTCAATAAGAATACCCGGCGGTAGCGTTGACGGCGAATGATTAGGCTCCTTAGAGTTTACTTCACTACGAGGGTGGTAAGGTGATAAATGATGCATCGCGTGCACCACTTACAATTCTCTACCAATTACACCGAACACGCCGCAAGACATGTTTGCGTGAGGCACTGTTGATCGCCTGCCCGACAGTTAGCGCGGTCATTGCGTCGCAGGTGCATCGCATCGTGATAGAAGTGTTCAATAAAATGCGCGCCTTTACCAGCCAAGCCCAAAATCTGATTATGAGATACGCTGTACTGGGGACTTACGGGTTAGTTTTCATCATCTGGGATACTTTAACACGCACTGAAATTTAAACACAACTGCATTTTAACATTTCGCCCTCGTCAAAATGCAGCCGTTGTGGTAAAAAATCATACCCGCGACCTCAAGCTACGACGCTACAGGCGGGTACAGAATTTCATTTGCTTAGAGGCTGCTAGGCCTGTGTCGCCTTGACGCTGTTGTGTTGTAATTCGGCTTTGTGTATGCGCTCGCTGCGTGAGCTCTTTGTTGGACAAGTTTGCAATGTGTTTATTTTTCAGAAATAGCACAAATGTACCGCACTGTACTTTGAATTAACGCTTATTCAGTGTGTCCACAACACTTGCCATGCCTAGTAAAGGCGTTTCGTTTATTCAAGAGACCACAAACGAGGCGTCCTCTCTCACGCAGCGATTCCCCTCTCATGTGCTCCTTCCATGTGCGGGAGCAGTTATGAGTGGCGAATGGCAAGGCTGCTATTAACTTGTTTCGTGTCTGTGTAGGCGGTGCCCATTCTCAGCCTTCTCTCTCTACCTCCTCTCCACCACTCCATTTATCTGTTATCTAGGCTCGACAGGAAGAGTCGGGCGCGTCCATTTCAGACACTGTGGCGGCATATAGAAAGGAAAAAAAATTGTCGATGAATAATTTTCACAACTACTAACTTTTGAGCTGCGCTATGGGTCTTTATTGAAGAACACACACACACACACAGATATATATATATATATATATATATATATATATATATATTGATATATATATATATATATATATATATATATATATATATATAATGATTTATTTCATATTTATCCTAATATTATAGTAGCTTTTGCCAATTCTATACCATTCTTTGCCTTCAGATATCACCGCTCATGCTTACCCGGGTGTTTCGTAATATTCACAATTGCTCAGTTCTTACGCGTACTGTACATGCGGGTTACATGTTATTATGCTGAAGATCTCACGTCTGCTATTATTTCGTTTCATCGAGTGCCATTCGTCTTATTCCTTTCAATTAAGAACTATTTATTCATCAAAAAAGTTAGTTTTTCATATTGCTTTATTGAAAAAGTCCTCGACGATGACAATAGTTAGCCAAAATGCGCTGTCTTTTCACCTCTATGGAAGCAAAGATAGACAATGAGAATATTGCTTGCGCTTTGAACTCAAGAGAATGTTGCGACATAATCTGGTCTCTTATAAAGAAACCGACCATTTCAAACCGCCGCATTACAAACTGTGGCTGAAGTCCCAGGCGCATAATGTACGTCTTCAGCAAATGAGAGAGAGAGAGAGAGAGAAAGAAACATATATTATACGAAACAGTGTTCCGAGTGAGGCCGGGTATCACCCTAAGGTGGGAACGCTCCTTAGTCCAGGAACCCTCTGCCTTCGACTGCCCTGTTGGCCCTGGCGATGAGTCGTTGGTTTTCCAGGTCCCCGAGGGTTAGCTTGGCCTCCCACGTTTCGAATAGGTAGTTTGCTTCTATTGCTCGTTTTGCGCGCCTCTCTGGTTGCATTTCGCTGCCTTCCTGTCACGGGCATTCCAGGAGCGAGTGTTCCAAAGTGTCGGGTACGATGCAGAGTGGGCAGAGGTAGCCGTAGAGCGTCGGGTAGAGGCGATGCATTACCGTTCCGTGCGTGTACGTATTAGTGTGCAGGCGTCTGAGGATCAGGCTTTCTGATCCTCTTCAGCAAATGAAAAAAATAATTTCGAAAAAGAAAGAAACGAGAAGATACAGTAAACGGCGTGGCACGCTCGGCCATAAAAAAAATATCAGCTTAAGGTTATGTCACGTGCAGAAAACAATTTCTTGAGTTCTACTACTATTAAGCTAAAGAATGTTTTTTTCAGTGAACTGTACCGAAAGTGCATGAAGTATGCAAAGAAAACACACTGATTGCACCGACCCTGTAGTAGGCTTTGTCTGCACTTCAATTTTTAACGCCATTCACAAAAAAAGTGAGGCTCGTCATTCCTATCTTTTTTTTTTCATAGATGGCCATATATTGTTGTCATGCGCAGCGTGGAAAGTGCAAGAACGCACACCACGGAAAGCACAGAACGTCATAACAACGGTGTACATAATTCATCGTCCGAAAGGACAGGGGATGCTGGCTTTCTGGAATGTAGCCGTACTTTTACACGCTTCTTCAGAAAAGCCGCGGCGGCTGCATTCCGATGGGGGTAGAATGCGAAAGCACTCGGATATTGTATATTTCGTGAACGTCAAAGAACCTCAAGTGGCAAAAATTTCCACCGACTGCGGCATCCCGCATTATCAGATCGCGGTCATTGCCCGTAGAACCCCTACACGTTTTTTTTTTTTTTCAACTCTTATCTTTATTAGGTAAAGGAGTGACGTGGGCCGACGAGGCACAAGCAAGCAAATGTGAGGGTGACTAATGGATGGATGGATGAAAAACTTTAATAAGGTCCTGAGGTACGCGACTCAGTGCGCTGCGGGCCGCTCCCACGTTGGGACAGTCAGGCCTTGCCCGACCGCAGCATCGTGGGCCCTCTGGACAGCCCATAGTTGCACCCCGGCATCCGGGCTCTTGATAGCGGAGAGCCACTTGTCCTCATTGATTTGTTCCGTGCCTCGTAACTAATGCCTAATGACATGCCATGTTTTGACACAACCATACGCTCTGAGAAACGCTTTCACAGAAGCGCAAAAAAACACATATTTTCTAAATACCAGTCATTTATATTTTTATTCAAATATCACCAATGTCGTCAATCTGGCGCTGTCGTTGCAAAGACAATTTGTCTATTTCCCATCTAGTTTCTCCTTAAACGGAAGCTTTAGGTTGCAGGCTTCTAACAAATTCATTGGGCAAAATTTGATTAGGTCTGTAGATTTAAAAATGAAGTAAAGGAAGACGCGTACCACAACCTATAGCTAAAACTATACAGAGCACAGACTACCGGCTTCCAACAGTTTGCACCGTGAACACATTCCCGCATTCCGGAGACGTCTTCTTGCCTCGCCGCGACATGCCCATGAATTGCGATATTTGTACTGGTCGTATTCGACCGTACTTGCCATGCGTATTTCGACGGGAAGCCTTCGACACCTTTTGCTCCTCCTAGTGGCCCCGCAATACATGCGAGGCAACGCGTCGTCAACTGCCGCTTTTGGGGTTGTGCGTGAACGCTGACGACCACTGCTGGTCGCTGGCGTACCTCTAGTATCAGCGGGTCGCAGGCACCTGGTACACTGTGATCCCTCCAGGCCACTTTTCTCCACTGTACGGCCGTTTCGGCCTGCTTAACAGACATTGTTGTTCAACAAACACCCTCACACTTTCCTATCCAGCCAAACATCCTCACTTACCTTGGGTATTTACTTGCTGGCTGCAGGCAATGACTCGACCTGACACCACGGCGGAGTATGTCGCCATCACCCTCTAGATATTTGAATTGCTCGTTACGGCATGCCTCACGACAGACAACGGGAGACAGTTTGAATCAACGATTTTTTCCAACGCCATCTCGCCACCTCGGAGTGGCGACCATGGGAACTAATACTTTCCAGCTAATGGTACGGTACATTGTATTCCCCACCTAGCGAAAGCATCCCTTCGTGCACAAGCTTCATATATTCCGTGACAACAGCGATATCGTTTGGTTCCCCTGGCTCTTTGTACCTCTATCATGGAAGAGAGTCAGAGCTCGTGAGCAGATCTAGGCTTTGTTACGACGTTTCACAGACCTGAAAAGTTTTTTGGCTCAATAAGTGCATTGACTGGCACGCAATCCTTCGCTAGCCATCGGAGAACGACAATAACTACCTTCGTTATATCGCAGCTGTGTCACGGCCACATGGCTACTTACAAGATCCTAGTCTCATTGCAGACTGCCCGCGTATTTAACCTCCGCGACGCTATCCGCGCACCGTTGTGTGTACCGAACGACGGCCCTTTCAAGGTCTTGAGCACTCCGCTATTCTAGTTATTGGACGAGAAGGAAATCCTTGCACGGGTCGCGTCAAGGCAGCCCTGGTTCCCAACGCCATTCCGCCGACCCAGCTTACCTTACGCCTCGCAGCCCCACAAGTCCACTTCATTCAAAAACAGACAACCTCCAGGACCGCTCGCCGTGAGTGTCTTAGCGCACACCACACTTTGGCGTAATATTGAAGTCGTACTTCTGCAGGTGGAGAATCCAGCGACCGAGGCGTCCAGACAATTTTTTGAGCGGAGAAAGCCAGCACACTTCGTTAGGATGGTAAAATGTCGCCCGTGTAGGTTGAGCTTATGTACCGACCAATTGACAGCTAGACGCTCCTACTGGGTGATGCTATAATTATCCTTTGTGTTTGTCCGTACGTGGCTTGTGTACGTGACGACCCTCTCACGTTAAGAATAATCACGCTGTAGGTGAATGCCATTGATTCTGTGACCACTAGCGTCCGTATCCAGGAGTTTGACTGCGCTTCAATGAAAATGGCGAAGTGGTGGTTCAGATGTCAAGGCGTTTCTCAGATGGCTGAACACTTATTCACACTCTGGATACCACTAAAGGGAACGCCACAACCAAGTAATTTGCGCAGAGTCGCCGCTATTGGGGCGAAGCTCCGTATAAATCGGCGAATATAGGAAGCGAGGCCAAGGCAACCACGCAAATCATTGACCCTTTCGGAGCGAGAGAAATGAAGGAACGTTAAAAACACAGGGATGAGGACGAATGCCAAACATTGAGGCATGTAAATTATAAAAATAAATGTCTGAGCCTGCACCAGCCTTGTCTACACAGGATGCCCCACCAATCATGCACCAATATTTAAATAATATGCAAATGCCCCGTAGCCACACAGAACAAAGGTAATCTTGTTTGCCGCCGCTTGCAGATACTCACATAATTTTTCGCATTCCGGCTAATTGTACTTAGTCTCGAATATATTAATCAACTTATCAAATATATTACATTTAAACTGTCAATAAACAAATTGGAGAGCAACATGGAAAACTCCCGATACAGCTTCTTGCTGCCCACTACGGGCTACATGAGAGTTTTTCCGAGCCTGAAAGAAGCCTGCGAATACCCGCAAAGTTTCTCGAGCAGACAGTTGCACAGCAATTTTGCTTGTATTCGTTGGGATTCTTCCCCGCCATACCCCGCCGCCCCTTTGCTGCCATGCGCGCGATTGAAAACGGCGCGATTCCACCCCACCTTCCTCCCTTGCGCACGAGAGATCGAGCCACCATCTTTCTCGGCTAACCTTTGTGTGCTTTCACTCGCACCTTTGCATACGTTGCTTGGCGGTGGCGCTGTCGCACTATTGACTTTTCATTGAACATAACTGCCCCAGCCAAGTCAGTGTCTACGGTGGGAATTCGCCTGGAAGCATATAAGCAATGAAAATGTCTTTTACGTCAGGAGTTGGCGTAGGTTTCAATTTGAAAATAGCAGGCCATTTGTGAATCCCTTAAGGACAAATACCAAACAGGCCGTAAATACGCCAGCGTGCGATTATCACTTATTTACAGCGCAGTGAAGTCCGTCGTTCTTTTCGCTAGGCGATTCCCGAATTCTTGCATTTAAAGAGTCCTGAATAGCCAATTGGGGACGATCGCAGGGCCTCACAAATTACAGCTGTCTCGAACCACACCGTTACCAAAATGGCGGACGTGGCCAGTGTCACCAGATAACTATGCACTTTGAATTTCCGCTATTCCGATGCAAGAACGGAGCAGTGGAGGAAGGCTCACCAAAAAAAAAGAGATGAATGTTTGCGTTCAATGAAGTGGTATAAGAATAACATATGTCCAGATTCTTCAAGAACTTAACATATTTGGGTCCCTGCCATGAATAATAAGCCATACGAAAACCTCTTCATCAGGCGGTTGAAACATTGCTGCTTTTCTTTATTCTATGCAGTTTCAGGCTGCTCTCTGTAGACCGCAGCTGAATAAATCTAGGGTGGTGATTGAACTGACGCAACGCAGCAGCTGCGGAATACTGTTCTTCTTATTGCTCTGTACTTGAGCTTTTAAGTTACTGAAACGGAACCACGTGAGTAGCGACTCCCGCTGCGGCCAAGCATCGTTTCTTGTTGGTAGCTGATAAGGAACTCGGCGCACAATTGTGCTTTATAGGCGACGCTGCTGTGATGGAATGATTTAGTGGCTCAACATTGATGCTGCGAGAAAAGAGGCTGGCACCGTCAGCATAAATCATCAACCTCACTTACTCATGTGCGCTAGCAGTGTGATGGATATGAAAAATAAATAAAAATGTACATAAATCTCTTCCCTGAGGTACTCCTAGATTAACTAGTTTCGTACTCTTAAATTTCTAAATAGTGCAGGTGGTATTGAAAGTAGGATGTTAATGAATGGTATAATGTAGTGATTAAGCTTTTTACAGGCTATCCAAATCTTTCGCTAAGCAGCGGAAAACACCAGGTGTCAGGAAAGGTCGACAACTTGTCACGGCGTGGATGGCTGAACCTTGGCTGAATAATTCTTAGAGGTCTCCAACTTCGACATTTGACGACGGGAAAGCTTTGTGATGACGTCAATGCAAGCTCCGGTCCTACCTTCATCCCTTTGCTTCTATATTCACAATCGGATGCTCTTGTTGTCGACTTCTTTACTTCTCTGCAGCGGGCTTCCGAAGTTCTCTATTGCCGACTTCATTACATGACTATAGCGAGCTTCAATTTTCCAATCCTGCCTTCTTGCTTCTTGTTGTAGATGTCCGTTAGGGTACATACCTAGTGGAAGGCACCTGCTCTTGGTGTATTTACCAAGAACGTTCGAATAATCCGCGCCACAAGGCCAGTTCTACATATCCAGTGACCAGAGTTATCTGTTCGAACACATACTCAGCGGCCGAAGTTATGTAGTCGCAAGGCAGCAGAAGCAAGCCCCCGCAAAGATCGGGGAAAAATAAAGAAACTTTTGTTTTAATTGTGTGCTTGGCAGGGCCATTCGGTCTACGATGACAGTATTGTGTTTATTTTATTAAACGCGAAGATTCAAAGCACGGTCAGAAATGTTAGAAAAAAGCACGAACTGGGTCATATAAACGTTCTCTGCTGTTTACGTTGATTGAGAATAAATGGCGGTGGAATAAATAAATGGAATACGACCATTATAAATATCGCAATCCATGGGCATGTCGCATCGAGGCAAGAAGACGTCTCCGAAACGCAGGAATGTGTTCACGGTGCAAACTGTTGGAAGTCGGTAGTCTGTGCTCTGTGTAGTTCTGGTACGGGTTGTGATACGGGTCTTTTTTTAACTTTATTCTTAGATCTACATACCTAATCGAATTTTGTCCAAGGAATTTGTTAGAAGCCGGCTACCTAAAGCTTGCTTTTAAGAAGAAACTATACGGGCAAATGAAGAAATTGTTTTTCTCGGCAACCGCAACACCGGATTGACGACATTGCTGATACTTAAAAGACAAGAATAAATCTTGTTTTTGTTAGAAAGTATATACCTTTTTTCCGCTTCTGAGAGAGCGTTTCTCAGAGCATATGGTTGTCTCAAAATATAGGGGGTCCTTACTGTTCCTAACATTTGCTTGCTTGTGCCTCCTCGGCCCACGTCACTCCTTTTCCTAATAAAGTTATCAGTAAAAAAAGGCATGTAGGGGTTCTACGGGCAATGACCGCGATTTGATAATGCGGGATGCCGCAGTCGCGGGGGGGGGGGGGGGGGGGTTAGGGATAGGGGCCGGGGCTCCCGTATAATTTTTGCCACTTCAAGTTCTTTAACGTTCAAGAAACATACGATATCCGAGTGCTTCCGCATTCCACCCCCATGGGAATGCAGCCGCCGTGGCCTTTCTGAAGAAGCGTCTAAAAGTACGGCTACATTCCAGAAAGCCAGCATCCGCTGTCCTTTCTGATCATGAAGTATACACAACGCACTAATGAGGTTCTGTGCTTTCCGTGATGTGTGTTTTTGCTCTGCCCACGCTGCGTTTGACGTCAAGGTACGGTCATCTAGGCAAAAACAAAACAAATGAGAGCAACCTCTTGCCTCGCTTTATATCCTTAATGTTATCAAGACATTTAAGTGCAGACAACGCCTACAACAGTGTCGGCGCAATCATTCTGTTTTCTTTTCATACTTCACGGACTTTCGATACAGTTCATCGAGAAAAAAAAATATTCCTTAGTCTAATGGTAGCACAACTGAAGAAATTATTTCGTTGCGCTTGACATCACATTAAGCTGATTTTTTTTTTGTCTTCGAGGGTGGCACACCGTTGCGTGTATCTTCTAATTTCTTTCTCATTTCGAAGTTATTTGCTACATTTGATAAAGACGTACATTGCGCGCATGGGACTTGAAGCACAGTTTGTAATGCGTGGTGGTGAAATGGTCTCATTCCTTCTAAGAAAACAGATTATGTCGCAACACTCTCATGAATTCAAAGCGCGAGCAATACTGTAATTTTTATCTTTACTTCTATAGAAGTGAGAAGACTGCGCATTTTGGATAATTGTTGACATCGTTGCGGACATATTCTGTGATGCAGTGTGAAAAAGAAACTTTCTTTATAAATAAATTGTTTTGAAATGGAAGTAGTAGTAAGAATGGCTATCGATGAAACAAAATAATAACCGACATAAGGGCTGTGCACCATAAAAAGCTTTAAACCGCAAGTTCCGTATGCGTAAGAATTGAGAACTTGTAGATATTACCAAACAGCTGGGTACACACATGGGTGGTGATATCTAAAGATCAAGAATTCTATGCTATCGGCAGAAGCTACTATAATATTATTGTAAATGTGAAATAAAGGATAATATATGTGGTTTTTTCAATAATGAATCGTACTGCAGCTCAAAAATTATTAGTTGTGAAAATTATTCATTGACAGTTTTATCCCTTGCCGTTGCAGTGTCTGAAACGCATGCGCCTGACTTTTTCTGTCAAGCTTTTCTGTCCGGTAAATAGACTTTTTCTGTCAGGTAAATAGAATGGTAGAGAGGATATAGAGAGAGAAGGCTGAGTATTGGCACAGGCGACACAGCCACGAAAGGAGTTAACAGCAGCTTTGCCATTCGCTACTCCTGGCAGCTCGCATACATGGAAGGAGCACAGGAGAGGGAAAACGTGCAGTGAGAAAAGATGCCTCATTTGTGGTCCCTTGAATAAAAGAAATATCAATACCAAACATGACAAGAGTTGTGGACACGCTGAATAAATATTATTCAAGGTGCAGGATGATACATTTGTGCTATCCCTGAAAAAAAAAATTACCGACGATTACGTTACTTCCTAATGCGAAATTTGAGCGCAGCAAATAAGCTGTTTCACCTTTTCGATAGATTGAGGCAAAGAAATCGAGCAACACATGTATGCGCTATCACATAATTTTTTTTTATTTTTCACACGTATTCCTTTAACAAAGACTCCACTAACAGTTCTTGACAGTCATGAAGGAAGCTTTGTGGTCGGAGAAATAGACTGATATATGTTCGACTTGGTACACCAATGCTTGATTCTCAAAGACGGGATCTATACAAGTGCCTCGCGAGCTTGTCACAGCCGTGGGACGCGTTACGAGCGAGAGGAACGGGATGTTCTCCCGCATAAGTGTTAGGAAATTGCTGTTTGTCTTTATGTCAACATTAAAGTCCCCCACTACTAACATCGGTGTGGATCGATGGACGGTTAATGCGAGTTGCAGGAAGTGCACGACGTCTTTCGTGAGTGCGGTAGCGGACTCACGAAAGCGGTATCAGTCGGTCGCTGCTAGCGCTGGGGGGATGAAAGGGGGGGGAGCTGGTTACGAGGCCGACGATAACGCCGACGACGTCGCGAAACCCAGGAACGGACGCCAAAGAGCCATTTGTGTAGCCAGCCCTCCTCCACAGTCTCTCCTCCTCCCTTCCATCATCCTCCCTCGCCCGGAGAGCCGACAGCGCGCATGCGCGGCGGCGGAGCAGATTCGTCGGCGAGCTGGTTACGAGGCCGACGACAACGCCGACGACAACGCCGACGCGAAACCCAGGAACGGACGCCAAAGAGCCATTTGTGTAGCCAGCCCTCCTCCACAGTCTCTCCTCCTCCCTTCCATCATCCTCCCTCGCCCGGAGAGCCGACAGCGCGCATGCGCGGCGGCGGAGCAGATTCGTCGGCGAGCTGGTTACGAGGCCGACGACAACGCCGACGACAACGCCGACGCGAAACCCAGGAACGGACGCCAAAGAGCCATTTGTGTAGCCAGCCCTCCTCCACAGTCTCTCCTCCTCCCTTCCATCATCCTCCCTCGCCCGGAGAGCCGACAGCGCGCATGCGCGGCGGCGGAGCAGATTCGTCGGCGAGCTGGTTACGAGGCCGCCGACAACGCCGACGCGAAACCCAGGAACGGACGCCAAAGAGCTGCGCTCTAAAAACACGTTGCAAGTTAGTCCAACAGAGAGCTGACGCAGCGAGCACAGACTCAAGGCCGGATTAAAATGCAACAGCGTCAAGGCGACACAAGGCTAGCAGCCCCAAGGCAAATAAAATGGCCAGGCTTAGCTTGCTTAAGCCAAGAATACGTTGCATATTGCTCGAGTTGGTGACCAGCTATTCCTCCGGCTGTCGTGACGTCACGTCACGTGGTTGCGCTAAAGGTCAATGGTGGCTGCCCGGCCGCGCCCAAGGGCTGAACTGAGTGATTGCAATATGCAACGCATAAAAATAGAAGCAACCTAATAACAAACATAGCAAACTTAAAAGAGAATAGACCCACATATGAGACGCGCAGCATTGAACAATGGCTCATACCCTCAATGGTGGCTGCCCGGCCGCGCCTAAGGGCTGAACTGAGTGATTGCAATATGCAACGCATAAAAATAGAAGCAACTTAATAACAACCATAGCAAACTTAAAAGAGAATAGACCCACATATGAGACGCGCAGCATTGAACAATGGCTCATACCCTCAATGGTGGCTGCCCGGCCGCGCCCAAGGGATGAACTGAGTGATTGCAATATGCAACGCATAAAAATTATGTACCCGTGGTTTGGGCTTTGCTTATTGTCGCGGGTTTTATCTCGACCACGACGGCTGCCTTTTCATGAGGGCGAAATGTTAAAACGCCCCTGTATTTAGATTTCATTGTGCGTTAAAGAACCCGAGATGATCAAAATTACCCCGGAAGCCCCCGTCTACAGCGTAACTCATAATCAGATTTTGGTTTTGGTACGCAAAGCCCCGCATTTTATCACGCACATTTAACACGATGCGATGCACCTGTGATGCAATTACAGTGCTTACGGTTACGCAGGCCATGAACAGGGCCTCAAGCAAACATGTATTGCTTTGTGTTCGGTGCACTAGATAGAGAATGCAAGTGGTGCACGCCATGTAACATTCATCTAAACTCTAAAGAGCATAATCATTCGCCGTCAACGCCACCCCCAGTTATTCTCAATGAACGTAAACAGCCGAGAACCTTTATATGCCACAGTTCGTGCTTTTTTCTAACATTTCTTTCCGCGTTTCGAATCTCTGCGGTTATTAAAATGAAGGGAATACTGTCAACAAGCGCCGAATGGCCCAGCAAACACATAATAAAAATGAAAGTTTGTTTAATTCTTCCCCGCACTATGCGGGGGCTTGCTTCTGCTGCCTTGCGACTACATAACTTCGGCCGCTGAGTATACGCTCGAACAGATAACTCTGGTCACTGGATATGTAGAACTGGCCTTGTGGCACGGATTATTTGAACGTTCTTGGTAAATACACCAAGAGCAGGTGCCTTCCACTAGGTATGTACCCTAACGGACATCTACAACAAGAAGCAAAAAGGCAGGATTAGAAAATTGAAACTCGCTATAGTCATGTAATGAAGTCGGCAATAGAAAACTTCGGCAGCCCGCTGCAGAGATGTAAAGTCGACAACAAGGGCATCAGGGTGTTAATATAAAAGCAAAGGGATGAAGACAGCACCGGAGCTTGCATTGACGTCATCACAAAGCTTTCACGTCATCAAATGACGAAGTTCGAGACCTTTGAGAATTATTCAGCCAAAGTTCAGCCATCCACGCCGTGACAGATTGTCGACCTTTCCTGACACCCGGTGTTTTTGGCTGCTTATCGAATGATTTCGATAGCCTTAGTCACCAGGCTTTTTTGCATTACACTGCATTATACCACTCATTGACATGCTACCTGCAGTATCACCTTCCCTATTTAGAAATTAACAAGTACGAAACTGGGTAATCTAGGAGTACATCAGGGAGAAGTGTTATGCACATTTTTATTTATGTTGTATATCAATCACATTGCTAGCGTACACGAGTGAGTGAGGTTGGTCTTTTATGTTGACAATACGAGCAGCCTGTTCTCTAGCAACATAAATCTTGAGCCGGCAAATCATTCCAACATCATTCTAGATTCATTCAGCTCGGGTCTACACAAAGCAGCCTGAAGTTGACCCTAAGTAAACAAAACCAGGAGTGTCTCATCCGCGTGACGAAGAGCTTTTCATGTGCCTTATTATTCATGGCTCACCAGTCATATACGTTAAGTTCTTGAAGAATCCCGACATATATTATTATTTTACCACTTCATTGTACGCAAACATTCATCTATATTTCAGTGAGATTTCCTGCACCACTTGGTTCCTGCATTGGAATAGAGGAAATTCAATATGCACAGTTATCTGGCGACACTGACCTCATCCGCCATTTTGGTAACAGCGTAGTTAAAGGCAGCTGTACCTTGTGAGGTTCAGCGATCTTCCCCAATTGGCTATTCAGGACTCTTAAATGCAACAATTCCGGAATCGCCTAGCGAATAAAAATAACAAACTTCACAGCCCTACGATTAATCGACGATCCCATGCCAGCGGATTTACACCCATTTGGATATTTGTCCTTAGGCGATTCACAAATGGCTTCAAATTGAATCCTACGCCAACTCTTGACGTAAAAGACAATTTTTATTGCTTATATGCTTCCAGGCGAATTTCCGCCGTCGACGCCGACTTTCCCTGAAAAGTCAATAGTGCGACCGCATCACCGCCAAGCGCCGTATGTAGAAGGTGCGAGTGAAAGCACACAAAGGTTAGCCGAGAAGGATGGTGGCTCGATCTCGCGTGCACAAGGGATGAAGACGGAGTCAAACCGCGCTGTCTTCCATCGCCCGCAAGGCAGCAAAGGGGCGGTAGTGTAAGGCAGGGAAGAAGCCCTGCTAATAGACGCATAATTGCGGCGCAACTGTCCGCTCGAGAAACTTTGCGTGTATTCGCACGCTTCTTTCAGGCTCGGAAAAACTTTTATGTAGCCCGTAGTGAGCAGCAACAAGCTCAGCGTGTTGATGATGATCATGGTATACCATGTGACAGAAGTATGAGCAAAGCACTTTTTTTTAGTAGCGATAAACGCGACAGGGGCAAACTGGCTTTCAGTGCTGTTATGCTCGGTGTACGAAAATAATTGGCAAGCGTGAAATGTGTGGCGTTGTTCCGAATCAGTTTAAGTGCAATAATAAGGTTATCACGGCCAGGATCCCAAACAGCTGCGCATGTTCTTACTCGGGGCACACTAGAGTTTTCTAAAGAAGGAACTTTAGTTCTGTTGGAGATTTACAGAAATTTCGACGTAACTATACTAGCATTCGATTTATGTTAGTTATTACCGTGACGTGAGTTTCCAATCTTATATAATACGTTATATAGATTCCGAGATATCGATATCGCGAAACTTGATCAAGCGTAATACTTTTAAAATTATAAACTGGCTCGCGTCAATTTCTGCCAGAAACACGCGTTAATTTTCATTTATTAAGGTACAGTTCCATAATCAACTTGTCGCACCAACCAATTATAGAATCAAAGTCTGATTTTATTATACGTAAATCGTGCTCAGTGCAAATATATCGATATATAACACAGTCACTTGCGTAACGGTGAATAATTATATAATACAACTTGGTAAATATTTATTGTAAATTATAAAAGAATCAATGGGCCTAAAACTGGGCCCTGAGGCACGCCAGATGGAATAGCTGCGCCTGGTTAATGCAGAGCTGCTATGAGCAATCTTACTATAGCTGTCGAATCCTGACGAATGTATAGCCCACCTGCTCACGTCTGAATCAGAGACTGGCAGTATTCCAAATAAACAAATAAAAATATGTCCGAGAAGAATCGAAATCGTTGAACCTGACATACTTAAATTGATGGAAGAAAATATTCTAGCCATGTTAGTAATTTATGATCCAAGTTCAATGCTGAAATTTTGACGCGCTTGGCATACTTGGCATGCTTGGCATGCTTGGCATCGAATGCTTTGGCGAAGTCTAAACATATGCAGTCAGCTTGGAAACTACTATCCTCTACGGCGTGCAAGCGATGTGTGAAAACCAGTACGATCGGTGGAGACCCTGTTGAGCACCCTTGAAGAAGTTGTTTGGTTGTAAGTTAAGAATGCTATAATACAGTATATCCTCCATACTTTTGCAAGGAATGCTCGTTAGTGAAAGTGGGTGGTAGTAGTGAGGACAGTGCGTGTTACCAGATTATAGGGAACACCTTCCCCATCTCCAAAGCCCGCGGCAAGGAACCATGTTCAAGTGATTGTTCAAAAATCTTAGTAGGAAAAAGAGCTGACCACATCTTCATTTGTTTTAGAAATTCTGAGTTGATGGTGTCTACGCCACAAGAAGTTAAATACAAAGAGTTCATTACCCCCTCAAACCAGCATATTCTTTCGTAACGGGTATCCTGTCGTGGGGAAAATTTCTGTGAGGCTCAGCGAGAAAAAGCGCAAATCTCGTCTGGATAATTAAAGCAAAAATTACTAGCGAAAGCTCTGTTAAATATGAGAGGGCAATCAGCAGATGCTAGCGATTCGCATGAATCGTCAATCAGGGATTTCAGGTGGCTTTGATAGCCCTTTACATTTCTACAGAATGTCTTAGGGTCCTGAACTGCCCGTTTCGCAGAGCCCACCGTACCTATAAACGCAAAACCCCACATTGTGGCAGTTCTGCAGCCCGTCCTTCCCGAGCCCGTGCTGGACGCCTTGAACAACTTCCTAGGTACATCTCGTCGGCGGAATCAACTCGAGAGCTTTATAAAGCCGTTCTCCTAGGTGTTCACGAAGCGGTCTGCGAAGAGGGACATTTTGGTCCACCGCATCGGTAGTGGCATTGCGCGTCCGTCGTGATGTAACCCGCAGCCCATTCCACCAGCCGATGGTGGTAGCCCTTGATCCTGTTCCGGTAACCATGGTGGTGGTGGTCCGGTCCATCGTCGACCTGGATCTCGATCACCAAGTGATCGCTACCCAAGTCCTCCTGCGAGTTATGCCACCGCGCGGCAGACACATTCTTGGTAAACGTGAGGTCGGGCGAAGTCTCCCGGCATAGGCTGTGGCCCCTGCGCGTGGACGCAGAAGGGGAGCGTTTCCCACCGGCGCTTACCTTTCGTACTTGTATCCCTACGCTGCGTGGGACGCGTTGTGTCCTTGTGGCTTTTGTGTCTGCTGTACGCGTTCTGTACAAACAGACCGCGCCCTTTCGTCGGAATAAGCTTCATCAGCACGTGCTGTATCCTAACGTTCTTGAGCTCGTGTTGCGGCATGGTGAGGTTGCGTCTCACTAGCGTTGCAGCGGCCGGCGGTGCTCCCACGGTCACGGCCTCGTCGATCACTTTGTAACCGGCCAGCTCGACCGGATCATTGGTTTTTTGCAATAGCATTACGTCCAGCGTTTCCCGGTTCCGCATGCATTGTTGGAAATGCCCCAATTTCCTCCTGTACCACCTGCAGTTATACTGCGAGATCGTGTACGTGTTCTATGGGTTACGCTGTCGTGGGCGCTGTGTTTGTGTGTTGCCATGTGAACCATGCTGACTGCACGCATTAGTATTTCCCGCCTGGCTGATCCTGCCCCTCTTCATCTGGTACCGGCCTAAGATACGGTTTCCCGGTCGCCCCTACCAGGCGACCGGCTCAGGCCGGGAGTCGCATGTCAATATTGTGTATGCGCGATTACAGCGTCCGGACCATTTGAATGAGTTCAGCTACTGCACTGCTCAACTGTTCGGTTCGCGCGGTTTGCTGAGCTATTAGATTGTTTAGTTGCATCGTTTGCTGCGCTTTTTTGGCCACTATCGCGTCTGCCTTGCCTTCCAGTCTGACAACTCGCTCACGGAGTTTCTGCTCAACTTTCTGCGATTGGGTCTCGGCCTGTTCCGTGTCTAGCTGCTTGCGTTTAGTGGGCGTTCGTCGTGATTTGGGAGAGGGAAAATACGCTCAGTTCTGCAGCCCATATGGGAGCACGGCGCAGCGTAATGGGGATGGGGGCGGGGAAAGAAAGATGAGAGGATAGAGGGGGAAAGGGAGGGTAGGTTTCAGGCAGCAGACGTCGCAGATTGCCCGTCCTGCGCCTCCATGACTTCCTCCGCGCTCTCGATCGTTCTAGCAGCCACGTCAACGGTGGTGGGCTCGGTCAGACGAGAAGGAGGAGGAGGAGGAGGAGGAGGAGGAGGAGAGGGGCTTGTCGCGGCCGCCCCCTTTAACGTGGCACTTTCGTATCTTAACCTTGCATCCCCCTGCTGTAGTTTTTGAATGACGGATTTGATGTTGACCCAGGCGCTTCTGTAACAAGCTTTTTGTTTCGAAGCTGCTACTGTGAGTGCTGCTGCCACGTCAAGCGGCTCCATGCAGGGCCATAGCCACTGGGGGAGGGGGGGGGCGCTCATGGGGCTTCAGACCCGCCCCCCCCCCCCCCCCGAAATTTTTTCGTTCCTCTCATGCGCCACCGACTAAAACAACCCGCTGCGCCAGAAATCACTCTGACTTTGTCAAGAATGTCGTTTTCACGCTCGAAAAGCCATTTCAGCACGAACATGGCGAAATCCGCCTGGATTTAGCGGCAACGCCCATGCACCGGGAGTCACATAACACAAGTAGTCCCATCCGAGCAAAAAGCTTCAAGGATGTTTTGATGCCGAGCGGGCTCGTCGAGGCAGCTCACAAAGGCCGCAGTATCTATGGAGAGCATCGATTTCAATTCTGAAACTCTATGGGTATAATGTCAATAACATTTGTTGCGAAAGGTGCAGTGACATTTCCAAAGCCGTGCTTTAGATTTCTAGTTCCGTGATTTTGTGGCTTTAATGGCATGAACATTTGACGTCAATGTGCATTGACTTTTCCAAAGACGTACACGCGCCAAAATCTTTCACTGGCGTGCGCGAGCGTCGACTTTTCCGTGCGTCAGCGCCGTATGACGGGGCGAGGCTGGAAACAGTCCGAGGCTAAGCGCATGCGGACAAAGCGCGCTCAGCGTGGCCCATCGTATGCTACGCTGTTCCTTCTTAAGGACGTCATACGGCGATGACGCACGGAGAGGTCGCTGCTCGCGCACGCAAGTTAAAAATTGGGGCGCCTATAAACCTTTTCATCGGGCTAGGAGGCTAGGGCACGCGGAGGGCCTTTCCTCCTCTCTGGCTTGGGCGATCCGGCGCGGCGCTGCTTGAAAGTATTGCTGTCGCGTACTGCGGAACGATCTCGAGATGCTTTAGATCGTACTTTGTGAAATTTACGCCATGTCCGTTCATATAACGTCGTCAGGGAAGCATTTCGGTGCATCGGTAACTGCAGTAGGCGGAAATATGTCATGGGGGCGCAAAAAATGTAACGCGCTTTATAAACCGCGCTGTACGCACATTATCAGTCGTGGTGTATGTATGTGCTGTGAACTACTTTGCTTATGCTGATTTTATTTCAATAAAGAAAACCAGTGTCTCTGTATTACCAGCATTAAATGGTAAATCAGCTCAATGTCTGATCGCTTGGCGTAGGGAGTAAAACATAAAACATAAGAGCGCATGTTCGTGCACGGCCAACCTAAGGCAACCCCGAAACATCTTAGCGACAGGCGCTATCAAATATTTGTGATGCACAGGCATCGTTCTCACGCATTTCGAGTCTAGTAGGCTTGAAATTACTATATGTCTACGCTAGCTTTCCTGCATGATGCCAATGGCGCTGGTCAACATAGCGATCACTGTGGTTGGTGAAGCAGCACGATACATATGTAAGCTGTGCGCTTCGGCATTGCCTTTTTGGCCTGTATACAGCAATAATATATGAGAGGGATCGCATAAAAAAGATGCGATGGCTATCTTTGAGGACAAAATTTCCGTAACACGTGCGAGTGCGTCGTAGAGAACAGAGCGAACACAACCGAAAAAAAATCGTTATCATCCACTTTCTCGAAAAAGCAAGAGAAAATGGGCTAACGCCGCAATACGACCTCGCATAGTCACACCGCACAATGTTTATAGATATATAACCGCTGATGCCGTATGCTTGGGCCACGCGGTATATAGAACAAAGACATCTGTAATCAAGCACCTACCAGTGCTTGGGACGCTCGCGCAGTTCGTGAACAATCCCATTGCTGTACAAGCTCAATTCTGACTGTAAGGTATGCTGCTATTACTTGGCAAAACTATTTTATTCAAGGGCGGAAACCTCATCCATCGAACCAAGTAGTCACGCAATGTAACCTGCAGCGAACAGTTTGAACGCTTGTCAAAGTATAACATCACAGCTCCTATCGTAGCAGAACGGTACCCACGCTGTTACGATCGTCGCGTATGTTTCATGGCTCCTAAACCGCAGCTTAGAAATAGAGGATAATACTGCAATAAGGTCACATTAGTGAATTGAACATTCAGAAATGAATAATTGGTCTCCGAGGCTGATAGTGGCTCAAATATATGCGCGCACACATCAAGCTGCGAGCTCCGTCCGCCGCAATGCCAGCAGAAAGTCCGGCTATACCGACTTAAACCACTTCAATACGTCTCACAGAACCGTTAAGCGCGTAGAAGACGCACGTTATGCTAAATAGACCGCGCGCGCGCGATAACAAACAGCAGAAACTACAGCGGAGCGTATACCTGCCATGCAAAACACCGCTTTCACCCAAGCCAGTATGGCGCAGCTCATAGGCGGCGCCACTGCGTTCACAATATGGCGGCGCCTACGAAAAAACGGTCTATTTTTCGGACCATACAATGAGACGAGCCAAATCAACACACTGTCTGATAAGTTCACAAAGTACGAAGTGAGGTCCGATGAGAAGAAGCATTGCGTGGATTCATTTCTGCCGTCATGTCACAGAAAATAACACCAACATCTTTTTTCATCGGCGTCAAAGCATCCATGTCAACATGCCGAAGCCAGAAAAAGCAACTACGTTCTTATTTATTTCACCAACTTGATTTTATTAGCGAGAACACATTGAGCCTCTTTATTTATTATTATTATTTTTTTTGTTCTCGCTAATCGCGAGCTTCGAGAGCCAGTCAGAGCGCATGCGCTTTTCTCGTGTTGCCCCTACCACCCCGCGGCGCACTTCGATGCGCGTTCGTTTTTCGCTGGCCGAGTGGATTTTCGCCTGGCAGAGGTTTTGACGCTTTCTGCCCAGGAGAGAGAGAAGGGGGGTTTAAGGAAAGCAGGAGTGTTAACCATTCAAGAGTCTGGTTGGCTATGCTACGCTGGGGTAAGGAAGAAGAGGAAAAAAGAGAAGGGAGAGAGGGAGCCTATAGAGTCGTGCACAGAGAGTCATCGACTCAAAGCCACTCGTGCAAACCAGACGTTCTCAGAAATCACAAAAGTCCCTTCACTGCATTCTGAGCCGATGATCCCTGGGGACGGTGCTCTTGTACTGTCCGTTCACTCATAGGACGATCGTGTAATTTCATCAATGTGTTAAAGATTCTGCGTGAGCTTGAAATTGAGCACAGTAGCTTAATAAGTTGTCATTGAAGTTCAGTGTTTGACGGAAGCCCGTCTGGTCGGGATGAAACATGGTTAAAAGGGTAAACAAAAACCCGGGGCACTTCGCCGACCAAATAAAGATTTAAAAGAAAAGAAGAAGTTGTCATTGTTGTCCCCCCATCCACAAACATAACACGCAGGGCCATCAGCCATGCTGAGTAAGCTTTCGTGAAGGCAACTCTCAGCCACAACCAACAATGTAGGTTCGCGTCGGTGCTGCCCGGCCGGAGGTCTGAGTTGTAGCGAAGGGTTTAGTCTCTGCAGACTTGTGCGCCTTGTATGCGTGGTATTTCGCTCTCTTAAGGTGAGTGTGCCTGCTATAATGCGAAATTGTCTTGGAGCACGCGTCCTTGAGAGAAGAGGGCACGCAGTGTTCTTTTTCGTTTGACGTCCGAGCTGCCTTATCTGCGTCATCATTTCCTGTGATACCGCAATGACCTGGTATCCACTGAACGGAGATATTATAACCTTTTTCTCTGAAGTGATGGAAAAGTTCAATGAATTCGCATGTCAGCTGATCGTCAGCTCCATGTCGGAGAAACGACTGCACACATGGCAAAGCCAGTCTTGAATCGCAGAAGGCTGCCCATTTTCGTAGCCTTTCAGCATTTACCACATGAAGCGCGTCGCGGAGAGCAGCGAGCTATGCAGCTGTAGACGTAATATGGGAAGTCTTGAATCGCTGTGTTATTCCCATTGTTGGTATCACTATAGCGCCACCGGAACTGGTTGATGTAGTTGATCCAACTCTATAGAAGTGTGTGCAGTCGCTGTATTTCTCGTACAAGAGAAGTAAAGTAAGTTGCTTGAGTGCTGATGACGGCAAGTTTGACTTTTTCTGAAGTCCTGTGATAGTAAGGTTTACTTGAGTACGGCTCGGACAACCATGGAGGAATCGAAGGTCTTGCCGCAGGTGCGCGAAGACAGTTGCGCTGAATGCCGTGTGGGACCTTTCTCGTGGGAAACTTGCGACAGTGTGGGTAGGGGTTCGACCGAAGTGTCTTATGCGCACACGCATTGTTTCAATGGTAATTTGCGTTTAATAGAGTAATCTTGAGCGACTGCAATAACTTCAGTCGTTGACGCACTCCGCGATAGACCAAGTCATATCTTGATGGCTTGGATGCTTTGGATTATATTCAGGTTAGCTCTGCAGGTGTAGCAGATGACCGGTAGGCTGTACCGCAGGAATGCAATAAAGAGGACCCTTACAGTTGCAACATGGATTGCATTGGCACTCTCCAGATCTTTCCAGCTGGGAATTTAAACATGTGGCATATTCGTGTGGCGCATTTTTCTCAGACGAGGGGTCCAAGAGAGATTTCGGTCAATGGCCACCCAAAAAAAACTGTGACTTGTGGTTTGTGAGATCAGCTGTCCGTGGACGTATATCACGTACGGAAACATTGGCTTCCTGGTAAGTGCCACCACTGCACGCTTTTAACACGATATCTGAAGTCCTTGTTCTCGACAGTAGGATGACATTAAAGTGGCTGCCTTCTGAAGCAGCGCGCGAAGCTGCAGTCTCGTCACACCGACGTCCAAACGCAAATGTCATCGGCATAAATGCACAGCCTATCAGTGCATAGAAGGGTGTCGGCGGGTACAATGAGTGTTAGATTGAAGAGCGTTGGGCTCAGTACACCGTCCTTGGGCACCCCACGGTTAGTGTATTTCTGGAAGGGTGGGCCATCCTCGCTAAGTATGAAAAAGGATATCTTTTGTGGATAACTGCTAATTCCTTAATAGACCTTGCCGCCAAGTCCTACTGCCTCTAACGCACTGAAAATCGCTTCGTGCGTTACTTTATCGTATGCCCCCTTTAACATCAAGAAACAGGGCAGCAGATAATATTTTGCAGGACTTCTGTTGTTCGATGTACGTCACCAAGTCGATATCGTTGTCTACGGAAGAACGGCCATGCCTGAAACCCGCCATTACATCTGGATATACCTGGCAATCTTCGAGGTACCATTCTAGCTGTGCTAGAACCATTCTCTCCATTAGTTTTCCGATGCAACTGGCAAGCGCAGCTGGTCCGTATGATGCAATGTCTACAGGCGACTTGCCAGACACAAATGTACCTAGCCACGGCCCTCGCTTCATGCAATAAAGAAAAGGAAAAGACAAGTGTTTAGTAATTATTTGTGATTGTCCTAACTTGGCCAAAAACGTAAAACATTCGTCCCACATTCCACGCAGCATCTCACAGCCCTCCATACGCACTAAATTTCAACTCGATGATTTGTACATTATATTCGAATTCGCGGAACCATTGCAAATAACGGTACTATGACACTCTGAAATGCTTGAATAAATAACTTTCGGTGAAAATTGCGGTTAACCTACACAGATCAAACATTCATCGCTCGATTTGACAAATATAACAGCACTAACACATGCAACCACAAAGGAACAAGGACGAGACACAGCGCTTTTATCTAGTCCTTGTTCCTTTGTGGTGGCATGTGTTAGCGCTGTCCAATTTGTCAAATCAAGCATGCAACAACTCGCCCAGAAAGAAGCTTTAATGAAATTCATCGCTCGTCACTCAAAATATGCTTCCTACTTCATCCAAACAAACACTCGCCTATTTCAACGACAAAGCTGGCTAAAATCAGCTAGATCTCTTGTATGCTGCATAAAACGAGGAATAACGCAGAACGAGGAATAACGCAGACCTTCAATAATTATTTTCTAAACGCATAAAAAACTTGCACACTTCAAACTTCGTAGATGTTACCGACAATTTTGCCCTTACTTCCTCAAACTATGACATCTCCACTGTTTTTGGTCATTTAAGGAAACTGGAGAAAAATTATAAGCGTTTCACTAACGCCTGCAAACGGGTCGAAAACCAGGTGTTAGCAATTTCATTTTAACCTCTCTTCAATACACAAGCTTTATAATTTACCATACCATCGCCCCACACGTTCTCAATACGTACGCTTCGAGTGGTCTACGTTTGTTAGAAAACAGTGAATACATGCATAAGGCGTTTTCAAACGCTTCGAACAGATTCGCTGTAAAACAAAGACGCGAAAGTTGCGCTTTCACAAAGGAGAAGTACCCTAGCGTGCATTTGTATGTGCTCTTTTCGACAAGTGAAAGCGAAAGGACAAGGATCCCGTCCATCTAGAGGACGACAACAAGGTGTCTTCAACCCTCACTGCGACTTAGAGAAATGGCCTTTAGAGAGAGATAAAAAAAAGCAAAATGGTTCATTTGGTCTGAGCCTACCAGTATATAAGCGTGGGCTACATTACCACCGGGAACAGTCCTCGCTCATAGCTCGTATGGTGAATAGATACCCTGAACGCCCAGTCGAAATAACCACAGGGCTTGTAAAATGTGCTACGCCACTCGGACAGCCTTTTATTTGCTCTTTGTTTTCTATTTGACCAATGTGGTTATCATTCATACCCAAGGTGATGTAAGTGAAGGTACCGGCGGCACCGCATGCACGGACATCCGAAGGGTAAATTTTCTTTCATCTTCGAAAAGCAGTGTTGAAACAAATCCGTCCGTATTGCGCGACATACGAATAGAATATGTAGGAATGTTTGTAACTTAAAGAGAAGAGGCAATAGTTCGCTAGAATTGAAGCAAAATTTATAAGTATTGGAATCCCAATAAATTATTTGAAGAAACTTCTCCCTTGAATGCTTCTGGACAACGAAATTGCGCAGTTAGAAGCTGGAAGTGATTACCGCTGAAATATGGTTGAACATGCGCGCTTGGTGACATGTGTGGTATTCTGTGGGTCGGCCAGACTCTAAGGGCGCTATTCAGAAAGTCCTGAATTTGGCGTAACTCGGGATCTGACCGAACTTTGCTGACGGCCTGAGATGAACTAGTGGTACCAAGCCCTGTTTCAGCACTGTTCCAGTTGTCACATGTTTGAAAGATCTTTAGATTATGTTGAAGTATTGATAGATGGATCTGTACGCGACGGCCAAGACACCTATTTTTTTATTGCGATAAAGACTTGCCCTTAAGGCATAATTCTTGATGCGTATATGTGTATTATATGTGCGCTGTGAGGCCTGTGTTGTGTATGAATTGAAGCAGCGTTTTGTGGAATCTGTTGTCATGTATCCAGCGGTCATAGCTGGTTGTCACACTGTAGCGGAGGCCGGCTTGCAGTAGGAGACGCGCGCGTTCCGATTTTAAACCAGTACATGTCCATATTAGGTGGTATGCATCTGCTTCCATCACAGGAACGGAGCAGTATGGACACGTAGCACCCAGTGGTAATTGCGACCAGTTCCACCTTGAGATAACAGCCAGTGTAAGGGCCACCCCGGCCCGAAGCCTCCTAAGCACAACTTCCTCCGCCCTATTAGGGTGAAGGGGGAGGGAGCAGACACACGGTGGGATAAGAGCGCGTGTGTCCTGTCGGAGAAACTTTTTACGGGCTCGGAGAGAGTTAAGGGGTTGAGGTGGGAAGGGAATAGGCGGAAGATCAGGATTAGGAGGGCAGTGTGCCTGCTGGTCAGCAGCAATGTTGTGAGGGTTCGCTGAATGGCCTTGCATCCAGTGTACCTTGACGCAAGTAGCTGTCCTACTATTCATAGTGTGTATTGTCTTGCAAATTTCCATCGCCTTATCAACGTTCTTGAGTTCCTGAGTAGCCGCTAAAGAATCAGTGAAGATATCTAGTTGCTTGATGGTAGGCAGCTTAGATGTCGCATCTTGCACAGCGTCGTGGATGGCTTGAAGTTCCATTACTAGAGCGCGAGCTTCCGTAGATAAATAGCACTGGTCGCTGCTGATGAAATTATGCGTAGTACTCAGGAATGATGTCCTTCCGCCGTCTGGGAGAATGGCAGCATCTGTCTAGACTTTGCAGGTGTTAGCGCATGATGCATCGACGATATTGTGTTCATCAATAATACTTGTTGTATCGCTGCGTCGTAACTCCGTTGGCTTATTAGTTGTGATGCTGGTGAATTCCCAGGGAAGCATTGGATAGGGCTGATTGTCAATCCGAGAGCCGCGGTGAAAATGAGCATGCAACGCAGCGACAGCCGGAATAAGTTGCTTTTTTATTTCACGTGCTTTTTCACGTTGCAAAATCACCTCTGCAATTGTGTTGAGCTGGGCATGTTCCTGTCAGGTTGGCATCAGAGTGATGCGGGACAGTGCTGTGATTGTGCGCATAGCATCGCGATTAATCGTCTCCAGCTGTGCGAAAGTCAGCCGTTGAAATTGTGCTTGATATAAAATTCGTGGCTGCAAGACTGCACGCACCAACCATCGAGCTACGTCTGTACGAGCTCCAGCTTCTTTTGCTGCAATGCGACGAATAAGGTGAAGTGTTTTTGTCGAACTCTGTCTGGTTTTACGGAGCCAGTGTGCACCAGTGCCGGAGTGGTGAATATCGATACCCAGTATGTGGACCTCAGAAGCCTCAGGGATTGTCACTGCGCCGAGTCTAAATGTAAAGGGGTGCTGCGTAATTCTTGTGCGTCCTTATTGTTGGCCACCACAACATAGCTTGATTTTTCGGCGGAAATGTCCAACCCTGCAGCCTCGGCACCTCTGCAGCGTTTTTCTGCCTTCGATTCAAGTAAGACGTATATTTTATATACCCCATCCAGTCTCGTCAACAACTGTGGAGCTAGCAACAATTATTCTTCCACTGAAATACGTGCAAGAGGAGTTAAACCTGCACCGAAGTTTGCCATACTTAAGGACTCCCGAACTGCTCTTAACAGAATACAAAGCAGTCAGATCAATCGATCAGTTTTGCGTAGCATTACTCATCCGATAAACAAAATTTCATCAATTGGGGTATATCTCGTTGCTCAATAGATACCTTCGCACGTAGGCATCGCAGCAAATGAAGAGGCTGATCGGCTCGCTTCAACTTTCTGCAAGCTTGATGACGCCCGTCTGCGGAATCGTCGACACCTACCCAAGCAGCATCCAGACCAGGTTTGCGCGAATAGAACGTTCCCGCCCCGTGTTAGCGGTCGAGGCTTGCCTCATCGCTCTAGAGCGCAACTACTCAAGCTAAGGATTGGCTGCGTGAACGCGTGCGAACCTTTATATGGACTTGGACTTGGCTACTCCATCGTGCATGGTTTGCGCTTGCTGCGAGACACTTCAGCATCTGATATCGAAGTGTCCCGCTTTCAGTGCGCAGCGCATGTTGCTAGTGAGGGGCTACGATGTCCTCAGCCTACGGTGTACGACACGCCACGAATTTTGTACAACGGTGGTTGTGCGTCTCCACGGAATCATGCTCATCGCGCTCTCCTTCCTTTTCTAAGATTACCTAACTTTGGTTAGCTATTGTAACTCAGACACTAAGTATTCTATTTATTATTCTTGAGTAGCATGTCCACCTAAATATGCTACAGACCACATCGCAAACCAACGCCAAACCACTGTTTGCTGCACTTTCGCTAAATTTATGCCGTCGCGCAGAAAAGTGCCTTCGTGGCCTACTCAGTGCACTTCTCGGTTGATGCCAGTGACCGTAAAGTTCATTGCTTTAGCTAGCCTCCAAATTTCTCTATTTACTGCAAGCACCGCCCTTTTAAGGGCATAATGCTGGTTTTCAACCTCTCGCATCGTACACACAGCGATTTGTACTTCCTTTGAAACATTCCGCAGGTCGATGAACCTTTGGCTGTTTGCTTCACGATCACTGCCCGTTTTACTTGCAACACGTGAGTCACTCCGCCCATTATCACCGCAAGGTGCATCTCCTCCATTTTTTCCCACATGAATTGCATGGCTTTCGCTACCGCATTCCTCATCGGTTTTCCCGGAAGCGCGCTAACCTGGATTCGCTTGCCTGCACGCCCCCCCCCCCTCTCTGTTATCTCCGGGTCTCCTTTGTGCATGTTGTAATCCTGGACCTAACTGGACGCTACTCTTCCTCCTTGTCGACAAAAACTGCACCAGAGGCCGCGATGCCATCCCCTCCTGTCTTATCTTTGCCCTTCACCTTGTTATTTTCTCCCGCGTTAGTGGTAGCCCCTTCGTTGTCACCATGGACGTTTCTGCCACTGCTTTTCAGCACGGCGGTTTCAACTAGCTTAGCTGTTCTCGTTTGAGAGGTAGCGCCGTTCGCAGTGCTCGCATTGAAGCATTCACCATTTCTTTGCAGGATGGTGGCCCTCAGCTTAATTTGTACCTTCGCTAGCTTTTCTTCCACTTCCTTTCCCTACTTTTATTCGCTCTTGTGTTCTTTTTATAGCTTTGCAACCCGCTTAGCAACCTCATCATTCTCCTTTTGTATGTGGTCTAGCCGCGACATTAGCACGCACATCCTACAGATAAAAACTGGTCAGCTTGCTTCGTGTACTCTCTCAAACCGCGTTTCTTCCAACACGTAAGAGCACTCTCAATCAGAACAATGCACACGTGAGTTCCTCCTAGTACCAACCATAAACTTGTACTAACAAGGCGTAGTACAAAGCGAACCCACTTGCGAAAAAAATACAATTATTCATTACCTACTTATATCTAAGCAAAAATCTTAGAAAACCAAAAACATGAAAAATAACTTACAAAGCTTGCTTGACTAACCTAACAGTGCAGTAAACAAATGAGCGAAGTATCAAATAAGAAATCCGCAGTTCCGCCGGAAAAGCGAAGTAACGATTGCCGATAGCAAATTAGTAGATAGCTGTACGAAGTAAGGATAGTAGTTTAATCGGCCGTATAAACTTGGAAACATTCCCTTACTTACTAAATTAAGAATGATAAAATGCGTAAACGTGACTCAAGAGGACACAGAAACAGACACACGGACACAGGGCTGTATTTGTGTGTCCGATTCATTCTACGTCCTTGTTCAATCGCTCCTACACATTCTATCACGCATTCAAACCAAGTAGCCCGTCAACTAAATTAACCAGATTGGTGTATCGCGCGCGCAGGTAAACATAAACGCACGTCGCTAGATGACAACGGAAACTGTCTGTGAAAAGTCTGGAGTTCGGAATCGCAGCAGTAGCCGCGAGCCAATTGACCTTCGCGCATCACTCGAGAGAGGCGAGGCAGTTTATGGATGACGGTAGCGCTACTTCCAAATGAGCGCACCTGAGATCGAACAGGAAAGCACTCAAGACCCCTTCTGACGGTAGAACCGATCATTACCGCAAAAGTAGTTAGTGTTCCCGCTTTTTTTTTCACACTGGTTCTTGCATATCGCTATCGCTGGCTTGTTTATAATGAGTGCAAGCGCAAAAAGGCCATGCTGCGGTAAGGAACTACGCTAGGAGCCTAACGGCCTCTAAATTCTTTCAAGTCATGTAACCGAAGATGGAGGCTGCGCGTGCTATAGCGACTGAAGAAAGAGGCAACGTTTTGTATGGCTCCCCGGCTTGTCTTCTCATTCTGCCTGACTGAGATGTCTTTTCTGTCTTTTTTTGAGGACGTAGGATTATTGACTTCCTTGCAAGGCGTCTCCGCCTTGCTGTCGTGTCCGAAAGTGCTCTTTTCGCGCAGCACAACATACCTACAGCCGCCACACCCCGCAGTGTGGCAGTCTTGCACGCCACCCTTCCCGACGCCGTGAGGAAGGCCCTAAACAATTTTAGGGCCTTCAAGGAACACCCTCTAGTTCTGCTCACAAGGAACTTCTTGTCAGCAGACGGTGTTCTGTCAGACGGTGTTCTGAAACCATTCTCCTAGATGTTGACGGCTTCGCCGGCAAAGACGCACATTCTAGTACACCGCATCTATACCAGCGTTGCGCGTCCTTGGTGATGTAACCCGCCGCCGCTCAGCGCGAACAATTCAGCCCTGCTGGACCACTGGACGAGATGATCGACAACTGAATAGCGCGACCGTTTTAACGTCTGTGGGCTCCTCCGGTTTGAGTTCGCCTTTGAGTTCGCTACCGTAAACTCAACGACGTCACGGTGAAACATTGTCACCCGCTACCCGCAGTTTCCAGCATAACGTACGCACTGTGTAATGCCAGTTTTTTCTTAGAACACTTGTCAACGCCCGGCGCTACCCACTAATGTGACAAGCCAAAAACTACCTTTGTTTCTTGCCGTGGATTCCGAGTTTCTTCGCCTGCCTTTTTGTCTGTAATTACCTGAGCTATTATCAACAAGCGATTGATTAGTGCTGTGGGATGCAATGTTTCTGTATGTTCTCAGCTATATCTATATGATATACCTTTGTTTAACCATACGCTTGAAGAGCAACTTGGTCGACTTAACACCGTTTTGCAGCGCGTGTGTGACCCAGGCATTTCGGTTCACACAGAAAAAAATTCATCTTGCCACTAAGGAAATCAACCTCCTGAAATTAGTTTTGGACCACAGCACGCGGAAGCCGAATACGAAAAAGTTGCGTGCGATCACTTATTCCTTGCCTCAAAACACCAAAAATATTTGGAGTGGTTTCCAGTTGTGGCTGCTTTTTACCGACTGTTAATTCCACACTGTGTGTACATATCCCAGCCGTTGAGTCATCTGGGGTAGAACAGTAAAAAACGCGGATGGGACATTGATAAGCAAGGAACTTTGGATGCGCTCGAAAAGGCAGATGATGGTAACGCCTTGCTTCACCTGCCACATCTTTACAGCACTTTTGTTCTGATTTCTGACCGCAGTGAATACTGACCTCTGATACCTCGAACCAGTATTCTTAGAGGAATGCGCTGTTGTTCTGCAGCCAGTGACATTTGCAAGCTAAACTCTTTACTGGTTCTTTCCGTAACCTGTTCTTTCTCTCACTGGTTCAATTATCCTGCAACCGCGAATGAGGAAAAGACTATAGTGTTTGAACTGATAACGTTTGACGCGCATTTATATGTCACTCGTCTTTTATGATACGAACTGCTAAGCAGAGTTTACCTTGGTTTAAACACCTTGAAAATTCACCTGAAAGGCTCACACGATTGGCTCTGACACTGCAGAACTACGAGTGCACCATGGAATATAAGAACTGCTGCATAAACACCGTGAAGCGTTTCTCGCACACCATTTTCTTTGAAGTCTCCAGTAGAAAGTGAAGAAATCGTCACGGTTACTACTGTGCATATGAACACGTTTTCACGCTGGGGCACGCTTATCATTAACGAGGAACATCTTGCAACATAAGGCAATGGATTTTATCGCAAGCAGCCCGCAAAGCTGGCATAAGCTGGACCAGCAGACAAAACGCTGAAACAGGCTTCTACAGTCTCGAAGGGGAAAGCTTGCTCTTGCGCTACACCTCTGACACGGACAAATAAACAGGTGGCTCAGTGTTTTATGGCGTGGATCCACCGAAGCTTTCTAAGTTCCTCGACTAGTACTATCACCAGGAAGCCATAGCTGGCCATTCATGGAGGCCAGAAGCGACAGAAGAGAATTTGCACAATTTTTTCGAGCTTGCTAATAGTGCAACCTTTCTTCTCCACCCTGCCCAGAATGGGAACAATCGTGCTCCAAGGCGTTATACAGACCTTACCTTATAGGCAGATGTGTTTCTATGCAACACTGCAAATGAACGTATGAGCTTCCTGAGTGTGTCGTACTCCGCGCTGGTGGAGGTCTCGCGAGCAGCGAGCGATCCCAGTTGAAAAACACAGCAGGCAATTTCAGCCTGTGGTATTTTGGGACGTTCTGTTGTCTCACGTCTGTTGTCTGTGGTGTGACGTCCTGTAGTTCTTGATCAATATTAAAATAAATATTGACAGAAACCTCTTTGGGGATATGTAAATTTGTTAGTGCAAAAAAGTAAGAAATAAAAAGTAAGAAAAACCTTTCCGCTGGGGAATCAAACTTGCGACCTAACGATCCTGAACCCAGTATCTTCACACTCCACCAGGCCGACCTTTTCTTTTTCTTTCATGGTATTCATTACAGTAGCATTCCAGACGACATTCACCAGTTGCGCATAGTCAGAGAATGGAGGGCACAATGAAAGTCACACACAGAAAAGGCAGCGTTCATACTCTGGGTGGAAACGTTGGTTTCACGGTAGAAGGGTGGTAAGGATAGGCACCTCACCAGAATGAGGCACCAGTCCGGTTGTATATCGAGTGCATCATAAGCACGTTTTTGGTGTAGTGTCATTTGGATGAAATATACCTTGTAGGTACAACCGTTTCGGCGTTTCGGTCCATCATTGGCGTTTTCCACAAAGTGTGTATTCCCATGAAAAAAAAACACATCAAAAGCTGCACTATAAGTTACAGTTCGCACATTACAGTTCGGCAGCAGGTATCGCACAGTATCAGCGTTAATCTCTTTATAAGTCTTTTTTTTAAGTCCGTTGAAGGACATCCCAAAATAGCATGGTGTCGGTGCAGCTAATGAAGTAGTGTTCAGTTCTATGTGGCAGGTCACAAAGGCGACATTTAACACAAGAGACAAAGATACCCTTTTTATTTAGCCATGTTCTTACTGGTATGGTTTCACTATGAAGTTTACAAGAGAATGTTTTGGAGCAAGGGGATATATAGATCTTTCGAACTTACGAGCACATCGTAACCCGGCCAGTAAATGGACAGTAAATCTTTGTATAAAGTTTTACGCGGCACAAAGTACAAGTATTCACTGGATAACTGAACCATCAGGAAACGAACCGCTAAGTAAACTTTTTGCATGAACCCCCCCGAGCCTGAATGCAAAGAAAAACTGGAAGAAACAACTAAATCAGGTAACGCATTAACAAGTGCGACTTACATGAATGACCGAATTATTAGATGCAATGTATCGCGAGAAAAGAAAAATGAGACTAATAAGCCCAGCCCATCTTCACTAAGAGGCCTAAAAATATTGTCTTGCCTCATGGGCACAAAAGTGGAAGACCATACGAAGGCTGCTAAGATTCGGTGAAAGCGTTGGATGTAGAGCACGGCACAATTAATAACTTGCAATACGTAGTAAAGTTTTGTTGTCAAGAACCTATTGCAGGCTTCGGCTTTCCCAAAAATAGAAAGTCGGTGTGGAACGAATGTCTGGGGGTCACAAGGGCCGAAACCTTTTCTTTGCAATAGTGTGCGCTTAATTTACATGGGTCTAGCGGCACGCCAAGGTAGTTTGGCGAGACATCAGTCCACTTAACGCCTGCAAACTGTTCTGGTGCATAACACCATGAGCCAAACCGTAAGCCTAAACTTTTCATTTACTTCATTACCCAGGCTATTGAAGCCATGGATGTAACTCGACCGAATTACGCTTAAGCATAGCCGTTCCAAGTAACGGGCAGATAGTGGTGGGGACATCGGGCATCCTTGTTTATTGAAGAGCCAATAGAAACGGGTTTGGAGAGATGGTCATTAATGACTCAACGAGTAGTAAGTCTAATGCCTTTAAACACAACGGAGCCAACATTAGCGTGCTCCACAAGAGAAAATAAATAGGAGTGACTGACACGACCAAAAGCTTTCGCAAGGTCTACCTGGATCATTTCAAGCAGCTCAGTAGAACCGTAACAGTATTGAAGAAGTGTACGGGTGATATGTATCGTGGTTTCAATGGATCGACTCCTAATTCCACGCGTCTGATGGAAAATAATCAGAATTGACATCGTGAATTCCAATCGAATAGATAAAGCTTTTCTAAAAATTTTATAATCCACGTTTGACAATGTGGTTAGTCGACAGCTTTCAACAGAACGCAGTTTCTACTTATCTGAACTTTTGGGAATTAAAACTGTGTGGGTTTCGCGAAAAGATTGCGGAAGGGCGTCCACCTCTCAATTTTTAATAAATATGTCTAATCATATGGGAGAGATATGATTGATTTGAAAGCTTTGTAAAGTTCACTTGAATGTCCATCAGGGCCAGGTGTTTTCGACAAAGGCAGCAGATCAATGGCTATCTCACTTTCTTGGATCGTAAGGGCACCACTGATGAATGCACAGTCTTCATCCTCTAAAGGTTTTACAGGAGACACAGAACTCTCTAAGTCTTTTGCATCGTGATAATCGGGAGGGGCACTGAACAACACAAGTTTCGAACTCAGAAATTATGTCACTCACATTTGTTTGAAGACCACCTTTGGAGTGCATTCCCGGAATTACATTGGAAATACTTTGACGTCGCTCGTCAAGTAAAGCTTGACATGTTCGCTGCTCAGATTGCAGAGCACGCCTATTTCGAGATCGACCTCGTGCACCTCTGTAATACAGTGCATCACACTTTTATAACTGCCCTTTCAGGCTTTCTATGTCAACAGTGTAAGTGCCTGGCATTTCGTATTCCAGCTGATAAATAGTATACAGGCTCCTAAAAAGCATTTTTTTCTTCTCTTCCTTTTATAGAATTCATTCCCTGATTCAATTTATAGAGCTACTTTATGAGCATCTTGTTTAAAGGGTTCCCAAGCAGCAAATAATGGCAAGTCAGAAACGATGTTACGGCCATGTGCAAACTATTAATAAATTCTTGGTGATTTAGGAGCTCAAAGCTAAGCTTCTAGAGTGCGCACTGTGGTTGGTAACAAGTTACAGATTTCTCGCCAATCTTTGCGATAACCATACAATGATCAGAGAACGAAACTGAGATGGTAATACAGGACAGTCCTCGGTAGACGAGTGATGAAGCAGCATAAATCTGGTCAAAGCGGGCGTAGGAGAGACCTTGATATCGTGTATAAGAGGGACATCCCTGTCCCCCCACTCCTATGTCAATGAGCCCTGCATTTTCTATTACTCTAGACTTCACCACTCCCGTCCCGCTGACTATTCATGCCGCTTCGATCACTCGCATCCCATGCACAATTGAAATCTCGCATTAACACAATGCAACGATGACACTCCTTTAGACTAGACACATTATCAAATAAAACAATTCGTTTTGCAGCGTTATAAAATGCATAGACGTTGAGTATTCGGCATGGCACTCCCTGCACCCCAATATCACAACATATATATCGACCTTTGTGTATGCATGGTAACTAAATGCTCAACAAAGTAGGTTCTTTTTCAGAAACAGGAAACAGCCCGCGGGTAAACCAAGAACGTGTGAAATACAGACATTATACGCAGACACAGAAAAGGTCGCAAAGCCCTTTTTGCCTCGTCATTACTCTCAGTCTTCGTATCCTACGCAGCGACGAAGTCTAGGAGCTTCCTTGACAAAAGCCGATGAAGCTGCGCCTGCTTCTGCAAAGACCTAATACCTCGTACACTCAAAGTGGCGAAGAGAAGTTGCTGGGACAGGGCCATGGTAACTATTCACTACTTGGACTTAATGATCTATGTGGTTGGCCCAAGAGGGCAATGGTCAGGCTCACTCCGAACCCCCTCCAAGCCTCGTGGACCGTTATCGTCGGCACTTTCCTGAGTGTTTCGATGTTTTGCGGTGACGTGCTGTTCTTGTGGTACTGGTCGTCCAGATGTCCACTCTGGATTCCGATCTGTTGGTCGCACGGCACTTCGGAAGTGACGTATCTGCGTTACTTCGTCTGTCCTCTGCCAGCATAGCGCACGTGTTGACATGCTTGGGTGTAGTAAGTAGATAAGTCATCAGCGGCTGCCTCATTCGCTGCTGAGCAGCAACTGGCTGCGTTGTAGCGGGTGCTTCTGTGCGTTGTTGCTTGGAATGATGAGCCGAGATGCGCTTTCACTCCGCCGATTCAACTGGCGCCTCCCTAGAAGAGAAAAAGTGTTGTTACCGTTGACAAGTACATCGTGGAGTGCTGAAACATCGATTTCGCTTTGCCCGCCGCGGTTGCTCAGTGGCTATGGTGTTAGGCTGCTGAGCACGAGGTCGCGGGATCGAATCCCGGCCACGGCGGTCGCATTTCGATGGGGGCGAAATGCGAAAACACCCGTGTACTTAGATTTAGGTGCACGTTAAAGAACCCCAGGTGGTCGAAATTTCCGGAGTCCTTCACTACGGCGTGCCTCATAATCAGAAAGTGGTTTTGGCACGTAAAACCCTATAAATTAATTAATTAATCGATTTCGCTTTATGATATTCTTAATATATAAAGAATTCAGAAATAGACAACGGTGACCGCGGACACTGTTAGGATTGTTACTGCTCATTTCTACAGCTGTCTCTCGCTCTTTACACTTTTCAGCGCAATGATGAGCGGACACTGTTAGGATTGTTACTGCTCATTTCTACAGCTGTCTCTCGCTCTTTACACTTTTCAGCGCAATGATGAGCGGACACTGTTAGGATTGTTACTGCTCATTTCTACAGCTGTCTCTCGCTCTTTACACTTTTCAGCGCGCATATAATTCGTGCGCTCAGTGCCAAATAGCTACATAAACATTTGTGGATCAGTGTTCCTTTAGGCAGCATACCGGTTTCTCAAGACAGCGCTTTTCCAAAATACTGGCACCCGAGTGAGACAGCTTTTCATGCAACTTTTTGGAATAACCCAAAATTTCTTTTACGCATCGCAAAAGCTTATGCAATGTTTCTGCGAAAATAACTAATGTGTCGGCGTAGCGGCACGTGTAAATCCACATGCCTTTCCTTTTTTGCGCGAAGTAACATAGACGAAGAATTCTTCTCTTCTTCGTCTTTGTCGCTTCGTGCTGAAAATCAAGAATACCTTATGGTACCAAGTCGCCCAACTGTCCATCCTTTCGAAGAAGGTTATAAGCGTACTTTGTTCGCGTCCACGTTGCTTGTAATAGTTCTTTTCATGCGCCGCCTTGTCCTTGATCTGAAGTGCTGGCCTAGGCCAGGGACAAGGCCTCACGTGCTCCCCTTTGTAGTTTTGACGTCCTGTGTTCTTTTTCATTGAAAAAAAAAAGATATCAGCAGCGCTGCCCTAGGGGTTCGGTACTAACAGACATTTCAATTTTATTTCAGGCATTCAACATGACCACCATACACTGGCTATTTGGCTTCAACTTTTATAGCAATCATAGCGCAACAAGAAGGTGTATTTTCTTCAGAGTATATGGCCTTAATAATGAGTCAATGAATTACTCAAGTAACTTCATAAAGGACAACCGAACGTAAGCACTATAATAATTCAAATTCCCTGCAATTATGCATGCTGCGGAATACGTGACCTTTTTCTTACTCTCATGCTGAAAATAATTTCAATAATGAATGATCAATGATGAGCCTTTCGAAACGCCATATAGTTGGACTGCTCAAAATATCGTAGATAGGTGCATCCTAGATAAAGAAACATTTGTGACATGTTAATACTTTGTTAATGCATTTGACGCTGTTTTTGGAAAGCATACCTTGTTTTATTAGGTGTTACTAGGTTTACTAGGTGTTTTGACTGGTTATGTAAGCCCAAAGTTCTTTTATTTTCATAATGTAAATGTGCCGTTACTTATTCTCTCAGTATAAAGGCAAAATGTGAATAGTTATAACTTTACCTTACAGCGCACAAGCCACGTCAAGCCGAGTCTTCGCGCTTTCTGCATGCAACCTAGATATCTGGAATATATGTCAAAAATAAAAGGTGGTTTTACTTAACTTCAGTTTTCAGTCAGTTAAGAATTCGTCAAATGTAAATTCAGTGGTGATTAAGCAATATAGTCGAGACAAATGCGTGAACATTACATCGCACCTCCTTGGGGTCCCCGATCCGTTACCACTACCGCGGTCACCACACTGCAAAGTGTCGCTGCAAAGCGTACTCGCCACATGTCTTTCCTCTTCGAGGAGCGAATTCCAACTGACGGCAGCTCGAAGCAGAGCACCACGGTAATTTGCACTTTCACACACACACACACACACACACACACACACACACACACACACACACACACATATATATATATATATATATATATATATATATATATATATATATATATATATATATATATCTATATATAAACGAGAAGAAAGGGGGTTAACCGAGGGACCCGATAATTATTAGTCATATAATGAGAAGCCAACAAACACTGACACCAAGTACAACATAGGGGAAATGGCATGTGCTTAATAAATGAAATAAAGTAATGATAAATTAATGGAAATTAAAGTGGATGAAAAAACAACTTGCCGCAGGTGGGAACCGAACCCACTACCTTCGCAGGTCGCGTGCGATGCTCTACCAATTGAGCTACCGCTGCGGCATATATATATATATATATATATATATATATATATATATATATATATATATATATATATATATATTATATATATATATATATATATATATATATATATATATGTATATAAACATATATATATATATATATATATATATATATATATATAGATATATATATATATATATATATATATATATATATAGCACGCGTCTTGCATACCACGACGACACTGTAATGATCTAAGCCTCACTGAGAATAATGGGAACAATAACGCATTTAACTTCTCGGCTCTACCACGAGCAATTCGGAATTCGCTTCCTAACAGCACTGTCGCGCAAATCAGCAATGATAAATTCAGGCAACTACTGAACCCGCACGTTTCAACATAACAAATATATTCATCCGTACATACGCTGTCATAAAATACGTGTCCCCCCCCCCCTCCCTTATATGTGCCATGTCTCTCTCCGTTCTTTTTTTTGTTGTTGTTCAATACGTTGTTTCAATTTTGGTTGTTTTATGTGGTCGCGCTATGTGCGTTATTTTACGCTAATGATACAGCGCGTTTTATGTTACCGTGAACTGTACTTTTCATTCCTTTCCTGACAACTCTTTGTATTGCTTTAGTGTTTTTATTTGTAACACTGTTTTGGAAGCACGTTATCATTGCAAACATTTTTAGCTCTCATGTATCGGATTTCTGTTGCCATTTGTTCAACGACGCCCCCCTTCCTGCAACCTCAATTACGGGTGTAGTACCGTAACGGCCTGTAAAGTACTTTGAAATAAATATAGAGATAAATAAATAAATAAATAAATAAATAAATAAATAAATAAATAAATATAGGTATACAGTACTGAAGAAGACAGGCGCAATGTCAACGCCTCCCGCGAGGACACAGATCGCGTGCTCTATGCCTGACGCTCGACCAACACACCTGTCTGTTTATGATCCTGGCTATGTAATCACACCGCGTAATTACACCGCGTCACAACCTTGAAACTCCGGTATCAGAAATCGCCGCCCATCGTGCCTGACGGAGCAAGCCGGGCGCTAACGCCTGCCTTGCCCGCACTTTTATTTTTCCGCTGGCTGCGTCAACAGAATCCAGCAGTTTCCAGCAGTCAGCGGCACGGAGGATAACGATTCCTAAGATTGGCTCTCATCCTACGAACGCATGAGCAGCCACAATGAATGGGGCGACATTCATAAATCGAGCAATATGGTCTTCTACCTCCGGGACGTCGTGAACTTGTGGTTCCACAACCGGGCACCTGAACTTTCGCACCTCGTCTGATTTTAAGACGAGCTTCACGTCAGTTTTCATTAGCCCCACGGTGCGAAAGCTTCATTCCGAAGAGCGTTTGCGCGACCATTCCCAACAGGCCTGCCAAAACTTCACCAACTACGTAGGAGACGTCGTCGACCTTTGTAAGCGAGTAAGCACAGCACTGACCAAATCCGATATGAACCCTAATACCTTGAAGGACATCGAAGACGACGCCTTTAAAATGCTGCTATCAGAAATTCTCCGACGATTACGACACACACTACTTCAAAATTTAAATGCATCTCTGTACGAGTTTTCATTTCGCAGTATAATCAAGCAAAGAACTTGCGAGAGACATGTAGCAGAGTAGGCAATCGTCGAAAATTTGATCTGTGGGTCAAGCGCATCGGCTTTTATGCATGGCATTTTGAAGGCTCAAAGTAATCGCTGATTATGCTTCAGTTCCAGAAACTGCTACACATTTCGCGTCGCGCATACAATCAGGTTACACAACAACCCCAAACCATGACAACCGAAAGAAGCGCGAACAAGAAAAACCATGCAAACCAAACAAGCGAGAGCGGACGCAAGCAGACGATAATATGAAACTAGCGGTCCGGCTGAGTCCACATACGAGTATGCATCAAGCGGCCGGCCGTGTCCCCAGGAACAGTCTCCCGCAGAAGGAGCCGCTCACATTGGTGTTGGCCATCGTGGCTCGCGTCCTTTTTCATCTGCCGCTCCGAGTTCGCTCTTTCGCTCTTTCATCGTCCACTGTTGTGCTCGTTCACTCGGTTACGCCGAGACCGACGCCAATGCACTCCGCAGCAACGGGCATCTAAGAGCTGCGCTTTCAAATCTCCCAGACCATCGAGGAAGCTCTTGACCTTTGTTGGAGTTATGGTGTATTTCGCAGACTACGCTCCCTGACCCAGCGTTCTTCCATCCAGGATGCTTCGATGTTGAGCTTATTCGCAGTTTCCGACCATGGCTCCCGCTCTGCGAGCTGAAGGATCCCATCGGGCCGAACTCACTCAGCAGCTGTCTCTACTTACTACCATTCCATGCCCTACACATTCGTTGACTCTAAGCCTGCGGCAATTGATACAAGAGCTTGTATCTGAGGCTGTACCGTACGCGCGTGCACCACCACCAATGCCTGTATCGCGGAACCTGTCACCAACGTTTTCGTCCAAAATGTCCACCGTACTACCACGTCAACTTCCTCCCGCGTTTCTGACCAGGTTATTATCCACCCTTGGACCTTTTTGCACGCCCAACATTCGTGCACTACGATTCTATTTTGGCATCCCCGGTTATGTGGCACGCTTCTTCAGACGTCGCTCATGACTTCCTCAAGCTCGCCAAACTGCACAATACTGGACCCCTCCAGTTCCGTTCTTCTCGTCGCTTCCAGAATCACATCCGACTTCTCCCCGCAGCACCAATGCTTCTACCCAAGATCGCCGCTCTCCATCTGGACGAATCCATTTTCCACTGAACAGCTGATGAAGACGAAGTGATTCTTTGATAGAGCGCTTTTTCGCTTTGTTTTCCTGCATATCTTGGAACTGCCGCTCCCTCCTTGCGGCAATAGATGAAGAAATCTCCGAGGACTTTCCTGGTGTGCAGCCGTCAGGTCGGCTAGCGTCCAGGAAACATGGAAGTGCGTCAAGCGACACAGACAGCGAGGCCACTGAGATATGTTCGGACAGCTACGACTCGTCGGACGATGACTTCCAGGTCGTGTTGAGTAGATCAGCGAAAAGAAGACTACTGCAGTCATCTTCGTCGCCAAGTGCTTCTACCGTGAAGAGTGCACCGCTGCGCTGGCCGCACACTGTGCTTTTTATGCCCGTGGACCCGGCGACCAATTTGCGGCTTTTCAACAGGCAGGTCCTCTCTTCCTTACTCGAGAGAATCGCACCAAACGAGATTAAAGACGTGCGAATAAACTCGCGGAAAAATGTCCTGGCAGTTGATGTGCTACATCGCAGTGCCCTACAACACCTACGTAATATAACTGATATCGACAAGGTAAAGGTGCGATCAATGATCTCTACAGGCGGCGATGGTACTGCGGGCGTCATTTATGACGTCGACATTGCCATTCCTGATGACGACTTGCCAACGCTGATAAAGCCAACGACAGAAGGCAAATTCATTACAAGGATTTCCAGAATGGGAAACACGCGCTGTGTGAAGAGTTTGTTTGAAGGAGACAGCCTTCCTTCCCACGTTAGAGTAGGACATGTCCGCCATCCAGTACGACCATTCGTACCGAAGCCCCTCCAGTGTTTCAAGTGTTGCAAGATTGGCCACGTGAAGGGTGTCTGCGTGAACAGCGTCGTGTGCCCGCGGTGCTCTGAGTCCCATTCAGAAGACGCCTGCAGCGCACATGTTCTAAAGTGCCCTAACTGCAGTGGTCCTCACAAGGCCTCATCAAAGGATTGCCCGCGGATGCGGAAGGAATTCACGATTCTAAAACGCATGGTGCGCGACAATTCAACGCATCGAGAGGCTGCTACCGCTGTTCGGCGATGTCGGCATCGACACCGAAAACGTTCAAGAAATTCCGCAACTGCAGATAGGTCCACGCCAGCTACAGTCAGAAGGGATGTCGCATCTCCACACTGCGCCACCAAGACAGATACAAGGAAAGCGAACAAAGAGGAGAGGCTCGCCCGTCCTGAAGAATGGCCTGAGCTACCGAGGGCACAACTCCCTGCTAGGTTACCTCAAAACGCACCGACTTCAACGGCTTCTGCAACTGTTGAAGCGACGCTGGCTATTGATCTCCAGGTCATCAACATTCTGCGGTCGCTCATCAGTGCCATTCGCGTTATACTTATCAACATGAAGTCGTCGTCTGCGCAAAGCGCACTACTGGTGCTGGACACTTTGAGTCCAGTACTTGCAGCTCTTGGTTAAAATCATGACTCTCCAGAAGCCGTCTTTTCATGACGAAGTCCGAAACGCGTCGATATTTCAGTGGAACGCCCGAGGACTGAAGTCACGCATGTCGGACTTTCGACAGTTTGTGTTCACGTATCAGTTCCCAGTCATCGTCATCTGCGAGCCCCTATCAGATAACATCAGACTGTCCGGGTATGAATGTTTCATGTCCGCCACCCATGGAGAATGCAGCAAGATCATCGTATTCATGCGACGTGATCTTACGTATGTCCATCACCCAGTGTCGCCTGACCAAGAAAACCAATACGTCTGTCTGACAGTGAATAAAGGCAAGCTCACTTTCACATTATTTGGAGCCTACATATCGCCCTCAAGTCGGTTGGACTGCGAGAGATTACGGCGAATCACCACAGCGACTCCGCAGCCTTTGGTGATTACTGGAGATTTTAATGCCCACCACCATCTCTGGGGAAGTTCTAAGATAAACTCGAGAGGCAGAAGATTAGTGTCATTTGCCTCCAAACAAGAACTGTGCTTGTTAAATGATGGAAGCCCCACCTTTCTACGTGGAACTGCCTACTGTAGCTGCCTGGACCTGACCTTTGTTTCACGCTCCTTCACTAGAATGGTCAGGCGGTTTCCGGATATTGAAACGCGGGGAAGTGACCACCTACCCACTTATCTTAGGGTTGAAGGGTTGACGGACTCCAGGTTAGCCGCCGTCACACAATGTATCGACTGGCCAATGTTCAAGTCAATTGTCGAAGACGGCTGTCGTGATGACTTGTCCACTAGCCTAGAGGACATCATAAAGGGTGCCCTAGAGGTTGCGAAACATTCGCTTCTGAGAACGTCTACACGCACCGAATACGACATTGAGCTAGAAAAGCTTCGTGCAATTCGTCGTCGTGCAGAGCGAAGATACAGGCGCACGAAGTCTGTACATGACTTGAGGTTGGCCAGAAGAACTCAAAAGAAAATTCAGCGTCGCATGGACAAACTTGCATCACAAAGATGGAAATCATTCTGCGAATCTTTGGATCCACGAAAACCATTGTCTCACATATGGAGAACTGTTCGTGGTCTCCGTGGAACCCCTCAACAGCGCCACCCTTTTAAGTCGTTAGCCCTTCACCAACAATGCAGCGAGATTGACGTAGCGGAAGCTTTCTGTAGGAGGATTGCTGGCGAAACTAGTTGCGCTGGAACATCGACGCTCCGCCACTCACAGATTTCACGTGACTCCCGCATGGATAGTCCTGTCTCCATGGACGAGCTCGAAGCTGCACTGGCCTTGTGCAAGCGTTCATCTTCACCAGGACCCGACGGTATAACCTACCGTGCCCTGTGTAATCTTGGCGATGAGGCTCGGAAAGTGCTCCTGCTCCTGTTCAACAGCTCCTGGCAGACAGGTACGGTTCCCGAAGAATGGAAGACCAGTCGCCTAATTCCACTGCTCAAGCCTGGCAAGTCGCCTGTAGACATCGTATCATACCGACCGATTGCGCTTGCCAGTTGCATCGGAAAACTAATGGAGAGGATGGTTCTAGCACGGCTAGAATGGTACCTCGAACATTACCAGGTATATCCAGATGCAGTGGCCGGTTTCAGGCGTGGCCGTTCTTCCATACACAACGTTATCGACTTGGTGACGTACGTCGAGCACCAGAAGTCCTGCAAAAGATTATCTGCTACCCTTTTTCTGGATGTTAAAGGAGCGTACGGTAACGTAACGCACGAAGCGATTTTCAACGCGTTAGAGGCAGTAGGACTTGGCGGCAAAGTATATTTTTGATAAGTAGCTATCTACATAAGAGATCCTTTTTCGTACTTACCGAGAATGGCCCGACCTCTCAGCATTACACTAACCGTGGGGTGCCTCAGGGCGGAGTACTCAGCCCAACGCTCTTCAGTCTAACACTCATTGGACTCACCGACATCCTGCCAGGCACCGTTAGGCTCTCCATCTATACCGACGACATTTGCATTTGGACGTCGGCTGTGACGCGACTGCAGCTTCGCGCGCGGCTTCAAAGGTCAGCTACTTTAACATCATCCTACCTTCGAGAACAAGGGCTTCATATATCATACGAGAAGTGCGCAGCAGTGGCATTTACCAGGAAATCAATGTCTCCATACGTGATATCCGTCGACAGACACATGATCTCGTACAGCACGAGTCACAGATTTTTGGGGGTGGTCCTTGACAAAAATTTCTCCTGGACCCCTCATGTGAATTATGTGAAAAAACGCCTTACAGGAATTTGCCATATGTTTAAGTTCCTTGCAGGAAAGACCTGGGGACTGCCAATACACTCTATGCTGCAACTGTACAGGGTCCTCTTTATTGGATTCCTGCGGTACAGCCTACCTGTCATGTCCAACACCTGCAGAACTAACCTGAACATAATCCAAAGCATCCAACCCCAAGCACTCAAGCTATGTCTCGGTCTACCGCGGAGTGCGTCAACGACTGAAGTTATTGCAGTCGCTCAAGATTTCGCTATTAGGACGCACATTAGCATTGAAACAATGCGTGTGCACATAAGACACTTCGCCCGGACCCCTACCCACCACCTAGCAAGTCTCCCAGTAGATATGCCCAACACGACATTCAGTGCGACTGTCTTGGCGCACCGTGCCTCTTTCAGGTCAGGTTACACACCTGCGGCAAGGCCTTCTATTCCTCCATGGTGTATGCGCCGTACTCAAGTGAACCTTACAGTCCCAGCACTTCAGAAAAAGTCGGACTTACCATCATCAGCGCTCAAGCAACAAACTTTACTTCTCTTGTACGAGAAATACAGCGACTGCACACACGTATACACTATTGGAACAACTACATCAACCAGTTCCGGCGGCGCTGTAGTTATACCAGCAATGAGAATAACCAAGCGGTTCAGGACTTCCCATGTCACTACGTCTACAGCTGCAGAGCTCGCGGCTCTCCGCGACGCGCTTCAAGTGATAAATACTGAAAGTCCTAGAAAATGGGCAGTCTTCTGCGATTCAAGGCCCGCCTTGCAATGTGTGCATTCGTTTCTCCGACATGGAACTCACGATCAGCTCACGTGCGAAATCGCGGAACTTGTCCATCACTTAAGAGAAAAAGGCCATGATACCTCTTTTCAGTGGATACCTTGTCATTGCGGTATCTTTGGTAATGATGACGCCGATAAGGCAGCTCGGACGTCAAACCAAGAAGACCGCTGCGTCCCCATTCCGCTCTCAAGGACCGACACCGCGAGACAACTTGGCATTCTGACAAGCACTATCTCCTTAGCAGAGTGGAATACTATACATACAAGGCGCACAAGACTGCACCGACTAAACCCATCACTTCAACTCAGACCTCCAGCCGGTGTGCACCGCCGTGAAGCGTCTCTTCTGTGTCGGTTATGGCTTGGAGTGGCCTTCACGAATGCCTACTCAGCACTAATTGGAATGGCTGATAGTCCTGCATCTGATGTTTGCGCATGCGAGGAGAACATTGACCACATATTGTGCCATTGTCCTCAATTTTAAGCACAAGACAGCATTTGTCCGACACATTGAGGAAGCTAGACGATCGTCCTCTGAGTGAACAGACAATATTAGAGCACCGTCCCGACCGATCATCGGCTCAGAAGGCAGTGAAGGCACTTTTGTGTTTTCTCAGAACTTCTGGTTTGCTCGAGTGACTTTAACTGAAGTGCTGTCCGTACACGTACCTACACCTTCTCTCTCCCTTCTTTCTCTTCCCCTTCTCCCTTCCCCCAGTGTAGGGAAGCCAACCAGACTATTGACTGGTTAACATCCCTGCCTTCCTGTATTCTTCTCTCTCTCTCTTCCACTGAACAGCGGGAAAACTAGTCACCGCAGTTCCGGAGGCAAGAACTGCGTTCGTGTCGAACATTACAAGGCCTCGCTCTTTGCAGAGGAACCTCATCGAAATATGTGTAGACGCAATTGTTGCACTTGTACTTTGTCGCTTGCTCAAAAAAGTATTTACGCCTTTGTGCGTACTAGAGCCCTACGCAGCAAGCGCAGAGAGCATCACCCCTGTTGCTGTCTGCAATTCCCATATCACTATTTGAAAGGCTCACGTACACAGTAAAACTTTGAGACTGTGTTTGGGTTTGGACCGCGGTACGCCGACAAGGACTTAGTGTGAAGTTTTTATGCCGCTATTTCGGACAGTACAAGATCATCCGCCGAATTCGCGCACTCGACTAGGAGGCCGTGCAATACGGCATTTCGCTATCACTGCGGCGCTGCTCACCAACTCAAATAGTCCATGTTGTGCGACTTAAAATTAAATTCGAGGTTTTCACGTGCCAAAACCACTTTCTTATTTTGACGCCCGCCGTAGTCGAGGACTCCGGAAATTTCGACCACCTGAGGTTCTTTAACGTGCACCTAAATCTAAGTACACGGGTGTTTTCTTATTTCATCCCCATTGGAATGCGGCCGCCGTGGCCGGGATTCGATACCGCGACCTCGTGCTCTGCACCCCAAAACTATAGTCACTGAGCAGCCACGGCGCGTGTTGTGCGACTTAAGCCTTTCTACCAGCGCTAACAAACTTTGGGACTTCGCATAGATGAAATGTTGAATTTCTTTTTAAAGCGAAAGCTTTACTAACTGCGTCGAGCCGAGTTTCGCCGTCGCCAGCAATTTGGCCTTCATTTCACTGCAGCTACACCGCAGCCTTGGCAACGCATAACATAACTCGCCGCACCGAGCGCTGCCGCCGTCGCCGGCTTCGCGCATGCGCTCTTCGCAGCTGGGTCGCCACCTAACGACGTGACTCGTCACTCGCCTGGCTACATAGTTTCTCACTACATTACTGAGAGGGAAATCTGGAACTGCTGCGCTGGGGTATGCATGGGAATGCCGGTATATGGTGACTTCAGATTCGCGTCGTTTTCAGAGTGCCAGGCAAGCACCGTTCCGTCTGTCACAACGAATAATTTTCTACCAAAACAGCATGTAAGAAGCTGTGTTAGCTTTATTATTACACAAAAGCATGTATTTTTTACCTATAAGAACTTGTTATTGCACGTAAAATTATAGGAAACGTAAAACGTATCAGCAGGCCGTTAAAGTTGGAGGACAGACGACAAGATTCATGCTCGCTTTGGAACATATTGTCGTCTGTTCTTGCTTTTCTTCGCTTGGTCATGCATTGTAGGTGAGTAAAGACGTAATATGCGCGAATGAAAACATTTTATGAAGATTTTACTTTCAGAACGCGTTATTTGCTTAGCCATAACCACGTTTTAGACGAAGCCTCTTACAACACCAGCCAACACAAGCCTCTTAGACACATATACCGTAATTCCCATGACGGCACAGCACCCCTTAGGAAACTCCCATAGACGGTGGCGCCAGATTTCCCTCTAGGTGTTATAGTGAGAAACTCTATGCCTGGCTAAGCGGAGCGTCGCACTCGCCTAGCAAGTGCGAGCTTGGCGATGAATGAGACCAGAGCAGGGTCGTCTTCTCTGAGCGTTGTACGTGACCGGGAGGCTTTGAGCCGTCGTCACCAAGTAGCGTCTGACCGCCCCGCTTATACTGCCCGGCGAGTTGCTTCACTGGAGGGGGTCCGGAATGCAGGAGGCGTCGCACCGGCGAGATCAATGTAGCAACCGTGTTCGCTGCCTGTCCATTTCTGCTTCGACGCTGCGCACGTTCGCGGCGTCTCTTTGCATGTCTAGCGCTTGCGCTTTCCCTGTTGCGCAACAGGTGTCTCACGATCGAACGATTCGTGTCAACCCAAGCCTAATCACAGTCATGTCTAGCTACCGACCTAGGCATAGCCGTCATACCTAGTTTAACGATCATTGTATACCTAAGTATAATACTTATTTCGGACTGTGTTTGGACTTTGCTTCTTTGTTGTTTTGTTACTTTTGTTCAATAGCTGTCCTTTTTTTCGCTGTCCTGTTTGTAGCATTGCAACGATGCTTTTTGAGAGAGGGGCGTTGACACGTGTACATGTTTATCTTTGTCGGGTGACCGGTTTTACCGCCTAACACAAAATTGGCAGTGGCTTAGCTCGGCTATGCCAGGATATATGGAGCGAAAGCTAACGCATCGCATGGTTAGCGTTGGTTAATCTTGATTGCAAGTCCAGGTTAGTCTAGTTGTCTAGCTACATTACGGTGTTTAGCCAGTCGTTCGGTGCGCTGTTCGTATGTTTCCTGGGCGATTCATTTCCTTTGCGTCTCGTTCCGATGTCGATTCCTTGCCTCATTCTGCTTATCAGAATTGTCGCCGTCCATACTGCCACCTCCACTGTGGTTGCGGCGCACGCGAGCTCTCCTTTTCAATCCTCCGGCATGTTATCAGGCATGCGATGCAGCTGGCGAAACGGGTGGAGGCGAGCGCAACGACGAGGAACGCGACGTGACGAGGAACGTGGTGTAGGAACGGGGTGTAGGAACGCGATGTGACGTCATGTGCCTCCTCTGAGCATGGCCACGGCGAAATCGCAAATTCGCGACCAATAAAGTTTTCGCGTTAATATTATCACTCAATGCGGGATGCGCCCACATGTATTGGAAGTTTCTCGAATGCTATCGGTGGTTTTATCTGCTGCCTGTTCCCACCGCAGCTTGTGTAGTCTCCTACGTGAATTGTGTAAAACTTTCTAGAAGACACGCGGGCACCAGAGATTATTCTAGATCATTTGATTACTCATACATAAAACCCGACGCCCATGACCGGTAGATCAAATTTTCGACAATCGCTGACTGTGTTCGCCGCCTTCGTTATGTTTTAAGTGTAGCCTGTCATTTTGGGCACAGGTTTGCCCAATAAAGTTAGTTTCATCATTCACAGCATTGCGACTGTGTTCTTTACGGTCACTACTACGTGACAATATATATATGATTTGCACAACTGACGGTGGTCTGCTCCAGACCACCGCAAGTTGCACTTCGCTCCTCAAAGTGGCAGGAAGTGTGTCGACCGAGCTCCTTAACACTTTGCAATGAGGTGAACGCGGTATATTTCATGGATCCGGGACTTCAAAGCGGTGCAGCGTAATGCTGACACATTTCTTTCGCATTTACCGCTAAATATCGTCTGTTTATTTATTTAGACTGTACTCCGGGCATCTCTGGAGAACGTTAAGCCTCTGCGCCGTCGAAGTGGAGCCTCATGAAGATACCTTCACGCCAACGGCGGCTGTTCCAACGCGCCTACAGGCTGTGTCATGAATTATTAGGCGGCCTTTATTTAGAACTTTTGTAGGCCAATTTTGGTAATATTGCTCACCCCAATTTTGAACGAGTAATATGAAACACTCATGTGCGACGGGAGGTATGACTGGGAAGTAAATTACAGGTTTCCATATCATATAGGAATAAAAAAATGATGAAAATAATGCTGAAATCCAAGAGAGCAGTGAACCATCTGAGCGCACAAATAAAACAGGCAATGAATCCACTGTTATTACATAAGGCAGCGGCGCGCTTAAATCGCTCGAGACAAGCTTTTTGAAACTTTGAATTTTAGGAGTGATGGTTGTCTCATACAGAGTTTTGTTTTTCGTACGTTAAAAACGACGACATTTACAGGTACGGTGCGCGATGGCTTCAAAGCGCCGTGAGATGTCACGTCATAGTTAAGCAAAAGTACCTTGCATACACGAATGCCCTCCCAATCCATACGCGAAAGCAAAAGGTATATTCATGAAACATAATGTTATACTCAGCATTCAAATAAAATAATAAGAGCATATCTTGAAAAAAAAAATGGGTCGAAGAATGAAATATAAGTTCAACAGATTTTTATCTACTTTTATTGCCGAATTCCCGATGTTCGTATTCATATGAATACGTCACCTGTAAGATTGCTTTATCTTCTCCAGTGCCCTGTTTTTAAATCCTACATAAGTTTGGATGACCCACCCTTCCGTCCGCTATTCATGATTGCTTACTTGATAAGTTATATTCTGTTTTCCTTCATTTCAGCGGTTCCTTCCAATACCACGGACGTTTTTTCTATTCGGGAGGCCTTTCTACAGACGATGGCGGAGAAGTGCAACCACAGGTCGTACCAAACAGCGTCACAGTCCGCACAAACCAATGTATGTTTCTCGTTTCTCTTTCCAGTTCATTACTGTTCGCCACAGCTCTCTAAAAAATTTGGTAGTGCTCAGGGCGCTTCCGTGATCGCACGGGATTGCCTTGGGCTAGCTAACTGTACCGCACGAGTTGAGTCGTTGTAATGGCTCAATAGGATTAATATTCCAGGGCATAGTACCAACGCCCAATATACTAAACACATGAGCTCTTCATTAAAAATTAGTTAAAAATACGGATATGCAGAAATCAATGAAAGTGATCATCCAAGTAATAAAATTGCTTTGTTTCCGCTCTCTTTCGTCGCTGCGTTTTGCAGCATACCGACTGTTTCCTTGCTCGGCACAGCGCGGTCGTCCCTTTTCTATAGTTACTTCGATCTGGGCACGGTTCGGGGGCATCATATAACAATTTCGCAGATTGGCCCGAAGCAGAACGAATGAAAGCGATAGCAAGAATGGCAAAGTTCTTACTGATATTACAGATGCCGCGGGGTGCGGCAGCAGTGAACTTGCTGCTGCTAGTTGGGGGCTGGCCATGATTGCACCACTTTTCAGCAATTTTATGCTGTTTTTCAAACCCTCGAAGTGACTTGTTTTCTCGAGCCGGGCGCGGCCACGGTAAGCTTAACGTAGACCAAGCGTTTCCGAGCAACGCCGAGGCGCCGCCGGTTGGGCCTCAGATTACTGGCGTTTCCAAGACCTCTCCCACCTCCATGGAGCTGTCTAGCAGGATGATATATTTCTTCGAAGGCGAAGATATCTCACCGGAACAGTTCGTATAGAATCCCCGGTGGAATAGGCCCATTATTGCCCGGAATGTGGCCTACCCAACTGTCCACGCTGCGCTGTCGGCGACCACCTCCGGCGCGCCCACTCCACAACCAGCCGACCTGGCCACGTAGGCTTAGCCCAAGCAAGGCAAGCAATCTACTCCGAAGCTTCGACGGCACAGTCCGCCATCTAAACTGCCCGCCAAGGGACCTGAACAGCATTGTCCATCCGGGCAGTAGCCTCGACCTCCGACAGCGCAAGGGCGGAATGCTACTCGCGCTCGTCTGCAACATGGTACGTGTCGACTAGAACAAGGTGCGGCTGTACGATCACCTCAGAATCAACTCCCGTTACAGTTCGTTCACAATCAGCATGCCAGCGGAGAATTGCACACAACGCCGTGTGCAAACTCAAGTCCTGAAAATCCACGACGACCAATTCCCGCTCCGTGCTTACATCTCGGCGCCACATGACGCCATCTGACGTATCTTCCACAATATGATATACGATCAGACGAAAGAAATGTTTTATAACCTCTCGGCTCTGAACCAAACCAAGTCGTTCACCATTGCTGACGCTCGCCCACTAGGTCGAACCAAGCCTATCCTAGTTACCTGTATTTATTTATTATTTGCTTATTTTAACCTACTGTCATCCCCAAGGTGGTTATTACAGGAGTTGGTGAACAAATTTGACACATATATGTACGTTTGCAATCCTGGCGTTCCTTTTTTTGAGCCAGAAAAAGAATATTCACAATAGTTGGGAGCAAATATAGAAACGCAAAAAATATCAACAAGTAAAGGACAGGACTGCCTTCTCAGCAAGCTCAATAAGTTGGGGAAACGTTGTCTGTTGAGTGACACACAGGCTCAGTCCATTCTATTCGTGTACAACTTGCGGAAAGTAGAACAAGAGCGCCTTATTTTTTCGAGAAAGCTCCTGTAGTCGATTTGGGCGCATCTGTCGAGTCTGGCGAGTGGTTTTAAAGTTTATAAAGTCAGAGTAGTTTAGCTTAAATGAGTTGTGAAGTAGCATATACAAAAACATCAAACGTTGTAGTTTCGCTCAGCTTCCCAGGGTTTGAAGGCCTGCACATTGTGAGAGCTCAGTTGGGGAATCGGTACGCTTGTAACGGTTATAAAGAAAACGGACAGCTTTCCTATGAATCAGTTCGAGTGTGCGGATGTTTTCTTCGTGATTGGAAGCCAAACTATATTCGCATATTGCAAGATCGCTCGAATAAGTGTGTCGTACGCAAGTTACTTAGTTTCATATGCCGAATGACGCAAGACTGTTGAGAAAAAACAGCTTCTGCATTGCTTACCTGGTTACCTCATGGATAGGCGCAGACCACGTCAAGTCGGAAGAAATGATGAGTCCTAAATGAGGGTTCTCAGAAACACTTGGGATGATGGCATTGCTAATGGAATAAAAATAACCTAATTTTGTTTTTCTTTGTAACAAATATAGAAACCGCTTTATCCAAACTGATTGACATCTGCCAATCCTTGCACCACTGCCCAACTTTATATAATGCCTTACTGAGTTTAATTTGGTCATCAATGTTCCGGAACGGAAGAAGAAGACGACGGTCGCAAGCGCTAGGGTTCCATCTCGGCTCCTGCTCTCTTGACTGATTTTGGCAAGATTTTCGCCTCCAATCTCCATCATGTTGTGAACAACGCACGTCTAAGGGGAAGAGGATCACATCGATATCGGACTTTCTCCGGTGGGTGGCCTCTTCCATTTTATGAACGTTTTTGTGCTCGGCCTACGTCGCCGCCTTTCTGGCCCTAACGACAAGCCTAGCCCGGCCTAGCGCCCATTGGCGCCACCAAGTGTAGCTGGAGCGAGAATTCTGAGATCTCAGTAACTATGCAAATGACGGTTGACGGGGAGGATCTTCCTCCTGAAGAATTTTCAGCAGAATTTGGATGGCAGTCGGCAGTCTCGAAGCGTATGTCCGCCAAGGCGGACTCTGCCAACCGGCCTAGCGGCGGCATATGGGGGAATAGGCGTAACGCTGGCGCCTCATTCAGAACTCAGGAAAATGATAAGCTCAAGAGCAAAATCATCAGGGCGTCACGGATGCCTCCCATGCCCAAGGCACATGCCAAAATTATCATACGGCCTCGCGGAGGGCTGAATATTGCCAAGACAGGACCGACCGTGATCGGCAAGGCGATCGTGGAAGCGGCGGGTCTTACCCCTACGCAAATAAGCTCGGACATCATTTGTCCTAACATACTACAAAACATTCTGGTGGCCAGCACGCCCAACCGAGACAACGCTTCAAAATACACAAGAATCAGGGCAATTCATGTGGCTGGAAGAATGTTTGAAGTCAGTGCATACGAGGCCGCCCCCCACACCACGTGTAAAGGGGTAATCAGACACATCGACCTCAACGACAGTCCATCGGACCTAGAACGTAGCATCATCAACGAGAGAAACCCGCTGGCCTTGGCGGTCAAGAGAATTAAGAACACAGGCACAATCATCATTGCTTTCGACGGACTCAAGGTTCCGAACTTCGTACGCTATGGCCCAGTCCTTGTGAAATGCTTTCTTTATCGCAAGCAAGTTGATATTTGCTACGCGTGCGGCAAACTCGGCCATCGTGCCGACGTTTGCCCGACTCCCGAAGAGTCCACCTGCAGAGGATGTGGGGCAGTCAACCCGGACGATCAACACCAGCGCACGCCAAAGTGTGGGTTGTGCGGGGGCCCACACCCTACGGCGGACAAAACGTGCAAGGAGCGATTCCGGATCCCGTACATCGTCAGAAGGAGGCGATGGGAGAGTGCGACGGTGGAAGCTTCAACAAACGGGGCTTCATCAACACCACATAGCAGCGACATCAAGAATCACTTCGAGCAACTTCCACCGCAAGAGCCTAGGGGGCGCTCCCGATCCAGGGGACGCTCTGGCTCCAGAGAGAACCCGCGGAGTCGCTCTCGATCCAGAGGGCGCTCTTGTTCCAGAACCAGGACCAGATCACGCTCCAGGGGTCGCTCCGGATCCCGGCGCCGAGGCAGTCAAGTCCGGTTCAGGTCCTGCTCGAGGTCCTGCTCCAGGGATTGCCGACCCGAGTGCTACCCAACTTGGGCCGACCGAGTTCGAGGAACACCGGGAAAGGTAACGCGGGGCTCACCGCCAGAGCATGATAGAGGTAACAACAGACTAGCACAACTTGAGCGTGAAAACGAGATGATGAAGAACACGATAGCTCGACTGATGACAGAAATTGCCGAAATTAAGAAGCGCAGTCGACCCGTCATGGCTGACAAGCAGCCAGCCATTCCCCAGCCAATGGAAGTCCCCATGGTTGAGAAGAGCGATACGGATAAGCAACCGGCAGCTCCTCAGCCAATGGAAGTCGCCATGGTTGAGGTGATCGATACAGAGAGGCCCGCTAAGAAGAGGGCAATCGCTAACGAGCAAGAAAGAGCACCAGGCAGGGCCAAATCGGAGATTAGCGAGTTGCTCTCCGCTCTAAGTGACAGCATAAAGCAGATAAATGAAAAGTTCTCGCTCTTCCACAGCAACATGGCGTCCATGGAGGAGCGCACTAATCAGCGGATCAGCAAAATTGAATCCTTCTTAGAAAACGTTGTAACACCTGTGCTGGTACCTAAAGCTCCTACACTCCCAGCAACAGCATCGACTAGTAACAGCTCGGGGGCGATCGGCCCTCCAAAGGTTAGCACAGCACCTCAAGAGCAATACGATGGCCACTCAAACTAGCTCATTCAGAATGTGGCAATGGAATTGCAGGGGTTTCCTTCCCAAGAGGGCTCCCCTGCAACAATATATTCGCTCACACGCAGAGAAGCCAAATGTTATCGTTTTACAAGAAACATTAACATCTAACGTCACGCTGTCTGGCTACAAGCCCGTAGCAAAACACGAAGAAGGACGGGGGATCGCCGTACTGATTAGCAACAAGCTGACCCACCTCACTGACGACCTTAACATGACCACAAGTAAAGTCGAATACATGATGATAGAGATAATGCCTAGCCCAGCTAACCGCGAAAGTATATTCGTCCTGAATGTCTACAGTAGTCCCAAAGCTCCAAGACAACGCTTCAAAGCCCTAATCACCAAGGCCACGCAACTAGCGCGCGACTCCCCTTTGATCATAGCCGGTGATTTCAACGCACCGTACCACACCTGGGGCTACCCATATAACACTAACAAGGGGGAGGAACTCTGGCGTGAGGCTATAAACCTAAACTTGATGCTGGTCACGGACCCAGCGTTCCCCACCAGATGCGGAACATCGTCGAGCCGTGACACGACACCGGATCTCACCTTTGTCAGGAGCAATGCAGCCGTCAAGTGGACGAACCTCGGGGTAGACTTTGGTAGCGACCATTATATCTTGGCCACGCACCTCCAAGTCGAGCAGAAGAGACAGCGTATGTTCCAGTACACAGACTGGGACAAATTTCGCAAAATTAGGGAAGAGCGAACGGAGAGTGTGGAGAAGCCTAGCCTCGAACAATGGGTTGTACAGGTTAGGCAGGACATCAAAGCTACCACCAAAGAGATTTGTACCGATCTTCCAGTGGAAAAGATGGACAGCCGTCTGGCTCACCTGTTGGAGGCCAAGCAGTCGCTCCTCGCCAGGTGGAAAGGACAACGGCTCAACCGCAGGCTAAGAAAAAAGATATCGGAAGTCAACAGAACTATAGAGGAACACTGCAGAGCCCTCTCTAAACAACAATGGGATGAGGTGTGTAACTCGATCGACGGGCAGCTGCGCAACGCGGGCACCTGGAACCTCCTAAAGCATCTCCTCGACGAGACAAACACTAAAACCAACTAACGCAACACACTGGCGCGCACCCTACACACAGCAAAGCGAGAATATTCGAGCAATGAAATTTTATCCAAACTAGTGAAGAAGTACCTGTCAGTCGCATCGGGCCCTACACCACCTTGCCCTGACTACGAAGGCTCCGACAACCCTGAGCTCGACGCAGATTTCGGGATTGAGGAGATCAGGCAGGCGCTCCATGCCCTCAACGGCAGATCGGCTCCGGGTCCGGACAAGATCACAAACAAAGCTTTACGGAACCTGGACGAGAAGTCCATCGAATACCTAACGGACATCGTTAACCAAACATGGTAAAGTCCCGGAAATGTGGAAATCGGCCAACACCATTCTCATTCCCAAGCCAGGCAAGCCGCCCAGCCTCGATAACCTCCGCCCAATTTCGCTCACATCGTGCGTGGGGAAGGTTGCTGAGCACGCAATCCTAAACAGGCTTTCACGCTACCTGGAGGACCACGACATTTACCCACACAAAATGATCGGCTTCAGGTTCGGACTCTGGACGCAGGACGCGATGAAGCTCATCAAGCATCACATTATTGACTGTAATACGCGGGACACGAGAGCCATACTAGGTCTAGATCTGGAAAAGGCCTTCGATAATGTTCTTCACTCGTTCGTTTTGAACACAATCTCGAGTCTTAACCTGGGGAAGCACTTTCATTCCTACACGAGATCTTTCCTGTCAAATAGAGAAGCCACACTTAAGATCGGGGACCTGACTTCAGACATGGCCAAGCTGGGGTCTAAGGGGACGCCACAAGGGGCAGTCATATCCCCAACCCTCTTTAACCTCGTCATGATTGGACTATCCAGGACACTCTCTGCTATCGATGGTATCAGTCATACCATATACGCAGACGACGTTACCATCTGGTGTACGGGAGGTAGTGACGGACAGGTAGAGACGGCCCTGCAAGAGGCGATTGATGCTACCGAGAGATATCTTGCGTCCACGGGCCTTCGGTGCTCACCGCACAAGTCGGAACTGCTACTTTATCGACCCAAGCGCAGAGGCCCGAAACCAAAGGGGTGGAAACCACTCGCCGAATGCGACATAAAACTGCGCACAAACGACGGAGGATATATTCCGAGGGTGGATGCTATCCGGATTCTCGGCATGATGGTAGAGTCGAATGGTTCAAACAACCATACAGTGCTGCGACTCACTAAGAAGACGGACAATGCCATCAGACTAATCAGAAGAGTGGCCAACCGGCAGCAAGGCCTCGGAGAAGATAACCTCGTGAGATTGGTACATGCGTTCGTAATGTGTCATTTCACTTACGTCGCGGCTATGCACAACTGGCAAAGATCGGAGCGGGATAAGCTCAACGCATTAATCAGGAAGGCAATCAAGAGAGCTCTCGGCCTCCCCATATACACTCACACGGAACGCTTACTTCAACTTGGCATGCATAACACGCTAGAGGAAATAGCGGAAGCACAGGAGAGGGCCCAGTTCGTCAGGTTATCTACCACACAAGCTGGAAGACACATCTTACAGGAGCTGGGCGTTCCCCCCACAGTAATCAAAACAAAGTTCTGTAGCATCCTTCGAGAGCAGCGGGACCGCATCATTGTCGCCCCGATCCCACGAAACGTCCATCCAGAGCACAACGTGGGAAGACGTCGGGCGCGCGCGAAGGCTCTCCTGGAAAAGGCTCGTGAACGGGCTTCGGAGAACAGTTTCGTAGACGCAGCGCGCTACGCCGACGGACAGGCCTTCGCTGTAGTTAGCGTAGATCATGAAAGGCAAATAACAAACGCAATCTCGATTCGGACGACGTCCTCTGAGATCGCAGAGCAGGCTGCAATAGCGATGGCCTTATTGGACGACAAGAGGACATCAATCTACAGTGACTCCATATCAGCTGTTAGGGCATTTGCCAAAGGTACCCTATCCGAGCTGGCCCTAAGGATACTAGGAAGCAAGGAGATCAAGCCACACACATTGATCTGGTTTCCAGCCCACATGGGACAGATCGAGGGTGCCCCGCCCAACCTCAACGAGTCGGCACACGGAGCTGCGCGAGGGATCATCAACCGCGTAGCTACCGGGCAGCCTGACGCTGGGGGTACTGACAATCGGGACTCTCCTTCCTCCTACACCGAAATTACTAAGCACTTTTATTTGGCTCGGAGGATCTACCCCCTCCCACATTGCAAACTCAATAGACCTCAAGCTTTGACACTCAGGCTTCTACAGACGGGGGCTTACCCAAACCCCCTACTTCTTCACAAGGTGTACCCCGAAATTCAGACAACAAATGCATGTGCACTATGCAATGATTTAGCGAATTTACCTCACATGCTCTGGCGATGTCCCGCGTTACACAGCGATAAAAACAACACTTCTTCACGTTGGGATGCGGTCCTACACAGCCCCAACCTCGAAGAACAGTTATGGGCTGTCCAACGGGCCCGCGACGCGGCGGAGAGACTCGGCCTCTCTGTCCCGACGTGGGAGCGGCCCACTGCGCGCTAGTGCGCGCCCTAAAGGACCCCAATAAAGTTTTTCATCCATCCATCCATCAATGTTCCGGAGTTTTTGGTAAAGCACGCATTCATCTGCAAACAGTCGGATTTTAGTTTTAACTCCTTTCGAAATATCAATTATGAAGCGTAAAATAAGGAGGGGCGCCAGAACAATGCCCCGAGGGACACAGGAAACAACTGAACAGGATCAGAAGAATGGTCTCCAAGACGCACAAACTGCCTCCGGTTAGAAAATAATCACTTACCCAGCAAGTCACTGGCCCATCTCCGAGTATGTTCGTAAGCTTGAAAATTAGTTTCGCATGAGACACCCCGTCAAACATGTTTGATAAGTGCAGAAAGAGTATAGCAATTTGAGACTGGTTGATAAGGGCTAGTGCAAGGTCATGAGCTATTTCTGTTAGTTGAGTAACAGTGGGTAACCCACTACGGAAGCCATGCTAATTTGAATGAAGGTTATGATTAGATTCTAGATATTCTGTAACGAAATTTAAGATAATACGCTCAAGCATTTTAGAACAAGTACAAGCCCAAGATATAGGCCAGTAGTTTGCTGGTGATGAAACGGTTCCTGTTAATGGAGTGGAGCAATTTTAGCAATTTTCCACTGTGCTGGGAGGCTAACTTCACGTATTGAATTTGGGTATATCAGATGCAAGTACTTGCTGATAGGTTCTGCATACCGTTTTAAGAATTAGTTCGGAATTCCATCAGGGCAGCTGCATTTTATCCCGTCCATATTTTATAACATGGAAAATATACCGGTTTCGGAAATAGTTGGAGAGCCACCTAGTTTCCTCTGTTCAATACAAAAAGTAAATCGGTATGGGTATGCTGGAACATCTACATCACGCGTAAACACCGACTGAAAGTAGTTGTTAAAAACATTTGCGGTGCCCTTATTTTCCACAGCGGATGTTAAGCGGGTGCTATTTTGAGAGTGAATGTAACGCCAGAATTTATTGGGAAAGTCATTGCTGAAATGTTTTAATGCGGTGCTACTGAAGTGCTCTTTGGCGCCACGAATTTTGCCTTTTACTAAAGTTGTGAGAGAATTTAAACGCGAGCAATATTCAGAGTTCATGCGTGATTATTTAATTTTGCTAGGCCTCTTGATTCTAAGCTTTAAGTGAATTATTTCGCGTGTAATCCACGGATTGTGTTTTCTCGTCACCTCTGCTATTTTCTGAACGAAGCAGTTCATGCAGTACATAATATGTGCCCGAAATTTCAGCTAGACATCGTCAATGGGTGACTGTTCGTCAGTACAAAAATTACAGAAGTCATGGTATCCATGGGTAAGATACGTCATGATAGCAGCATCATCTGCCCTATTTAAAGCAAATGTATATCTCACAGGGCCCTTTTTCCGAGAAATACTTGCTATAGGCGACGTACAAATGACTACTTTATGGTCCGACAGGCCGTGTAACTCTGCTACCTTGGGTATCAGTTGTCTCAAAACTATCAGTGACAAAAACTAATTCTAAAACAGAGCTTGAGCCTCCCAGAATACGAGTAGGCGTTAGAACAAGTTGTTTAAGGCTAAACTTGAACGTATAATCTAGAATGCGATTAATTTCTGCCTTTCCGGGATTCAGAGAGCTCCAGTTTACATGAGGAAGGTTGAAATCGCCAGCCAAGATCATTTTTCCTTCAGACATGTGCTTCTGCATATAGTCGTACAGAGGATCAAGATACATGACTTCCGCACTCGGTGGTCTATAGACGGTGCCCACGTGTACAAGACTTTTTCAGAGATAACCTTTACACTATACAGCTTCAACTTCCGGAACAATGGGCATTACAACGTAAGATATGTCTTTGATCATTTCAATGCCCCCTATCCCTTTGATCCTCTGTCCCTCCACACAATCACATATCCGGGTGAAACAATTTTGTCGTCGGAGATGTCCGTGTGCAACCATGTCTCAGTTATGGTGACAATATCGGGCTTAAGTACTAGCAACATAGCCTGAAGCTCTTCAGATTTGTTCATAATGCCGCGTGCCTTCAGGTTTATCAAAGTAACTGCCGCCGCGATAGGGTGGTACATGGTTCTGCGTTCGTTTCTTCTTCGTTTTTTTTGGTGACAGTGCTATGATCTCATCGCTACGATTGTCCCAAGTGAAAAGGCGACCACTTTTTTCTCACATCCCGGACACTTCGTGAAAACTCTTCCCTGACTGGATCACTAGATCCTTTCAGTTTAGGGCCGTTCTTTAGAATGAATACCTTATTGCGGCAGTCTTGCAATTTGAGAATAACTGGCCGATGGTTGCCATTGCTATCCGCCTTTCGACTACCGAGTCGATGAATTCTTTCTATCCCCGATATAGTTAACTCTAGTTTATCTTCCAGACTATTAATTGTTAAAGTGTGCTTCGAGCGAGCTGGAAACCCATGCTCCAACCCGCTGGCCGCCGGCAAGACGGCCACCTAACAGGACAGCACACCACCACCAAGCTCTAGTCTGCCGTCATCCAGCCGGCTCCGATTTAGTTCCCAACAGCGCGCTCGGTTCCGGGTGCGCTGTCTGTTCCAGATCCACATCAAGAAAGGTCCGTAACAGGAGTCGGTCCTCTTCCTCTCCAGCCATACCTGGCCAGAGGACCCAGCCCACCGAACAACACGTGAGCTAGAAACCGCGATCCCCCTGGTCGCTAGTGCAAACACGAAGCTCAGAGCACAGCTCCATCAACAAAGCTTCGAGATCACGGAACTCCAACAATTTCAAGTAATTCTCCAAAAACTTCCCCCACAACAGCATAGCTCCCCTGCATACCCCGGCCTTCCAGGGCTAGTTCGCTGTGCGGCTAATTACGCGCTCCACGCAGAGACGCGAAGTACAGCTGCACGTAATCACGGTTTCACCGGTAGTGGGTTCACAATATCCACCGCAAGGTGTTCGAACCCACCACCTTCCATATTCGAAGCAAGAAGCGTTCATCGCATCTTGTCACGAAGCTGGTACCCCATTCTGGTACCTGGTACCTGGTAGCTGGTACCTGCATACCCCATTCAAACAGGTAGCACACATTAACAGGCTGCTCCTACACCCTTCTTCCACCTCTTTCTTGCGCACGGTGTCACCTGCTCGCAACACGCCCTCCCCCCCCCTCTTTGCGCAAGGCACCAGAAGAGCCTGACATTGCCACCCCTATGGTCACCGAGCCGCTGACTGCCTTAAATGCAGCAGCACAAACCATGCAGGCTGGCCTCGTCTCAATGCAAAAAGACAACACAGCTTGCACGGCAAAGATCGTCAACTGGATGACAGCGCTGGAGCAGTGCCAGGATGCACGAGAGGTCACCGCGGCTCAAATTCAGACCCAGATAACTGGGCTTCTACCTCCTAAAATGACAGGATTGACATCACCCGAACAACCCACCAGCCCAGCATGTCGGCGCACCGTAACGACATACATCTGTAGCAGTGGAATTATTGCAGTTTGTCTGCGAAATGTAACAACACACAACTCCACCTGCAAACCCTTCCGAATCCCGACACTCCCATCGTAATCCCCTTATAAGAAACTCAAAATCAGACGAAACTTTGTAACTACATCACGCATGAAGCGGTAGGGACGACACCCCCACGGGTTTCGATACTCGTCCATCGTAACCTGATTGCTACGGAACACCCCTTGGAAGTGAACGATATACACAGCAATCTTGTTGAGCTTCTTCTGAGACCTCGCAAAAGAGGCACTCTATTTGTTCTCAATACATACAGCCCGCGCTACGGACCCGCAGCCCCTCTCTTAGCATCCCTTCGAAAAGCCCTTTGCATTAGTGGCCGACACCCCCTTCTTGTCGCCGGTGACTTCAACACCAACCACACGAGTTGGGGCTACAAGAAGAAGTGCAGAAAGGGCACCGCGCTTTGGACATTCATCCAAGTTGAGGAGATGCCCTCATCAATGATCTAAATCACCCAACTAGAACAAGCAACAGTGTCCAACTTAACACCAGTCCAGTCCACTGCTTCACTAAGAACACAGCACACAGTTGCTGGACTAACAAACAACTCTTTCGGGAGCGATCACTGTGTCTTAGATAGAAAAATTCTGCTCAACTCACTGGCTCGACCTACTCGACTTCCCATAGGAATTGTAAACTGGGATAAATTCTGACATATTCGCAGTTCAGCCCCCGACACCATGTTGACACATGGACTCGAGGCTTCTCGCAGGACGTGCCATAAGCTAATTCCAAATCCCAGACATCCCTGACACCGAAGTCGCAGATAGCCGCTTCCTTCACATGTGGGAGGCTTACGCCAGCCTGCGAACACGATGGTTATCCAACAAACGTAACAGAACGCTCAGGTACATTGGAACACGGGCTAAAGAGATTGACTAAAGAAATTTTCTATGAGTGCATGTGCGAGTGAAGGCGTACGAAGGTGAACCGAATTTAGTAGCTCAATCTGGAACGTGCAAGAGAGGAAAGAGTGGAGGGAGCGCACCGTCTTCTATCACGCGCAAGGCACAGGGGGGGGGGGGGGGGGGAGGTTAGGGCGTTCTACTCCGTCGGCGGCTGCGTACGGTGCGGCAGCGCGGACTCTAACTAACTCTAACTTGTAAGCGACCTGAGATGGGTAGAGGGTGCGCCAAGTGCTGATAGCTTTTTTGCGCTGTGTTTTCACTGTTTAGTTCGGTTTGCGAGAGGCAGGACGAATGTCAAATGACTCGTTGCAGCTGCCGCACTTCCTCACGCCAGTGTTGTTGACCCCTTTCGCGGCGATCGCGTGGGCGCTGCCAGGTTTGATCACCTGATGACGCGTCCATTGGTAGCCTCAACTGCTTGCGTTCCCTCCGCGTTTATAATGGGTGTGTATGACGAAGCTGCGGCTTAGCATACCTCTGTCTCGAGAGATATCGCAGACGGCGACTGGGTGGACAACACGAAGCTTTGGCCACAGCTTCTGAGAACATGCAAAAGCGCTTTGGAAGTTGATTAAGCCATGTACAAACGGCGTCAGAACCGTATTTGGTGCTCGTTTTAAAAGTGAGGCTAAATATGTATCCCAAGCTATCCAAACTTTCTTGTCATGAATTAAATCAGGATTAGTGTGTTTCGCTCTTCATTCTTTATTGGGCAAATATCTTGAAGCAGCGGCTAGTCACATTTCTGACTCAGTGAAATTCTTTGGTGCGGTCACTAACTCATTAATTCCGCTAATCGCTCGCGGGTGTGCTCAGTTCCAGTATATTTGTTCTTACTGCGAGCAAGGCTTGAAACGTAGCCGTTTTGTACATTGTAAAACCTTGTAGCAAAGATGTATTATCGCTACTCTTATGCACTACTACTATTATGCACTCTTGTAGACTGTCACGAAACATTCCGGTTCCACCATTCATGCGCTATCAGCGTAGTACGTCATTTATTGTGCGTGTATGGTGCGCATATATTCAAATGTGGGCCGAATCACGTATTGACATGTTGGCGATAGAGCGGGCGTAAGATTTCGTGCCACATGAAGTAGATGTGTGTAGATACTGTGCGCAAAACGTACTACGACAGGAAGCGGCGCTACTCCCTTTGCCTTTGTCAGTGCTTAGCAAGCGGTGCTCACTCTTGCCGACGTTCTGGGGCTGAACCACATTTTTTGTCGGTTAGCGATACAACGCTGGCGGATGAGCGAATTTCTGTATCCTCGAAGAAACCCAAACATCTAGAAGAGCCGGTAACGCGTAGGGACAGTTGCAGCAACGCTCGACGAACTTGGATACAAAAATGTATTCCATTCCGTAATATGCCATTCACTATTTCTGCAGCCAACTATTGCACACGTCTTCAATCCACATGATCCAATCCGGCATGATTGGACCACAGTGCGTTAACGAAAACTCAGTTCCATTTCTGACAGCTGATCGCGCAGAAGCAAGGTATAAGCGATAATGGTTTCATATTCGTGCGCTATCGCTGAGGCGACAGGCGGCTCGCCACCGAAAGCACCATCTCGTTTTAGAGCGCAGCTCTTTGGCGTCCGTTCCTCGGTTTCGCGTCGTCGTCGGCGTTGTCGTCGGCCTCGTAACCAGCTCCGCCCCCCTTTCATCCCCCCAGCGCTAACAGCGACCGACTGATACCGCTGGATGCCGCTGACGCCGCTAGAGAGTCAAGATAACGTGACTGCATAGAACACCGTCGCCGCCATGCAGAAAGAGGAGGAAAGGGTCCCCCCCCCCCTGTTCTTGTGTGGCGGATAGGGTGCTCTTCAGTTGCCGACGCGCCGGTTATTTCACGTAGGCCCCGGCACGTCGACGAATACGTGACCACCTTCCCACGGCTAGACCTGGTTCTTAGCGCTGCGGAAGCGAGGGTATCATATTGTTTGTGTCGGCATCGGCGGCGTTGTCCCTGAAACCAACTCCGCAGCTGGGGTTGACTCACTATCGGCGTCAGCGGCATCAGTCAGTCGCTGCTATCTCTTCCCTCCTCCCTTTATCGTGTTGTCCGCTTCCTGCGCGCGCTTCTGCCCCCATCGTTTGCCGCTGGGTGTACACGCCGCCCCCCTCCCCCCTCTTCCTGCGAGTCTCCGGCTGTCAAAGCGCCGGCTCGAACTTAATTCCTTTCTTCGCTCCTCCTCCAATGCAACCCCTGTGCGGTGGCAATCAGAGAGCCAGATCGGTGGCGGCGGATCTGTATATGTGCACCGCCCGAGCCGAAATTGCCGCTTATTTGCTGCGCTCAAATTTCGCATTAGGAAGTAACGTAATCGTCGGTAATTTTTTCTAGAACAAACTGCTTCGCGAAAATGGTCAATAACAGCGAGTGTGCGCATTCATCGAGTGAAATGTGTTCATTTTTGCTTGTGCGTGTCAAACTGTGGTTGTTAATTCGGTTAGTAAGTGGATGTCTACATATTTATAAGACCGATAAAACTACTGTCCTTCCTTCGCATAGCTGTGTACTAATTTAATATAGCAGTGATTGCTCCGTCTTCCAGATAAAACTGCCACTTTTTTCCAGCTTTGTCATTTTAAATGAACCGTTACGAATGCGAGCTACGAACAGACAACGTATTTTCTTTATCGTTTTATACGCATAGAGTGGTTAGCTCATCACACCTATTTCGCAACGGCACAAATATAATCTAGAAGTTTATCTGTAGCTGAAGCAGATTGGGTGAGGGAACAACCGCGAGTTAATGACTTCTTAGTTGAAATCAAGAAAAAGAAATGGGCAAGGGCAGGACATGTAATGAGGCGGGAAGATAACCGATGGTCATTAAGGGTTACGGACTGTATTCCAAGGGAAGGAAAGCGTAGCCGGGGGCGGCAGAAAGTTAGGTGGGCGGATGAGATTAAGATGTTTGCAGGGACGACATGGCCACAATTAGTACATGACCGGGGTTGTTGGAGAAGTATGGGAGAGGCCTTTGCCCTGCAGTGGGCGTAACCAGGCTGATGATGATGATGATAATTTATCTTATCATCTGTTGTTGTCTTTGATCCTTTCGCAAAACTGTGCGTAAATTTGAAGGGCCAAAATTTGAGGAATACATCAGAAAAAAATCTGGTTGATGATGATGTAAGCGTGTGTGTGTTTTTTTTTCTTTTTTTTGACGGAATGGCGAGATACCCCCAAGGACCGACACGCACGTAGTGGTAACTTTTCAATGAGCCATTTATGAAATGCAGAAATGAACTGCGAACGGTGTATGTAGCATGGCTGTAAAAGGGCCTAAAGCAGTCGCTTTAACTTGCGTAACATATATAGGAGTAGTAAAATAATCACAAGGACTGCACATAGGCGCTATGACCATAAAAGCAAGAGGGTATGTTACGAATGCATTTGTCTGATAATTAGCACTTTACCAACATCTTGTAAAAATTTTATAACCACCTTACTGTCAAAAAAACGGCTCTACTCCGAGAAACATTGCAGGGTGAAGGGTGATATGCTGTCGGTATGATGAGGAATACTTTTTACTTTGACTTCTAATTCCCGACACAAACAATATGTGAAGGGCCGATAGCATCTCGCCTCATCTATCACAGTCGGAGATGCATCACCGGTCAACAGGTAAGAGTGAGTGCCGTGTGTATTGACCTACCCTAACACGACAGAAAATAACTTCAGTTCGTCGTATTTTAGTTAGAGACGGCTAATTTCTCAAACTTTGCTTAATGCCATATTGTTTGCTGCGGGGCTCGGTGCCCCACGTTTGTTGCCAATAGTTCCTCAGTTTCTTCAGTAAGAAGTGAGTCAAGTCTGTGGCAGGAGCCGCTATGGTAATATTGCTCGGTCTTGTTTTTATGGAGGAAGAAATTTAGTCGGAAAGTGTATTACCCTCAATATTTGTGTCTAGACACCCAGCTTATGATTATGTATCGACCAAACATATATCATTGAATAATGCCTAATAAATGTAGAATTCCTTTTGTGGTATGTCATTGGGGATGTCATGACGCCTAAGGAATGTGTAAATATAACAGCTTTTTGTATCTTTGTATTCTTAATGTGCTGCACAGCTGATATTACTGCGTAAGTCTCTGCAGCGAAAATGCGTGTTTCCGGGTGCAATACATTCGACTCCAAAAACGATATGCCAACGGGTGCATAAGATACAGCAATATGAGGCTTTGATTTTTTAGTGCAAAATTCTGGGCAGGACTATTTTCAATGTAATTCGAGGAAATGCATTTGAATGCGTGCTTCTGGAACGTGTTTTGAACCATCTACAAACGATGTGTCACATTCTATGACTTGCAATACCACGGAGGTAACATATTCGCTCTACCAATTAAACGGTGATTTGAATTAAACGGTCGGTTTTGAAAAAGTGTTGCACATTATCTATTGTTTATGGTGGTATGCGAAGGATGTGCACAGTTCGAATGCGCTTTTAGTGCTTTTTTTTTAACTATGCAGAAGCGGAGACCCCTGATTACACTATGCAGAGGCTTGGCCTCGGACATGCCCTGAAGGCACCGGTCGCGAGATGAATGCCAAAATGATAAACAGGGTCCAGCATTTTCAAGGCACTTGGTGTAGCTGACTGATAAGCTATGCATACTGTAAACGTTTGCCTGGAGACACGAAGACAAGTCCAGAAGAAACAAGGACGAGCGCTATGCATCAACGAAGCCGTATTCTGAAGGCGTACATACGAGGTTCTTGTGTAAGATCATAAGGCACTTCTCAGTACCCCAAGTTGTGTGTTACAGAACATTTAGTAGGTTCATATTTTTAGGCATATTTCTTTTAAACATTTTATGTGGGCTATGAACGTTATCCTGGAGCATGGTATTGTACTCAAGAATTTGTGCCCACTCTTCCCAAGCAGACATTCTTTATTAAGCTCTATGCTTGGCTGTGGAACCAAGCCCCTCTTCGAGAAAAAAATGCACGTATTCTTTGTAGGATTTACTCTAAATAAATTTGCGTGCGTCGACTTAGAAAGCTTGCGTAGACTGATCTGGACTTGACGCTCGCAGATTTCAAGGTTACATGACCCTAAACCGATTTGGACGTCGTCTACATAAACTGAGTTAAACATTGTGTGTGGTATTAGTGAGTGCAAAGAATTCATTGTCACAATGAATAGCCTGCAGCTAGGCACCTCACCCTGAGAAACGCCGGTCTCCTCGATGAATGGTCTAGACAGAGCAGTGTCAACTCTCACACGGGATGTGCGTTTAGAGACATAGCCGTGGATTATGCTTAACATGTTCTTGCGGATTTGCATTGAAGAGAGATACGGCAAAATTACATATAGCCAGGCAGTGTCGTAGGCTTCTTTCCAATTCTAAAGATACTGTCAAGAAAAACTGTGTATACACGCATCTCCTATATTTGGCTCTATATATGAGGAGAAGGTGATGTGCTGTTGACCTATCTTCCCCGAAACCGCACTGGTAAGGGTGTATTAATTTGTTGGTTTCTAAATTGTAAATTATGCGCCGGTTTGTCATCACTTCTAAAAGCTTGTCAGTGCTATCGGTCCGTAGCTTCCCTCCAAGAAAACAGAATGTGCCCTGCTTTCCATACTGCACTAGACAATAAAAGGAGTCTGTGGATCTATGTGGTTGATCATTTCATGTGAGATGCGATCAGGTCCTTGTGGAGACTGGTTACAGGAGACCAGTGCAGCGCACAATTCAGCTATGCTGAAACAGATGTGCCCGTCAGTGGGCCTGCACTTGCGATCGAGTGGCTTTCTTCTATCTCCGTCAGTCTGTCGCAAGCTTTGTTGTCATCTGTCTATGAGTTAATTCCTTTTAAGTACTTCTCCCAGGTTTCCCTTTTCGCCTGTCTGCATGTTCTTCTTTCCTGCGACTTAATGCGCTTCAACCTAGTCAATTTTTCTACAATTGGAGACTCTCGTAAAATACCCCAGCCTTTGTTTTGGTTTTTACGCACCTTCCTGCATTCCTCATTCCACCAAGGGACGCGTCGCTTATTATGCGATCCATTTGTTTGCACGATGGACTTTGAAGCAGCATCAATAAGAAAAGCTGCCAAGTACGCCACTGCGTCATCACCGCTGAGGGTTATGATGTCATCTCGTTTCAAACGTGTACATTCTCGAAAACTGTCCCAGTCAGCTGGGTCGAGTTTTGGTGTGTGTATATGCCGAATATATTCTACATGTTTCAGGAGGTTCAATACTATTTGGAAATGATCGCTTCCGTACATATTTTTGATCACCCTCCAAACTAAATACGGCATCATAACTGCGGATGCTATGGTTAAATCTATAGAAGAATATAAGTTATGTGTGGTAGTACAGAAGGTGGGATCCTTCTTACTCAAGAGAACCGCACCAGATAACAAAATAATGTTTTTAATCACATGGCCTCTTGCGTCGCTGCACAGACTTCTCCAGAGAGTGTTATGGCATCTAGGTCTCTTGTTTATATGTATTGCTCCGGCAAGCTGATCTATTAGTTTTTCAATCTCTGTAGACTCCACAAGAAATCCAGTGGGACACAAAGAAAGCAGACGGTCACAAACCCGTCAAAAAGTATAAATTTAATAGCTACTGCCTCTAACTTTATTTCTGGGCGTAGATATTGGCAAGCAACAGACCTCTGTGCTATGACTTCCACATCACCAGATGCGGCAAGGTCATCCTTGCGGTCATTTCGTAAAATGAAATATTGGTTCGGAACTTTTGTTTAGGATGATTTCAGATGTGTTTCTTGTATGCGGAACAGCCTTGGCTGAAATTCGCACAGGAGTTCTTTTATCTCGTCTAAATTATTCTTAGCCCTCTGATATTCCACTGAATTTTTCGGTTAACCATTTTCGAAAGAAATAAAGGAAGTTATAGGCCTACAGCGTGATTATACGTTGATGAACCTTTTCTAGGAGCTTTACCTCGACCCTCGATCTGCCTTTATTGAGCGGTCAAGTGGCTCGCGTTGCTCCTCCGACGCTGACAGCGTCGAGGAGCATTGTGTAGTGCCGCTTACCTCGATAGAGGCGCTGGAAGCTGCTTGTGTAGACTTCCTGACTTTGCTTGAGACCTCGCGCCGCGTGATGAAGCTCCCGGACCCGACAGCTGAGAGATTTAGGGGCCCTGTTGGCGGAGTATATTATCGACTGCCGCCAACGGCACAGGTGATACAACCGCCAGCTCCTTATAGGAGGGCCGAAGGGGTGCCTAAGGCATCAGGGGTGCTGCACCTTTACGCGCCTCATCCGAATATCTTGTGCCTTTCGAGAATGACATGCGTTTCCGTGTTTCGTCGAATGAAATGTTACCTTTAACTTTCAAGGCAATCATGCCTTTTTTTTCCAAGACGGGCAGGGGCGCGAGTGCGCGGCATGCCTGCCATTGCAGTTCACACAGTGATTTGCATTTTTAAGCTTTCGGAAAAGGGGTCATTCGACCAGCACTTGGGGCGATTGAGCTGGTATCGGCATGTTTTTGAACCGCGGTCACACCTCTAGCAGTTAAAACATCGTTGGAGGTTGGGAATATATGGACGTACTCCGATCATTGTGCAGCTTGTTGCGAGCGTTGAGTGCAGAATGCTCGAACTACATACTATGTACTTGGTATGTGTTTCCTTGCTGTCATGTTTAATCTTAATTCTCTGAACGCTGAGGAGATCTTGGTCTTTCCAGCTCTCGAGAAGTTCCGCATCGCTCAAGCAAGTCATTCTCTGATGCCACCCCTCGAACAGTATTCATCGAACGGTGCGCAGTCACAGTGATGACGACGTTCACAAAGATTTCAAGTTGGATACTTTGTCATACTGGATGGTGTCTGGGGCCTCAATAAACAGACCGCCGCTTCCCATTTTCGTCCCTTTATAGCCTATCGTATAGTACCCACTAGGCATTTCGCAACAAGGAACGGAGGTAGCTTTCATACTAGTTTTCGTGACATGTCGCTGTATATTATATTGACACGTGTACTTGTTTGTCGTTATCGGGCGACATGTTTCACCGCCAAACAGATGTTATCGTACAGTGCAGGACGCGCCTGCATATATCGGAAGTTTCTGTTATCGATGCTTCCATCCGCTGTCTGTGACCGAACCTTATGTAGTCTGATTGCATGTGTGCGCGACGCGAATAATGCAGAACTGTGTGGAAGGCGCGCGGGTCCCAGCGATTACTCTGGAGCATTCGACAACTGATATATAAATGCTGACGCGCTTGACCCGCTGATCATATTTTCGACGATCGCCGACCACGCTCGCCGCTATCGGTGTGCTATAAATGACCTGTTTTTGTGGGCGCAAGTTCGCCCAATAAAAGTTAGTTTTGTCTTTCACAGTACTGCTACTGTGTCCTTCAACGTCACCACCACGTGACATCTGGTGGAGGTGCTTAGTGTTCATGTACCGGACGCCCCCGACGAGCCGTAATCTAAGCCCGGACCGTAAAGAGAACACCAACATAGTACCGGACCATCGAGCAAGTCCCCGTCTTCAACAGCTGCCCCCGGAGCACGGACTTCTACGTGAGAAGACCAAGACGATTGTGGCCAAGGCAACCCCAATGGCAGCCCCAGCGTGCCCCATCGTGCTGCAGCAGCCCAGGGAGCCTCCGACGTTCCGCGGTTCAGCATTCGAGGACCCGGAAACCTGGCTTGAGATGTATAAGAGGGTCGCTGCATTTACAGCTGGAACAGCGACGACAAACTGCGACTTGTCTTCTTCGCATTGGAAGACGCAGCCAGGACGTGGTTCGAGAACGTAGAAGCCACCTTAACGACCTGGGACCTTTTCCGAAGCGGCTTCCTGCAGACATTCACAAGCGTCGTACGCAGAGAACGAGCCCAGGCACTACTAGAAACCCGAGTGCAGCTGCCTAATGAGGCCACCGCGATTTTTACAGAAGAAATGAGCCGCCTATTCCGCCACGCCGACCCGGAAATGTCCGAGGAAAAGAAAATCCGCCTACTGATGCATGGTGTAAAGGAGGAACGTTTCGCCGGAATGGTACGAAGCCCACCGATGACCATCGGCGAGTTTCTGCGCAAAGCCACTAGCATCGAGAAGACACTGGAAATGCGGAACCGGCAATTCAACCGCCGCACAAACTCAACAAACTACGCTGGAGTTCTGTCACTGGCCACCGACGACCTGCGCGAGACTATCCGAGCGGTGGTGTGGGAGGAGCTACATAAGCTGTTCCCTTCATCACAGCCTCAAGTGGCTTCGACGCCGAACGTGAGGAGCTCCAACAACAACTCAGAGTAGCCCCTAAATCGCCGCAGCCTCAGCCACAAGCGATGACATACGCCGCTGTAGCCCGCCGTCACGTTGCCCCTCCGCGCCCACGGCAGGGCCCAGTGACGACGTAGTTCCGTCTTCAACCACCACCCCCGCCGCCAGCACGCCAACCCGTCACCCCACGCAGCCTTCCAAGGAAGACTGACATTTGGCGCGCCCCCGACCACCGTCCGCATTGCTATCAATGCGGAGAAGCCAGGCACATCTACCGCCGATGCCCATACCGGGAGAAGGGACTCCGAGGGTTCGCCGTTAACGCGCCGCGACCACGGATTGGCAAACGACCTTGCGATATCGCCGCCGGATTGGCAAACTACCTCGTAGACTACGGATTGGCAAACTACCTCGCCGCCCTTCAGAGGAACCCTCGACGACCATCCAGTTCGCCGTCACCAGGCCGCTACCTGTCGCCGTAGCGCCGACCATACACATGACCAGCCCGGGGCCGCTCTGAGAGCCCATATCCGGAAAACTAAAAGCAGCAACCGATGGAGGTGCGGTTGCAGTTCGTCGAACTGACGAAGATCCTCCGCTGCCGACGAAGACGACGAAGAGACCATCCCGGCGACATAATAACGACACGCCGCCATGCCGACGAAGTCAGGAAGCCAAGACTAAACCGACGAAAGACGACTTCACGGCGGGACGTTCCAGCTTCAGTTCAACACGACGCAGACGTGATCCGACGCCAAGATCTAACTGCAATGCCAGACAAAGCACCACCGACTTCGACGTGCTTCTTGACGGCCATGCAGTTACCACCTTAGTGGACACGGGGGCCGATTACTCCATAAGGAGTGGACACTTTTCCGCCCAATTGAACAAAGTTAAAACTGCATGGGAAGGCCCTCAAATTCGAACCGCCGGACGACACCTCATTACGCCGACTGGAATCTGCACGGCAAGAAATACTGTTTATGACCGGACTTACCCTGCCACCTTCGTTATCTTCCAACAGCATTCACGAGACGTCATTCTCGACATGGACTTCCTGAACTTACACGGCGCAATCATAGACCTGAAGTCAAAATCGATAATGCTGTCGGAAGGTCAAGCGATACCGCCGGAGAGCTCTCGTAGTCACCACGCTTTGAGTGTGCTCGAAGATCGAGTGAGCATCTCGCCGCGCTCCAGCATTATTATTTCCGTCGGCACCGAAACACCCACTCACGTAGAAGTTGTCATCGAAGGCGACCAACATCTACTGCTGGGCCCTGAAGTTTGCGTCGCAAGAGGGTTCGCTTGACTCCACGGAGGGAAAGCGGAAGTTATGCTAACGAACTTCAGCCAAGAGTTCAAGTACATCAACAAGGACACGAAAAACGCGTACATCGACGAAATTGTGGAAACCAGCAATACCTTTGTCCTTTCGGATTCTGCCGCATCTACCCCGATGAGCATAGTCCCCGAACCAGACTTCGACGTAAATCGAAGTCTTCCTATGAGTAAGCAGCAACAGATCAGATGTCTTCTCCCGCGATACAAAGACTGCTTTTCGACGTCATCGAGGATTCGGCAAACACCAGTTGCAAAGCATCGCATAATAACCGAAGAGTGCGCTCGACCACTCCGCCAGAACCCTTACGGAGTTTCGACGCAAGAACGTGAAGCTATTAGGCAACAAGTCGGCGAAATGCTGCGCGACGACATCATCCAGCCGTCGAAAAGCCCGTGGGCATCTCCACTAGTCCTGGTGAAAAAAAAGGACGGAACGCTACGCTTCTGCGTCGATTATCGTCAACTGAACAAGATCACGAAGAAGGATGTGTACCCCCTTCCACGGATAGACGACGCATTGGATCGGCTCTGCAACGCTAAATACTTCTCGTCGATGGACCTCAAGTCTGGCTACTGGCAAATAGAAGTCGGCGAGAGAGATCGCGAAAAGACCGCCTTCATCACGCCAGACGGCCTCTACGAGTTCAGGGTCATGCTATTTGGACTGTGCTCGGCGCCTGCAACGTTCCAGCGCGTCAGGGACACGCTTTTAACAAGATTGAAGTGGCAGGCCTCTCTTGTTTATTTGGATGACGTCGTCGTCTCGCCAAAAATTTTGATGATCACCTTAGGCGGCTTGCGACAGTATTAGAGGCCATCCAGTCATGAGGGCCCACCCTGAAGCCAGAAAAGTGCAGCTTCGCTTACGATGAGCTTCTGTTCCTAGGCCACGTTATCAGCAAATCTGAAGTACACCCCGGCCCGCAGAAGACAGCTGCTATCATAAAGTACCCGCAGCCAATCGACAAGAAGGCAGTGCGCAGATTCCTTGGCATGTTGGCGCAATGTGAAGGCGTTTTCACGCATCGCGGAGCCCCTAACACATATAACCAAATGTGATGTCGAGTTCAAGTGGGAAACACCGCAGGCGGACGCATTTCAAGAACTCAAACGACGTATGCAGTCGCCGCCGGTACTTGCACACTTCGACGAAGACGCCGATACCAAAATCCCCACTGACGCCAGTAGCCTAGGCCTCGGTGCTGTCCTAGTCCAGAGGAAAGACGGACATGAACGGGTGATATCTTATGCTAGCCGGTCGCTGTCAAAAGCGGAAGGCAATTATTCTACGAGTGAAAAGGAATGCCTCGCCATCATTTGGGCCACAGCGAAATTCCGCCCTTACCTCAATGGCAGGCCATTCAATGTCGTTAGCGACCATCACGCGTTGTGTTAGCTAGCTAACTTAAAGGACCTTTCAGGACGGCTGGCGCGGTGGAGCCTCAGACTGCAAGAATATGACTTCACGGTAATATACACGTCCGGAAGAAAACACTCTGATGCCGACTGCTTATCACGCGCCCCCATCGATACCCCGCCGCAAGACGACGAGGGCGACGACGCCTTCCTTGGAATAATAAGCGCGGAAGATTTCACTAAACAGCAACGAGCAGACCCGGAGCTAAAAGGCCTCGTCGAGTATTTGGAAGGGAACACCGACGTTGTCCCTAGGGCATTTAAGCCCGGGCTGTCTTCATCGTCGCTACAAAACAACCTGCTCGTGAAGAAGAACTTCTCACCAGTCCGCGCCAGCTACGTTCTTGTTGTACCGTCCGCCCTGCGTCCAGAAGTACTGCACGCCCTACACGACGACCCAACAGCTGGGCACCTCGGATTCTCCCGGGCGCTGTCGACGATACAGGAAAGGTATTACTGGCCGCGTCTGACCGCCGAGGTCGCCCGTTACATCAAGCCATGCCGAGACTGTCAGCGACGCAAGACACCACCGACAAGGCCAGCAGGATTACTACAGCCGATCGAACCTCCTCGGCGACCATTCCAGCAGATTGGAATGGATTTGTTGAGGCCGTTTCCAACATCAAAATCCGGGAATAAATGGATTGTCGTGGCGACGGACTATCTCACCCGCTTCGCTGAAACTAAATCTCTATTAAAAAACAGCAAAGCCGAAGTTCCGAAATTTTGCGTCGAGAACATCCTGCTGCGACATGGTGGCCCAGATGTCCTCATAAACGAGATAGGAACGGCCTTTACAGCAGAACTCACGCAACCCATTCTGCAATACAGCCAGACAAGCCAGAGGAGGACAACTGCCTGCCATCCGCAAACGAATGGTCTCACGGAGCGCATGAACAAGACCCTCGCCGACATGCCATCAATGTACGTCCACGTCGAGCCCAAGACGTTGGACGCGGTCCTGCCGTATGGTATTTTCGCTTACAACACGACGGCTTACAACACAGATCACGCCGTTGAAATTGGTTTACGGCAGGAACCCGAAGACGACGCTCGACGCCATGCCGCCGCACGTCACTGACGAAGAGAATGTTGACGTCGCTAGCTATCTCCAGCGCGCCGAAGAATCCCGACAGCTCGCCCGCCTACTGATCAAGAACCAGCAGCGTACCGACAGCCGACACTACAACCTCCGTCGACGCTTCGTCGAGTACCAGCCCGGCGACCGTGTTTCGGTTCGGACCCCGATTAACCAACGAGGACTGAGTGAGAAACTATAGCGACGCTATTTCGGACCCTACAAGGTCATTCGACGTATTGGCGCTCTGTACTATGAGGTTGTGCCACACGGCATTTCGCATTCACAGAGGCGCCCCGCAAGACCTGAAGTTGTCCACGTGGTGCGTCTTAAACCATTTTACGGACGATGACAAACTTCCTTATTTTGTTCTTTTTCTTTGCTACAGGTGCTCTTCTTTATTACTTTCGTTTGTATGCAGCATCGGTTCGATGCTTTTTAAGAGGGGGGTATCGACACGTGGACTTCTTTGTCTTTATCGGGCGACATGTTTCACCGCCTAACAGATGTTATCGCACAGGGCAGGACGACCCTGCATATATCTGAAGTTTCTGGAATGTTATCGATGCTTCCATCCGCTCTCTGTGACCGAACCTTGTGTAACCTGATTGCATGTGTGCGCGACGCGAATAATGTAGAACTTTGCGGAAGGCACGCGGGTCCCAGCGATTACTCTGGAACATTCGACGACCGATGTATAAAAGCCGACGCGCTTGACCCGCTCATCAGATTTTCGACGATCGCCGACCGTGTTCGCCGCTATCGTTTTGTTATAAGTCTAGCCTGTTTTTGTGGGCAGAGGTTGCCCAATAAAAGTTAGTTTTGTCTTTCACACTATTGCTACTGTGTTCTTCAACGTCACCACCACGTGACAATATGGAAGAGCCGAATGTTTCCTTTTTCTGTACAGAAAATATTTAAGTTTGCTTCGGTGTGCCCTATATTCAGAGAACAATCAGGTGTCAATAGAGTGAAATGCGTAGAGATAAAATTCGGTCTCTGTTCGGCAGTTGGGGCAGCCACCCACCACCGATCTCAACAAGAGGATGCTACAGGATTTATTACAAAAGAAGCTTGCAAGCGCCAGATGTACGCAGCCGCTGTACCCTAATGTATTGCATCCCAATGTAGCGTAGAACCCACACGGTTAACCCAGGCCGCCAAGTAATGGGAACGGAAGTCATGGAAGAGAGGGGGTGACAGAAAAGTCAGAAAGAAGACAGGAAGGCGAAAAGATCAAAGAGGGTGACAGGAAAAGGCGACTGCCGATTTCCCCCGGAAGGGTCAGTCCGAAGGTGCCGTCTATGTGAAGCAGAGGCCAGAGAGGTCTGTTGCCTCCGCCGACGAGGCCTTAAAGATCTGTACAGCCGTCATCGGCCCAACCACCAGGATCCTCATTTCCTCAGACACGGCAAAGCTACGCATGGCTACTCGCGAAAGGGGCCAACCCCCACGTGCTCGGGTATGAAGTTTGGTGCCTTTAAAGTTGTTCCATGAGCGCACATGACGACACCTGCAGATTAAATTTCAAAGCTAAGCGTGTTTGCGTGAATAACAGGTTGCGGGTGCGGGTCACACATTGCAAACTTTTCTTCCCATATCAAGAAATAATTACAGTTCGAAATATAATTACCAAGCGTGGTACATATCGGTAGAAAAACACAAACACCTGAAATGCCAGGGAAGGCAACTAGTCTTTCGAATGCCAAAGTTGATGTAAGATTACTAAGTTGAGTTTGAGAAATTTATTTTAGAGCTCATAATTTACACACGAGCTTTGGCCATCGCAGGCGGCTAAAGCAAGCTAAGCGCAAGAAGCGTCTGGAGGCAGCGGTCAATTAAAGCACCCCGTCTTTGAAGGTCCATTTTTCTAGCGCGCATTGGAGATGGCGTATCCGATACTCTTTCGCTGTTCATGTTCAAAAGCTGAAGGACATCCTCAGTTTACTTTTCTAAACGCGCAAACGCAATTTTTTCAGCTACTAACACGATGGCCTTAGGGCCCCCTTGCTTACTTTATTATCACAGTAACATCTTATAATAATACAACAAAAGTTTAATTATTATACTGTTAGTCATCGTTTTTAATGTGCACCTGTAACAAGCATGTCACGCCCCCTCGGGCATAACCTTCGTTGGCCCGCCAGGCTCGGGAGGCAACATTGGTCACCGCACTGTAATAAACACCGACGAGCGCAGCTGCTCGGCGGGCAATCATCGTTCACCATTACCACGCTGCAGAGCGTCTGTCTAACGGAAGGTGCCGCGAGCCCTCCCTTGTTCACAAACACGGACGGATCGTGACGCTGGCGACGAGTACCCACGGATCGTCCGACGCCGCCGCAGGTGGCGAAACACCATCCCCTACTGCTGCCGCCATTCTGCTCTACGAAAGGCTCGCGCCGTTCGTGGGAGATGGGTCCACCTCCCCAATTTACGAGGAACAAGTCCATGTGTTCTTCCGGGCAAACGACACACCCGAGGCCAAACAGCACGACATTTTCCTGGCCAGCTGTGGGACCCGCGTCTTCAGTCTCCTGCTCGACCTTTTCAAGCCAGCCACGCCGCATGTTAAGAGGCTGGGTGAGCTGATCGCCATACTGCGCTCTCATTTCAACCCTGCACCGTCCACACTAATGGAGCTTTACCGCTTCAATAACCGGAAGCGCCGGGAAGGAGAGACCCTCGGGCAGTTCGTTGCTGTGCTACGATGGTTAGTGAGTGCCTGCGTTTTCAGGGACCAGCTGGACTCGCAGCTCCGGGACCGTTTCGTCAGCGGCATCAACAACCCCGTCATGCAGACACGACTCCTGGAGCTTCCCAAACTCTCGCTGGACGACGCCGTGAAGGCAGCACTGGCAATGGAAGCTGCCGCCGAGGACGCCCGTGATATTGCCCGTGCGACTGGCTCACCGTCGGCGGAAGCGGCGGCAAACAAGTTGGCGACAAAGAGCAGTACCTGCGGTCGCTGTGGTGGTGCCCGCTTCCCCTCACAGTGCCAATTCTCTCAAGCACAATGCTTCACATGCGGGAAAGCTGGGCACGTGGCACGAATATGCCGAAGGGGCAGGACGAACAGCAAGCAGCAGCAGCAGCCTGTTTCAAGCCCAGGTACCACGCAAGCCTGCGGCCAGGGTAGCCGCCGAAAGGGTACGCGGCGGGGGCGCGCGGCGGGGGCGCATGGCAGGAGGCTCAAGTTCTTCCGCGGCCAGGCTGCACGTCGTGGCCGAGGACCCACCGATTTTCGACATGTGGCACACAGGCCTTGTACCGTCGTCTGTGCCGCCGTACATGCGGACCGTCGAAATCTGCGGGCACCCCATTTCCATTGAGCTGGACACAGAGGCCAGCGTGTCTGTCATGGCCGGGAAACGGTTCAAGCGTACCTTCCCCGACGTGTCCGTCGAGGTGCGCAGCTACTCCGGGCAGCTCTCCCAGGTCTAGGGTCAGGCACAGGTCAGAGTTCGCATCGGCGGCCCTTCCTCTTTACTTAACCAAGGGGTCGTCGCCGACGCTTCTGGGCCGAAACTGGATTCATGCACTGGGCGTTCGTCTGCCAGAGTACCATAAAGCCAGCCTGCATGTGGTGAAAGACGTCCCCAGCCTCCTGATCAAGTTGAAGTCCCTGTTCCAGCCAGAGGTGGGCACATTCGCCGGCACAACAGCTGGCATCTACGCATCTGAGGGAGCCCGGCCACGTTTTTTCAAGCCTCGCCCACTGCCGTTCGCCCTGAAGGAGCTGAAGGAGGGTCACCGAGGAGCTGCGAACGTTACAGCGAGAGGGCATCCTCGTGCCCGTCAAGACGTCTGAATGGGCGCTGCCATCGTACCAGTCCTCAAGCAAGACGGCAGTGTCAGGATCTGCGGGGATTTCAAGATTACCATCATCGCCGTCGCCACCGTCGAGAAGTACCCGTTGCCCCGGATTGAATATCTCTGGTCAGCGTGTGTGGTGGACAGAAGTTTACCAAACTCGACCTCAGAGATGTTTACCAGCAGCTGGTGCTCCAGGATGCCTCCCAGAAGTATGTCACGATATCGACAACTTTTGCCGTCTTCCAGTACTCGCGCTTACCATTTAGCGTGGCCTCAGCCCCAGCCATATTTCCGAGGGAGATAGCCTCTTCAGGGGCATGAGGCACGTGGCGGTGTACTTCGACGACATCCTGGTTACTGTCAGCGACGACGGGGACCACCTGAAAAACCTGCACGACGTCCTGGCCCGGTTGCAGGACGCCAGTCTCAAGCTCAAACTGGAAAAGCGCATTTTCCTGGCCACCAGTGTTGAGTACTTGGGACATGTCATTTCCCAGGCTGGCCTAGCCCCGGCTCCCCGCAAAGTTGATCGTGTGCTCAAGGCACCTAAGCCCTAGAACAAGAAGGAGCTTTAAAGCTACCTCGGCCTCATAAACTTCTACAGGAGTTTCCTGCCAAACATGTCGGAGCATCTACAGCTGCTCCATCTTCTGCTTCGAGATGGTCAGCAATGGGTCTTGAAGAAAGAGCAAAACCGGGCTTTCCAGCACAGCAAGGAGCTAATAGCCAAGGCTCCAGTGCTGGTGCACTTCGATCCCGCTAAGCTTGTCGCCCTGACCGTAGATGCTTCGCCGTACAGCGGGGGAGACGTCCTGGCGCACAGGGACAAAGATGGCCAGGAACGCCCTGTGTCGTTTGCTTCTCGGCTTCACGCTGCAGAGCATCGCTACGGCCAGCTGGACCAGGAAGGCCTGGCCCTCATGTTCGGTGTCGAACGCTTTCACCAATATCTGTGGAGCAAGAAGTCCTAGGCGGTCATGGACCACAAGCCGCTCTTGGGGCTGCTGGGGCCTAACAAGGCAGTTCCCGTGCAGGCATACCACCTTGAGTAGTACGCTGGGCCTTGAGGCTGGCGTCTTACAGTTACCAGCTGGTTTTCCGTACGCAAAAGGACCCGGGACCTGCTGATGACCCTGAGCCGCCTGCCCCTGCCGGAGGGGCCTGATGCTATTCCAGAGCCTGCTGAAGTGTTCATGCTGGAGCGCGCGTACCCGGAGGTGCTCTCCAGATATGCGCTATCGCAAGCGACCAGCCGGGATCCACTCCTGTCTCAGGTCCTCAAGGCGGTGTCCCGTGGGGAGGAGTTGGTTCAGCAGGCCTATATCCACAAGGCCACTGAGCTGAGCTTGCACCAGAGCTGCCTCCTGCGGGGGTCCATGGTGGTGATCCCACAATGTCTCCACTCCAGGATCCTCCACTTACTGCACGCGGGTCATCCTGGTGTGCAAAAGACTAAGATGGTGGCCTGGCCCCATGTTTGGTGGCATGGCCTAGACCAGGACACCGCTGACATGGTGCAGAGCTGCCAAATCTGCCAGGAGAATCAGCGGGCATCATGTCATGTGGAAACCAGCTTCTGGCCGTTCCCCACAGAGACCCTGGTACCGCCTACATGTGGATTTTGGGGGACCCTTCAAGGGCCATTACTTCCTGGTGGTGGTGGACGTCTATTCGAAATTGGTGGAGGTTCTGCCTCTCACCGCTCCATCAGCAGGTGCCACCATTGCAGCGCTACCACAGGTCTTCGCTGCCCAGGGGTTGCCGGACGTCATCGTGTCCGACAATGGTCCTGCTTTCACCAGGGCAGAGTACCTGGCCGGGCTGAGGAAGAACGGAATCCGCCGGATGATGGTTCCGCCGTACCACCCTGCTTCAAACGGTGCAGCCGAGCGGGTGGTGCCAACCATCAAGGACAAGTTCAAGAAGACCCAGAATGTTGATTTCGGGACTCAGATGGCCAGGATACTGTTCGAATACCGGACCACGCCCCACGATGTCACTGGCCTTGCCCCCTGTGAGCTCCAGCTGGATTGGATGGTCAAGACACCCTCGGACATCTTGCATCCGGACATCCCATCCACAGTGCGCCTGAAGCAGCTGAAGTAGCAGCTGGCTGCTGACCGAGGGTGCCGTCCCATGCCTTTGCCAGAGTTGGGAGCTCCAGCTTTCGTCAGGACCTTTCGTCCTAGCCCACTCTGGCCTGCCTGACAGTTGATGTCGCCGGCCAGCGCCTCATCACTGGTCGTCCGCATGCCAGACGGGGCCACGTGGCACAGACACGCCGACCATGTTACGCCTCGCCTCGGGACCTGGCCAGCACCCTCGACTGCCACTTCAGAGTTCCTTCCCGCAGGAGGACTAGCGGCAACACCAGTCGCTTCCAACAGAGCACCGCCCAACTCGGAGGCGAGTGGTGCGGCGCCCGTTGGGCCGGTGTGAAATCTGGCACCACTCACAAGGCCCGCCACTGCGGGCCCTCTGGGTGGAGCGAGGTTGTCTCAGGCAGCACCCGGCGTTGCCGCACACGGCGGCGAAGTACTCGACGGCGGAGGCCACCAGATCGTTACTCGTCTGGTTAGCAGGCACCGTCGACCCGCCTAGGGCGGAGGCAGAGCCTCGCACTTTGAACTTGGACGTTTGTTGTCGACAAACAAACTGGGGGTAAGGGGGTGTAACAAGCATGTGACGCCCCCTCGGGCATAATCTTCGTAGGCACGCCGTGCTCGGTGGCCTGCCTGGCTCGATAGCCAACATTGGTCACCACACCGCAATAAACACCGACATGCACAGCTGCTCGGCGGGCAGTCATGGTTCACTGCTACCACGCTGCGGAGCGTCTGTCTGACGTAGGGTGCCTCGAGCCCTCCCTTGTTCGCGAACCTGGACGGATCGTGACAGCACCAACAAACAAAGCTTAAACAAAATAAATAAAAGATGGCTAACCATATTCTAAAACTAACTGGCAAAGTTCTTTGAAAGTGGTATTCTACATAACTATAGTGTTTCTTGGTAGGACCTAACGTAGACTGCTCACTCGTCACCTATTTCTTTACATGCTTAAGCATACTGACATAAAATTACGATACGAGGATCTTTTCCCACGTATTAGGCGCATAACATACGCAACGACACCCGTTCTGTTTCAGTCCGTCCAACCCAGACGACACACTAACAGAACCACTGAAGTACTTTGAAACTCTACAACATTATACCGATAGCAGAAGACACTTTTCCCCACCAAACCATTCCCTTAACCGACATGACACCGCGCGGCAACAGCTACAAGCTCATTCCCGTGTCTATTTTACCTTCACATCTTCCACCGCACACAATATCCCTCATACTCTCCCTACTGTGTAGCAAAGCCCAAAGTATATCACTGCACCTGGGAATGCCCACACCTACCGGGGTACTCCCTTATACCTCTACCTTCCTCCTGGGGGACTGCGCCGACCAACCTAGACCCGCAGAATCAGCGATGGCTGATCCATCGGGCACGAGGAGTGGCAAGCCTCAATGGGGCCCTGAAATGAGGGCTCCACCCTGCGAGGAAGCCACACCATGTCATTAACAACAAACCTTCTGTCGCCCTCCCTCTCTCTTACGCTGTCGTTTATTACGCTATGTGTTCAACTATATATGATCCATTAACATTACTATGTTTTTGCAGGTGTTCCAGATGCCCTCCCGGACATGAATTATACACTATTATATTCAGATTACAAAACATGCCTGATTCTTGCAATGACAGGCGTAGCCAAACGTAAGCAGAATCTTTCCTTTTTCTTTGCTTATAAAGCCAGGACATACGCGTAGAGGTATGGATGAATGGATGGATGCTGTGAACGTCCGCTTTGAAACGGTGTGGTGGGTTGCGCCGCCATCGAGCCCACCGATGAGCGTGTCACTGGTGGCGGCCTTTGTAAGTGCACTCCGGGAAGGGCCTAGTCTTCTGCGTCACTGCTCGAGCGTCCTTATTTGATTCACGTTTTCGGTATAAAATAAGCAACACGCATCGCATGTGTGTAGTGGCCGAAGTTTGAAACTATGTCGAAGAGCAATGGTTGTTTGGTGAAGTGCTCGAATACCAGCAAGACCTCGCCGGTGACATGGTTCGACCGCCTACCCACAAAGCCTCATGATGGGTAGCGACAATAGCAATAAATCGCCGCATTTTGGGAAGGAAGCTTTTGGATTTCACGCTTTCTTTTGTCATGTTGGTGTTTGTTACAATCCGCTATGTCGTCACGGGCAATCGATAAAGTTGATCTCGGCGTATACTTACACAGGGTGTTTCAGCGAACACTTTCAAAATATTTTAAAGTTTGCCTGTGACACATAGCTTAATTCTAGTTTATGAGCCGACGTACTCGAAGCGGCGCGCACTACTTGCACAAAAAATTGAAATGCAAAATGGAATAATTAACAAGGTTTCGCTAATTAACTTCTAGCTACTCATCTTAGCTACTCATCTCATAACCCATATTATAATTTTCTTTTGTGCTTCAGTGCATGAAACGACGTTCTGTTAACAAATTAACTGGAACCCTACTGCATTTCTTCGGAAAGTTCGGGAATTTATATCTCAAAACTGGTGTCATCTTGAAAATTCGTTCCAAATGGATCCGCCTTGCGAACTCCACGGCTAGAATTTGTAAACTGCAATAATGGCCATAAGGTAATTAGTCAAAACATAATTAGCAAATGTTTATTATTTACTCGATTTTTTATCTCAATTTTGGTGCAAGTATTGTCCGCCGCTTCGAGTAGACCAGCTGATGAACTAGAATTGTGATGTCTTCTACAGGCAACTATTAAAGATTTTTGAAAGTGTTCGCTCAAACACCCTTTAATTTGGTTTCCATTGAACGCAGAGCAGCTAAGCGCTCGAAGGAATTTCGCTTGTGTTTCGAATGCCGCTGTACGCATCTACCGTTTGCTACTTCTTTGTCGTGTTGCTCCAGGTAGGGTTCAGGACTGCATTAGCGCATCGTGTTGCGTGTTAAAGGTGCTGATGCTTGCAAGCACTGATTTTGTTGGTTTTATGCGGCCCGTGAAGTCGTCGCACCAGCTGAGACGCTGTTGATGTTTTTGTATCTGTTTATACGTGGCTTCGGGAATGTTGAACCGCTGCTAGTTCATGCATAGCTTTTGCAGATTTTTGAAGCATGATAGTTTCGCATCGCCTTGTTTGTAACGGCTTTATATCACGGTGTATTTTGTCGGAATGTTTTATTACAGAATTAGTGAAAGTGCTTCTCTAACAGATTGCTTCCTCTCGGCCGACGCACTCGTCAATATTGCTAGGAAAATGGGCTAAATATGGCGCCGCTCAATGCCTGGATTGTTCTAAGTTGCTGGATATGGTATTGCTGTTCGACCTTCGCTGAAAAATTTGTGTCATTACTGTGAAGTCATTACAGCTTGTTACTGTCTGAGGAGGTTTACCACGCGGAGTTGTTAATTTGTTTCACAGCTGAGTTAATTTTGCATATACAATTTGCATCGATTTTAATTTTTTGTCAATATCTTTTGAGATGTAGTGAGTTCTTTCATCCAGAACATTCGAAAGAAAACATTCGTAGTTTGGTAAGGCATCAGCTTTTTACACTCCCGAGCGGGTCATTAAGACATCTCGAAATTGCGCATACTGCCACGGGAAAGGTTAGTTCATCGACGCACGCAGCGTAATTGCATGGGCCGTTCAGCGCTAACGCACGCTTTTATTGGCCAGCGCTTTTGGCGAAGTTAGTTTACCAAAGTACACATTTACATTAACAATCTCACAATTGCTCTTCTTGAGGCGACTTTGACAGCACCTATTTGGCGATGTCACGGGTATTCATCGGTAGCCAAATAGCTACAATGTGTGCCGGCCTTCTGCCGGGCGGGGTTGTTGCAGGTCTACGTCTGCACCAATGACGTGTGCTTATGTATTTCGCGGAAGTTACCATGACCCTATGTTGCTGAGCAATGGTTCACCGGACCGAACCCTAGCCGCTTCAGCCAGCAGAGCGCACATTCTCACCAAGCAAGAGCGAAAGTACGACGTACAAAAACAGTATTGTGGCAAAGGTTGGATTCAAAGAAAATGATCGAGACAATGCATTAGTCAACAAAACAAAGCGGCTACTTAACCCGACTTTCTCTTGATAAATGGTCTTCTGAATTCTGAGTATACTTGTCTGCGGACATGTGGGCTGCTTTGTACCAAACTCCGGTAACATACTGTACATGTCCGCTTTCATAGATGCTTGCGCCTTTTCTACAGCTGTCACCGCATAAGATGTCTAGCAGCCGAGAAAAAGGGAAATCGTAGCCGCAAACTTAAACGACCATTCAGCACTTTTTGACCATGTAAATATATTGGAATGTTTGCGTTCCCGAGACCCCTGTCACGCGTCTGATATTAGAATTGTTCCGCAAATTCCAAAACAAGCCTAAACAACGAAGAAAGCGCAAAAACTAAACCAAAGCCTCACCAGGCTACCGAGCGCACCTCCTTGTGAGACGTCTAGAGAGTACTCTACAGCGGAGAAGGCGCACACGGCATTGCGGACTCGCGCGCTCAGCGATCGAAACCAGCGAAAAGCAGACGCTCAGCTGATTCGTGAACGCGTGGGACCTTCAGGCGACAAAGTCAGCTGCACCAGTTCGTCGGATCCGTCAAACAGTGACAGCTATAATTCTGAGCAATTCAACTACCACGAATCACCACGCGCATTCTGCCCGCCAGCAGGAGAGCGAGCAGCCATGCGCACCATATCGCGCTGCAACTTGAAGACCAAGGGTAGCCCTAACCGCGGGTTTTATACGTGCTGTTTACCATTTTGGGTTTTCACCCGTTCGCAGGGAAACGCTTCGAATATTAAGTGTAAGATGTGGAGCACAACTTTCCGCATTTGTATCCCCCGAGAACGCCGCTGACAGGCCAAAGCACTGACCACTGCAGTTGTTTACTTTGGCAAGTACAGCGACCGCTCGTCGTTCGCCTGAGGTACAATGCTAACTGCTCATCGCTGACATCATTTGTTGTGAGAACATATCAAAACACGCACATTTTATGCGTGTGAACACCGTTGC